>NC_064616.1:631611639-631949556 GCF_023898315.1 Schistocerca nitens | reverse complement strand
CCTGCACGGCGCCAAACACGCATACGACCATCATTGGCACCAAGGCAGAAGCGACTCTCATCGCTGAAGACGACACGTCTCCATTCGTCCCTCCATTCACGCCTGTCGCGACACCACTGGAGGCGGGCTGCACGATGTTGGGGCGTGAGCGGAAGACGGCCTAACGGTGTGCGGGACCGTAGCCCAGCTTCATGGAGACGGTTGCGAATGGTCCTCGCCGATACCCCAGGAGCAACAGTGTCCCTAATTTGCTGGGAAGTGGCGGTGCGGTCCCCTACGGCACTGCGTAGGATCCTACGGTCTTGGCGTGCATCCGTGCGTCGCTGCGGTCCGGTCCCAGGTCGACGGGCACGTGCACCTTCCGCCGACCACTGGCGACAACATCGATGTACTGTGGAGACCTCACGCCCCACGTGTTGAGCAATTCGGCGGTACGTCCACCCGGCCTCCTGCATGCCCACTATACGCCCTCGCTCGAAGTCCGTCAACTGCACATACGGTTCAGGTCCACGCTGTCGCGGCATGCTACCAGTGTTAAAGACTGCGATGGAGCTCCGTGTGCCACGGCAAACTGGCTGACACTGACGGCGGCGGTGCACAAATGCTGCGCAGCTAGCGCCATTCGACGGCCAACACCGCGGTTCCTGGTGTGTCCGCTGTGCCGTGCGTGTGATCATTGCTTGTACAGCCCTCTCGCAGTGTCCGGAGCAAGTATGGTGGGTCTGACACACCGGTGTCAATATGTTCTTTTTTCCATTCCCAGGAGTGTATTTCGCAAACTTGACCAGGAAAAGAATTCCAATGCAATCGTGTTCTGGAACGGTTTACACCTTCATTCACCAAAAGAGATTTAGAAATCCTGTGTAAATATGCAATCTATATGTCCGACTTTAACGCATTGCAAATCATCTGAGACACTTCCGAATGGATGTACTGCACTACTCTTTATCTTCGACTGCAAACTTGTAACACGTATCATCAAACACTGATCTTAGAATTACTGAGTGACCGAAATCACAAACACCACATCTCCATCTCAGTGCTTCCACTGTCATAAACAAGACACTACCACAGATCGACTCTCGTGATGTCTTTCTGTAAAGTACTTATGTTCATCTTCCTAACGATGGCATTGAATTTAGTGGCTCACGGTCCACACGATGTTAAATCAAGAAGACAGTACCATAAGAAATCCGCAGGAGATGTTGGATGTTCTCTTTACAAGGTAAAACACTTGTAATTTGTGTGTGGAATAGCTTAAAATCGTCTGAATACTTAGATCGCTTTCTGCTTATAGGAAGGGTGACTGGAGTTTCACGTACAGTTATACATGTCAAATTAACGTATTATTCCAACCAAAGACTTTCGCGACGCTTCTCCTAAGCTACAAACCTTACAATAACGGCTATGTGTTCTCTCGAAGCTTTTGTATAACAGATTGTGGAGTATATCTTATTTCACTTCTATTCGTTCCCTTTCCTATTCCACTCGCGAGTGGAGCAATGGGAGTACGATGATATGCCTTCGTGCATTAGGCGTACTCTGTCAAGTAACTTTCAAGTATCCAAGTGCTGTGAAGCTGAGCAGTTGTACGTTGCAATATGGATGGCTATGGAGAGACTCAATCTATGGCGGACATATCTTAAACTACTTTTCGATGACGTTGTCAAGTATTTGTGGGACCATAAAATTCGTGTTCCTGAATTTTGGTTGATGTTCATTACAAATCCGAGATGTCACCACATGAGTAAAATACAGAGTATTATGTCAGATTAATGATGGATTGAAGAGTTCCTACCAAACAGAACGTTGTCCTTAAATTTGTGAATTAATTTCATTGAGTTTAGTACTATATTCGCTGATTTCAACGCAAAATTCTGTTTTTCAGTGCAACATTCATTTTAAAAGCGTAAGACGACACTTGGAGAGGGAATTTACACTTATTTTTCATTTATTTCGGTACTATATTCGCTGTTTTCAACGCAAAATTCAGCGTTGGCGGTACAATATTCATTGATTTCAAAATAAAATTGGTGTGAAAATTGAATTATTTGTTGTTTCATCTGACTGTTCAATAAGAAAGAAGTATATTGTGTTACATGAAGAAACTGTTGTCTGGACCATCGCATTTCTTTGTCATTTTCTGAGAACTTTCATTGCAATAAACACTAACAGGCTGTTACATCACTCCACTTCTTTCAAATTTTACCAGCGCCCTAAATACCACACACCCTCAGGTAACTATAAAGAATTGTAGGACGTCTGGGCGTCTTATGGTGTGGATGCAGACCGGGCGCGTCTCCTTTCCGTGTTGTAGCATCTACAGTTGCCAAGTTCATGTGGATCAGATGTCTACTGCGACAGTGATGCACGACATAGCCTGATGATTTCCCGTTAGCCGTCTACGTCCACTCTCGAGGTATAGCATTCATATAACTTCCACTAGATGTAAGTATAATGCGTTTAAAATTAGTTGCGACTTTTGATGTTTGGCTGACCGGAGGGGATCATGATGCCATTGCCCAGGTAACACCAATGCCAAGCCGGCTTTCCCTACCACGCCGCTAGCGTTTCGGCTGGTAAAGCGCCCCTGTTGCCATGTGGTGTCACGCATTACATGCATCAATGTTTGTCATCTCTCATAAAGTCGTATTTTCTGGCGTTGAAGCGTTCTGTAGTCATTAGGTATTGTGAACAAGCGTTTTATGATGGCATTGCATTAATAACAACAGTGCAATACATCTGAATACGATATTTGCAATAAAAGTGCCGTCCAAGAACACATTCACTTGATGGTGAGATAACATTCTGCTGCATAACATCTGTCGGAATTTGACAATAGTAATCGACAAAACGCCCCAACAATGCAGTGGAGGAAAGCAGATATTTTGCTCTGGGTACAAAGAAATGTTCCATGAGATAAAGTTGAATCTAGCATGTACAATGCGGTGTTAATGGAATTTGTAGTGCTGTGCAAACCAAAACTACACGCTCCCAGGTCGACGAACTGGCTAATGGTAAAGGGCAGAGTTCAGTCGTGCTTCCTCCGTATCGTGCTCATTTAAATGGGTCTGAGAAAACGTGAGTCTAGGTGAAAAGTCATGTGGCAAAAAACAGCAACAAGTTAAAGCTGAGTGATTTTCAAACACTAAGAAAAGAAGCCATTGCATATGCATGACCTTCAGTTGTCAGCCATACTGAGAATGTAGTTAAGGAGACATTTGTTCATGAAGGACTGTGACAGGTTTTGAGGGATGCGTAATTTCTCTTGTTGCCATGATAGCACAGTTTATAAATATTCATCTCACTAAAATTCTAATGGAGGTGAAATTGCGAAAGAATCCTGAAATAGTGTATTATTAAACTAGTAACTCAGTGCAAAGCAGAAGAATACTTTATAAAATAACCCATTCTCAGTAAAAAAATAAATAACTTCTTCACTTATATTGTTGCAAAACCCACAGCAGTTTTCGTTTCACCAGCTATCAATGGCCATAAATAATTACATTATTTTAGTGAAATGAATCTGTAGTCGCTTGAATATCGCAGTAGATATGGAAGTTTCGCATATTAATCATATGGCAATCCACTCTCGTCTTTGCTCGCTATGTTTTGCCAAAATCTTGTTTTGATATCTCGAATCATTTATGAAATACGAGGAATTTATGAATATTTCTCTCTAGTTTTTTCACTGACGGACGAGATGGTGACGGAAGGCTTTACACACATTCCGTTACCTCGAGACTGGGAACTTCAGCGATATCCATCAAAGTTCAAGGAATAATTGAATATGTTATCTACATATAATACGTGGCAGCATGTAACCTAACACGCACCAAACACAAATTCACAGCGACCCGTATTTTTCACTGCAAACTAAGAATTTCTTGCAGTAGTTTACCTACTATCGAAATATTACAATAACAACGACCATTAACGAAATGATAGGCGGTTTCCAGAATGAGATTTTCACTCTGCAGCGGAGTGTGCGCTGATATGAAACTTCCTGGCAGATTAAAACTGTGTGCCCGACCGAGACTTGAACCCGGGACCTTTGCCTTTCGCGGGCAAGTGCTCTACCAACTGAGCTACCGAAGCACGACTCACGCCCGGTACTCACAGCTTCACTTCTGCCAGTACCTCGTCTCCTACCTTCCAAACTTTACAGAAGCTCTCCTGCGAACCTTGCAGAACTAGCACTCCTGAAAGAAAGGATATTGCGGAGACATGGCTTAGCCACAGCCTGGGGGATGTTTCCAGAATGAGATTTTCACTCTGCAGCGGAGTGTGCGCTGATATGAAACTTCCTGGCAGATTAAAACTGTGTGCCCGACCGAGACTCGAACCCGGGACCTTTGCCTTTCGCGGGCAAGTGCTCTACCAACTGAGCTACCGAAGCACGACTCACGCCCGGTACTCACAGCTTCACTTCTGCCAGTACCTCGTCTCCTACCTTCCAAACTTTACAGAAGCTCTCCTGCGAACCTTGCAGAACTAGCACTCCTGAAAGAAAGGATATTGCGGAGACATGGCTTAGCCACAGCCTGGGGGATGTTTCCAGAATGAGATTTTCACTCTGCAGCGGAGTGTGCGCTGATATGAAACTTCCTGGCAGATTAAAACTGTGTGCCCGACCGAGACTCGAACCCGGGACCTTTGCCTTTCGCGGGCAAGTGCTCTACCAACTGAGCTACCGAAGCACGACTCACGCCCGGTACTCACAGCTTCACTTCTGCCAGTACCTCGTCTCCTACCTTCGCAGGAGAGCTTCTGTAAAGTTTGGAAGGTAGGAGACGAGGTACTGGCAGAAGTGAAGCTGTGAGTACCGGGCGTGAGTCGTGCTTCGGTAGCTCAGTTGGTAGAGCACTTGCCCGCGAAAGGCAAAGGTCCCGGGTTCGAGTCTCGGTCGGGCACACAGTTTTAATCTGCCAGGAAGTTTCATGATAGGCGGTTCTTTATGAAGCTGACGAATTAAACTATAAGATCGTCCGGTTCCACGCCGCGTAGGACTGGCATATCGTCACTTGCTGACGCGCTCAGCACACTTGCAACTATGTTCCCCTCCACTCGCTCTGTACTGAACTATTAAAAGTCGCAACTTATTTTAAACTCACTATAGTGCCCTGTAGTAACCCCACCAGCAGTCGGCGGGAGGTACTGTACAACAGATCCTCCATGTACCTGGCGTCTCTGAGATGTTTACCAAGCGACCACAGCTATTGTTTCTCAATGAGCCATGCGGGTCTACATGACACTTCTCTTCCGACAGAAGGTGTCTGGGTTTTGCACCTAGAACTGTTGTCTGTTTTTCGTGTTTAAATGCTGTATTCTCGTAAAAAATGTCATTATTTCAGAGATAAGGGCAGGAGGAGGGGCACTGGTAGGGAGAAGGGGATTGGTTCAAATGGCTCTGAGCACTATGCGACTTAGCATCTGACGTCATCAGTCCCCTATAACTTAGAACTACTTAAACCTAACTAACCTAAGGACATCGCACACATCCAAGCCCGAGGCAGGTTCCGAACCTGCGACCGTAGCGGTCACTGACCGGCCGGGGATTGGTACTGGGGAAGAAGGAGGATGAGAGCGATGGGAGGGTAAGGTGCAAGGGGAGGTACAAATACGCCCACAATGCACTTTAAGTCACAGCACACTTAGTCTACATACTAACAAACAGTGGAAATATAACATACTGAATGCAACAAAATTAAAGCCATTACTCAGATTACCAAGAGATGGAATACTATGTTCCCAAGGGCCAGCACTGGGACCAATGCTATTCGTCCTATCTGTAAATGACATAGAAGGAAACGTAAATTATCATAACCCTCACCATTAAACTGGTGACACTGGCCCTTTTATCAGTGCAGAAATCTCCAAACTTACTACAAGAAAACATAACAAAAGCGTCCGCCCCCGCTAACTGAGTGGTCAGCGCGACAGAATGTCAATCCAAAGGGCCTGGGTTCGATTCCGGGCTAAGTCGGAGAATTTCTCCGCTCAGGGACTGGGTGTTGTGTTGTCCTAATCATCATCATTTCATCCCCATCGACGCGCAAGTCGCCGAAGTGGCGTCAAATCGAAAGACTTGCACCCAGCGAACGGTCTACCCGACGGGAGGCCCTAGTCACACGACATTTACATTTATAACAAAAGCAATTGATAGCATAGTAGAATGATTCACATGCAATAAGCTGATCACACATGACAGAAAAATTGTAGTATTCAACTTATATAATGTCGAGAAAAAATCCTACAAACTATAAATATCCAGTTGCCAAACAATGCCGTAAATACAGTTTATCTGAGAAAGTTTCTCAGGCTCTGCATCCAGGATAATCTCATGTGGAGAACTCATACTGACAACCTCATCAAGAAATTGAGCACATCCCGCTATGTGATAAGGATCCTTGTAAGCCTCCACAGCAAGGACTGCCTAAAAAGTGTGTAATATGCAAATGTTCAGTCACTTTACAAGTATGGAGAACATTTTCTGGGGAGCTTCTCCAAACAACATTAAGTTATTTAGAACGCAAAAAAGAATCATATAAGGTACCACACATAGAAACCCTTGCAAGCAACTCTTCAAAAAATTACAAATCCTTCCATTACCATGCCTGCATATACAAGTATACTAAACAGCAGTATTCATAAAACAATGTGCGATTGAAAATCTTGCACCCTTCCTCAAAAATGAAGACATAAACACCCACAATAGAAGACAAAAACTGGGTCTCCATATGCACTGAACAGAAACTAAGCTCTGCCAAAATGAAGTTCCTCATAAAAAAAGTAGCATTGTAACCACAGAACCAATACTAATAATAATGTACCAGTAAGCTGTAATGTAACCATAAGTAATTAATGATGTTTTATAATGATCGAAAAAGTATTGTGATAAATTATGTTCAACAACTTACTGTACATTCAATGTATCCACAAGATCTCATGGACAAATAAATATGTATGTTGGTCTACATACCACTACAATTAGTAGTAAAACTTTTATAGCAAAATTCCCTTCTAATTGAGCCAGTTTTCTACTACTGTTTCCTAGATTACTACTGCATGCACTTATATCGCTTGTTTCAACTTTTTCTGTCTATACAACTTTGCTACTAATTAAAGAGATCTAGTTTCCGTTTTGGATTCTAAGTTTATAAATTTTTTTCAAGATTTTGATTATAGTGATCAGTATCAGATTTTAAAACGTGATGCTCTTGCTTTATTACAGTACATAGAGTACGATTTAAAAGTTTTTCACGATTTTCCCAGCTGTATTTGATTTCGTTCGACCTTAGGAAATTTAGTTACCTCTGAATTAACCTGACCGTCGTTTTGTTAGTGCTCTGACTCAACAACTGATTTAAATTTGCAAGGATCTTATTTCATCTCCGCAAGCTGAATGCTGTTGTTTAAAATCTCACTTCTTAACTCTTGTGATTCATTGTTTGTAGCATCAGTTCAACCGTGCAAGTCTTGACTTACTAGTAATTCTCTGTTCAGTTCACCTTTTGATTGTTCTAAGCAGATATTTAGCTCATAAGTCTTTACTCTATGTGTTAAGTTTTTCCTCCAAAACTCCCGTGACATATTCAAAGAAATTATTGTTGAAACCTGAAAGTTCTCTGTGGTCGAGACCTCAGAACAGACGACAAACACTGAACACATTTCTGCCTTCCGTTGACTCATCAAAACTTTGGTTAAGTCACATATTGTTGTCCAAAATTATAGCTGCCTCCCTAAAACTTTGGTCAACTTCCGTGTTATTGTCTGAAACGTGTTCTTGATTAAATGCCTCGTTTTGGTGTTCCATATTGAACAACACTACAAACTACAGGAATTTCACACCACTTGCACACTGTTTCCAAAACCAAGAAAGGAAAAAAATGTATCAATAGATTACTTAACTTTTCCTGTCCGTGATCATGAAACCCCACAAAATTATTTCCAGTCATTCACTTTGGCTCGTTTCTTGTCCATGCATGTGTCCACATTCTAGGTCGATGATGACAGTTTCTTCCGTGATTTTTAATGATTTTCTTCCAAATTTTTGTTTTTTCGAGGATGATCTGAAACTGAAATAATTAATATGCCAGTTTTGATATCTTCAGCAGGGCAAATCTCCTCCACTAAACTGAAACGGGTCACGAATTTGAATGCTTAACTGACAATTTGCAGCTCTCCAGGTTGATAGCTTTTCCATTAAAATGAATCTGCAGCACAAATTGCATTATTAGGGCGTTTTTGTGACATACTAACTACAGATGACATAGAAGAGACACCATAGCTAGATCTTTACACTTTATTACAACACTGTGGCAAAAACTAGTACAGAATTGACTAAATAAACATTGCTCTAACACTCCCTTGCTGTGACTTCAGCTATGTGTCTTAACCCTAGAATGCACATACAGGGCCTGCGAGGCCCTTGTATGTCTTCATTAAAAAAAAGAAGAGTTCTGTAATTTTTTGCTTGATTTCAAACTGCTTTCCAGTACTCTTTCACTAACACTGTGACATTCCTCCTATCAAGTCTGAACGAGATACCTTTTTAAGTTTTTTGTATAATTCAATATGTTTACCGTGAATGCATAAGTAGGGCCTCAGAAGCCCTCACATGTTTATAAATGTTCTTTAGCCTATATTGTCTTCAACATTTGTTTGGGAGCAGTTATTAATTCAACAATAACTGTAGTGGTATTTCTAGCAACAGGAGTGCCAACAGCATCAGCAGCTGTAGTAGTAATAGTATAACTAAAAAATAATACACACTACTTTCTTATATTGGCGATGTCGGTGTATTATTGATCTTTTTGCTATCAAATGTTTTATTATTGCATAGTATTGTTATCCTGTGCTACTCTTGTCAGCCTCATTGGTACTGTAGTTTGTTTGTTGCTGCAAGGCCCATATTGTTACGAGTATGACTCGTTTACTGCTGCAGAAGCTGCTGTTCGAGAGACACGCCTTTGGCTATGGCTTCGACACATAAAGCAAGAGAGTCAGTACTTGCAAATGCAGCTAATTTTGAAAGTTTTGTGGCTCAGTGGTTTGAAGAAGATGATTCTTGCGAGGAATGAAATATTTTTGAAGATGCAAGTAGTGAAGAATCAGCCAATGAACCTGCAGATGTGAATATTGAGGCAGATGACAGTCCTTCCGATAATATTACTTCATCAGAGTCTGAAAATGAAGAACCACCACGAAAAGGTATAGAAGACCACACATACATTAGTCGGAATGGAACGATTTGGAAATTAGATCCTCCTGCAACTTTTCGTACGCCTGTCCATAATATCGTAAAGAAGACACCTGATCCAGCCCATGGTTTGAAAACCTGTAAACCTAAGGATGCCTGGGACTATTTCATCTCCAAGGAAATACTAGAGGAAATCATCAACTGCACAAATATTTAAGGCAGAAGAGTGGCTGCTTCACGTGGTAAAACGAGGAAAAACGTTTACAGAATGATTCCCAATGATTCGCTCACAGTTGACGAACAGCTGGTCCCATTCCATGGAAGATGAAGCTTCACCCAGTATATGCCCTCTAAACCAGCCAAGTATGGCTTAAAACATTTTGGTTATGTGATGCTACATCTGCATATGCTTTAGACGGAATTGTTTACATGGGAAGGAAGCCCCATGAACCTACTCAGAAAAATCTTGGATTGAATGTGGTGAAAGATCTTGCTAAAAGCATTGAAGGATCATCATAAAATATTAATGTTGACAACTTCTTTACAAGAGTGCAGCTGGCAGAAGAGATGCTTCAGAAGCAAATTACAGTGCTGGGAATAATTAAACAAAATAAACCAGAAATTCGTAATGAGATGATACCATTTGCCTCGAGATAGATTCATTCCTCTTTGTTTGCATTTAGAGGTGACATTACAATGGTGAGTTATGTTCCCAAAAAGAAAAAGTCTGTAGTTCTCATTAGCACAAAGCATAACGACAGAAACATTAATGAAACTCATGCAATAAAGAAACCAGATATGATAAAGTTCTATAACTCTAGGAAGGGTGGAGTAGATCAAATGGACCAGAAAATTCGTTGTTATACTTGCAAGAGACAAGCAAGAAGATGACCATTTGCATTATATGATGGACGTCGCAGCAATGAACAGTGAAATTTTATTTTCCGCCCAACATCTGACATACCATAGTGGAAGAAGTGATAAAAGGCGTTTGTTCCTAACAGATTTAGCAGAGGAAATGGTAAGACCACTAATGGAACTTTGTATTCAGATCCCTAATCATCCAAAGAAAATCGTTGAGGCCATGGATAGATGTAGTGTTCATAAAGATGTCATATTGCTGAACCAACTACCTGTTTCAGTAAAAAGAAGAAGATGCAATTATTGTCCATATAATAAACACAGGAAAAGTGCTATAACATGCATTAAGTGTAAAACCAACATTCGTAAGGAACATAGTGGCGTTATTTGTGCTTATTGTTTGTCACATGTTGAAAACTAAGAAAAATGCAATTTTATGTGAACAATGAATAATAATTTTTGTCAAAATATTGCCTATATACATGATATTGTGAATAATGTGAATGTTTTAATTGAAGAAATTGGTTGTAATAAATGTTATAAAATGTAAACTGCAACTTATAAGTGAATTATATTTGAATATGTTGTATGTAAACTGATGTAACTAATAAAAATTCAATCTTAGAGTTTTTTTTAAAAAATAATAAAATGTTAATCAGGCCCACCAGATCCTGTTACTGTATCTTAGGAATCTTTCAATATGACAATAAATTTGACAGAAATAAATTTAACTCTAAAGAATGATTATATGAAAAGAGGAAAATTTTAAATTAGGGCAGGGCCTTGGAGGCCCTGCATATGCATTTATGTGTGTTTTCGGCACCATGCATCCTAGGGTTAAATAAACTAACAATAATGAAAATTAAGTACATACATTAAAGTTATGCAAATCTGAACACTTTATTAATGAATAAAGCACTGTGTTGATTCGAATTCCTGTACAGAGTAATAGTTTTATTACCGATATACAAAGATTAACTCACACAAAAGTACAATTCCAGTTGTGCTAGTAATATTTCACATGAAAACGCAAGTTACTAATATGTTGTTGACAGTATTGTGTTAAACACTTCAAATAGAAATATCGTTTTTTTGCTTGAATATTCGACAAATCATAACGTTAGTGTCTGTTTACATTTCGATAATAGTGATGGGCTTTAGAATGGAGTATTTATACAAATTCATTGAAATTACAACGGAAATCAATTAACTATTCTGCAAAAGTGCTTTTTAGTGAAATCAGTATTGATACACAAATAGTAAAATTAACTTTAATGTTTGAATACGATGATCGATATGGGTATCATAACCTGGCGTTGACACGTTATTGATGTATTGAGAATATTTTTTGCCACTCCACCACATAACACACAGAAAAGGGAAACAAAATTTTCTGTATAATATGGAGGTGAAATCCAGCAGTGAGCCTGGATTCGATTACTGATGCCAGCACTAATATAACTGATACGCCTGCCAGTGAAATGCTGTCAGATGAAAATATTTGTTTCAACCTCTAAGCTACATGATATTTTTTATTGATTTACCTCTAAACATTATGGAAATAAAGTCCCATGCTTCTTGACAGAGCGTAGGGGAACGATATGGGAGACCCACACAGCTGTACTGGGCAAGGTCCTAATGGAGGTGGTTTGCTGTTGCCTTCCTCCAACTGTAATGGGGATGAATGACGATGATGAAGACGACACAACTACATCCAGTCATCTCGGGGCAGGTGAAAATCTCTGATCCAGCTGGGAATCGAATCCGGGACCCTGTGCTTGGGAAGCTAGAATGCTACCCCGAGATCACAAGCTGTGGACTCTAAACATTATAATTTGTCAAGCAGGATGTCCCAAGAGGAATTTGTCAATATTCAGCGATAGGACAGGAATGCTCGTCTGAAGCAAAAAACTTCATGTGGACACCCATACTATACTGTATGATTACCAAAATAGAACACATTTAATATAGATATGTTTTTGGGCTCGCGGTGCGCACATATGTGTCTTACCCACCTAACCTCTTTGACGTTTTATTCTAGGTCATCCTATCTTGTTGCTTTCAATTTCCTTGCTCCGAATGTGTTTCTGCCATTTAACTAACCCACCAAACACATAGCTGTAAGAAAATTATTACCCGCAAAGTAGTTATAAAATTTTATTTTAATGAAATAGGAAACTTACAAGAACATCATTTCTCGGCATAGTCTCCTTGCGTTTCAATGCACTTGGTCCATCGTTGTTCAAGCTTCCTGATGCCCTCATAAAAGAAGTTTCTTGGTTAGCTGCGAGGCAGGAATGCACCGCTTCTTTCACTGCATCATCTGAGGCAAATCGACGGCCCCTTAATGCCTGTTGGAGTGGACCAAACAAGTGATAGAAGGGGCAAAATCAGGACTATATGGAGGATGATCCAGTACTTAAAATTTGAGTTTATGGAGCGTTTCAGCAGAGTGGACAGCAGTAGGCAGACGGGCACAGTTGTGCAATAATACAACACCTTTTGACAGCAATCCTCGGCGTTTGCTTCGAATTGCAGGCTTTAGCCTGGCAGTAAGCATCTCACTGTAACGTACACTGATTATTGTTGTGCCCCTTTCTCAATAAAGATCCAGTACTGGACCTTGTGCGTCCCAAAAAACCGTAAACATCAGTTTCCCTGTGGGTGGTTGATTCTTCAACTTTTTCTTGCATGGCGTATTTGGACGTTTCCATTCCATACTCTGCCGTTTACTCTCTGGCTCGTAATTATGGATCCATGTTTCGTCAACAGCAATGATCCTTTCTAAGAAATTGTCCCCTTCGTTACCATAGCGATTCAAATGTTTTTTTGCAGATGTCCAAATGCGTTTGTGTATGCAACTGTGTGAGTTATTGTGGGATCCATCTTGCACAAACTTTATGAAACCCAAGTCTGTTGTGAACGATTTCGTAGGCAGAACCATGACTAATTTGCAGACGATGTGCCTCTTTGTCTATGGTTAATTGTCTGTCTAAGAGAATCATTTCACGTGAACGCCCAATGGTTTCTTCATTTGTGGCGGTAAATTGTCGTCTGGCTCCTTCATCATGTGTAACACTTGTGCGATCATTTCGGAATTTTCAATCCATTTGTAGACACTCCGCTGTAGCAAAACACTGTTCCCATACTGTACCAAAAGCCTTAGATGAATTTCGGCCCAGCCTTCTGGTCACAAAAAACGGGTCACTGAACGTTGCCCTTCTTTGGTGCAAATAGACAGTGGAGCAGCCATGATTAACAGCACGGCAGCTATAACAGAACTAACCTAGCAGCTTGAAAAATTGCAAAGATGTAACAACAAATAAATAAAGCATGTGTCATCAACGTAAAAAGACAGTACTACGAAAATAAACAAAAATACAGGGTTATTACAAATGATTGAAGCGATTTCACAGCTCTACAATAACTTTATTATTTGAGATATTTTCACAATGCTTTGCACACACATACAAAAACTCAAAAAGTTTTTTTAGGCATTCACAAATGTTCGATATGTGCCCCTTTAGTGATTTGGCAGACATCAAGCCGATAATCAAGTTCCTCCCACACTCGGCGCAGCATGTCCCCATCAATGAGTTCGAAAGCATAGTTGATGCAACCTCGCAGTTCTGGCACGTTTCTTGGTAGAGGAGGTTTAAACACTGAATCTTTCACATAACCCCACAGAAAGAAATCGCATGGGGTCAAGTTGGGAGAGTGTGGAGGCCATGGCATGAATTGCTGATCATGATCTCCACCACGACCGATCCATCAGTTTTCCAATCTCCTGTTTAAGAAATGCCGAACATCATGATGGAAGTGCGGTGGAGCACCATCCTGTTGAAAGATGAAGTCGGCGCTGTCGGTCTCCAGTTGTGGCATGAGCCAATTTTCCAGCATGTCCAGATACACGTGTCCTGTAACGTTTTTTTCGCCGAAGAAAAAGGGGCCGTAAACTTTAAACCGTGAGATTGCACAAAACAAGTTAACTTTTGGTGAATTGCGAATTTGCGTGAGGATTCTCTACCGCCCAGATTCTCACATTGTGTCTGTTCACTTCACCATTAAGAAAAAATGTTGCTTCATCACTGAAAACAAGTTTCGCACTAAACGCATCCTCTTCCATGAGCTGTTGCAACCGCGCCGAAAATTCAAAGCGTTTGACTTTGTCATCGGGTGTCAGGGCTTGTAGCAATTGTAAACGGTAAGGCTTCTGCTTTAGCCTTTTCCGTAAGATTTTGCAAACCGTCGGCTGTGGTACGTTTAGCTCCCTGCTTGCTTTATTCGTCGACTTCCGCGGGCTACGCGGGAAACTTGCCCGCACGCGTTCAACCGTTTCTTCGCTCACTGCAGGCCGACCCGTTGATTTCCCCTTACAGAGGCATCCAGAAGCTTTAAACTGCTCATACCATCGCCGAATGGAGTTAGCAGTTGGTGGATCTTTGTTGAACTTCGTCCTGAAGTGTCGTTGCACTGTTATGACTGACTGATGTGAGTGCATTTCATGCACGACATACGCTTTCTCGGCTCCTGTCGCCATTTTGTCTCACTGCGCTCTCGAGCGCTCTGGCGGCAGAAACCTGAAATGCGGCTTCAGTGTGTCGTGACCATATGTCAATGAATGGAGCTACAGTGAATTTATGAAATCGCTTCAATCATTTGTAATAGCCCTGTATAACTAAATTGCGGTTAATAATTGACTTACCCTCACATGCATGAAGTAGTGCGAGGGAATGAATGCGAATCAGAGCAAAGGATTGGTTAACTACGTTAGCACATGCGCTGGCTAAAATGCCACACATCTACACAAATGAGGTATAAGCAGATATGGTAGATGTTTACAGTTTCTGCAATGGTGGTGTTCCTGCAGCTGTACCATCGGCACTTTCCAACATGTCAAACTCCTGATCGTAGAATGTTTACCAGCTTTTCAGCACATTGTGTGAAACAGATATTCTTCCAATTTCCAATTTTCCTTCTGAACATGTAGTTCAACATCCAGTGCAGAAACAGCAATGTATTGCCGAAATGGCACAGAATAAACAGATTGACCATTTGGGTTCAGACACACAACAAAAGTGTCGCCACAGAATCTAGTGGTATATTGCAGTTGCAATGCAATTGCATGTGTGAACTCCCAGTTTTTAGTAGCGCAGCTTAAGAGACACAACTTTTGTCATGCACAAAAAGTTCAGCTTTGTTGTACTTTGTTGGGCCACTTTCCTTCCACCATTGTTCCCTCTTGGCAGTATTTACACCATTCGCTTCAGAACTGCTATAAATTCGTCGGGCAAGTGACCACGCTGCTCAACTTGTCAACACAACTGGCACTGCTAAGAGTATCCTACAACTTCCACATCGCTGGCAACGGGTTATACACAATGTTGGTGGCTACTTTGTAGGTCAGTAAAACTTTTAAACATGTATCTATTTTGTACGAGCTGGAAATAAATAGTTGCCACTATTAAAGTTCCAACCCTCGTATTTATTCATTTGAAATCAAAATCTGCTTACATAATTTTCCTTCATCTTTGATGCAAAATCTGAACATTTTTAGTTCAGGACTTATCAGTCCGTCCCTTCCACAGTTGATGCACTCGCAAACATTCGGCAATAAGTCTCAATCCTCTAATTATGCTGTCCCAGAAACAACTGTACTTCGCAGCTGCCAGCTGCGGGAATGGACCGGGGCTGCTTGTGGCTGGGCGATGTTGCCACAAATTTCACCATCTAGTAGTTGATGCCAAAAGTAAGGGTGTGATGCTGTCGCCGCCTGGTGGCTGTTCCCTGACAAGGGTTGCCCACCAGAGCAAGCTCTCAGTCAGTCTGTTTTTTATGTGATCTGTGATCCTACTACCAGCACACAACAACTCTCTTCACATGTCAGTGTGCCACACACATGTATGGGGAACTTTAAGTGCGGAAAACGTCTACCCATTTAACATACTGCATGTCCACAATCTTTTCATTGGCAACAATGCCACATGACTTGAATTTTGTCACCGGTCAAATGACAATTACAATTTGCTTCTATTGAAATTATTCACTGATTAAGCCACATTTACATGGAATGGAATCATCAATACGTGGACTGCAATATACTTCCATTAAGATGGAGCCCTTCCATATTTTACCAAATGTGTGAAGGAACATCTCACCTGCACTTATCATAAATGCTGGATTACTCATTATAGTACAATTAACTGGCCACCAAGATCGCCAGACCTTACGCCTTACCGAAAAGGAAAAACAATTTGCATTGTATTTGGAGTAAATTTGGTCTAGCGAATCAGTTTGCCCGAAATTGCCTGCAGTTCACGTATATTTTGAAGAGAAGGTAACCTCGGGATGCCCTCTGACTGCTTAGACGAGGGACAAGCGCCATGGACGTCGATGAGATGTCCGAGATAATCTGTTTCAGTATTTAAAAATGAATACTTCTGTAAATTACACCTAAATCCTGTGTCAGTTAAAATCTGGAAAAGAGATACCAAATATTTGGGGTTGCTGTTCTGATGTTTATCCAGATACAATAATATCACACAAGTAATATGAGCATGACAAATTTTTCGAAATTGCTTGTTCAAGAAAACGTTAAATTAATCCAGGAACAAGTGTGCTTTCGAACGGAAGGCACTGGTATTGACCCAAGCCAACATATATATTGAACACCATAAGATTTTTTTGTTTTGTCATTCACGGGAAGTTGACAGTAAGCATCGGCTAAATGAATTGTAAAAAAGAATCGCCCATGTACAAGACAATGCATGGATGTGGCAAAAAATCAATAGCCATTTGGGTGTTAACTGTTGCCCTAAATTTGGTACAAAGTCTAATGTTCTCAACAGATTTTCTTGTGATAACCAGAGGAGATTCACATTGACTGGTAGAAGACCCCAGTTTTTTGTAATCTATTGAGTTCAGAAGCAACTTCATTGCAAATGGCGTGAGGCACTGGACGTGTGCTGTTAAACTTTGAGTATTAAGTCCAGTTGAAAATTCTTTCCTGTCGTAATGTGCCATCCAATAACTGTCTGTATTTTTCACACAACCAGTAAATGCTGGCATGGGAAACTGCACAAGTATCTAACTGAAACTGTGGAGAGTGATTGCAAATTTATAAAGATATGAATACTTTGCAGTTTGTTCTCTGAATATGAATGTTTTTCTTTTGTTTTTGTTCATGTAAGGAGAGCTGTTAGCTCCTTGTCTGCTATTTACAAGTTTCTGAATAACAGTATAATGAACCACTTCGCCTTGAAAAAAAAAACTCAACAAGTGCAGTTAAATTTATAGTTCCTAGTCATGCCCTTGATTTCAGTGATCCAATCCTTGTAAATTGATTACTATGATGACACACACGAAAAAATTTGAACAAGCAACAGTTACATGAATCTACACTTCAACAAATTCATCATGCTTCTGACAACTTGATCATCGGGTAGGGTTTTCAGGCATTGCTTGAGGGAAGAACTCACAACACAGTATACAGAACTGACACTCCTACCCAATAACAACAAAAAAAGAACATCGGGAATCACCTGTGATTTTGTAGGCAGCAAAAAGTTGTTGAAGCTGGATGTGGTAATTAGTCCATTTATCATGTTTTTCATCAAAGAACAGGCGGCACTTGGCTATCACAATTCTGTGTTTCACTCATAGTATTTTGTGATGGTTGTGTGTTTAGCAGTCTGTTAATGCTTCACAATATGGCTCAATTTCCACGAAAAATAATCGTAATTATGACGAAAAACACATTTTTTCATATTTTTCGCAAAATACCAGACAATCACAATCCATAAATGGTCAACGGAGCTCATCGAATAAAAAAGACCCTTTTCACTAATTTTCAAGTTTTTCACCACTTTGTTCGAAATTGTTATTTATCTATCATATTGTAAAATTTCCTACCACTTCCCATGATACTTACTTGAAATTTTATAATTTCTTCATTTTCTTAGGAATTGAGCCAGAACATATAAACTACATCTACTCCAAATTTAAAATTCAAAAACTATATTGGATAATATTGATAAGAAAATTAAATATAGAAGTTCATCAAAATATATTTCAAGCAAAATATTTTTCAAATTACAAACTCAGTATCACGAAATTCTTCCTCCCTTTGTATCTCACATTAACATTTTCTTCTTCAAAAAATTGAAAATCACATCCAATAATTATTTAAAACATTTGTTTGGAAAAATAATTTTAAAATCATTATGGACCTTCATACAAATTTTATCTCAATACTTTGCATGTAGTGATGTTATATAAAACGTCTGATTGTAGCTCATTAATCTTCTTAAAGAATGTTGCATTGTTTACACTGTTGAGTTTTTTAATAAGGAATCCATTTATGGAGAAAAATTATTAATTAGAAAAATTTAAATTTATTCATCATAGAAATAAAAGTATTTTTTCTGATTAAAATGTTATATGTTGTGAATGAACACAAAAAACAAGAAATTGTAGCAAACAATTCACAATCACAAAAATTAGAAATTTATAAAATTGAAGAGCTAGCACATATGATATACAATAATCTTTAGTTCTCTGAAGATGATAAATTGATAAAAATTTCCTTTTTCGATGACGAAGTTGGAGAATATAATAAAAAATTTAAGAAAAGATGATAATGTTAAAATATGTAAAAAAATTAGGAAAAAGTTGAAAATTATCACTAGGAGCACAATATGTTAAATTCTGTATTCCACTCATCATTATGTACTGAAGTGTATCAGGTGGTACATCAGAATTAAAAGTAGCACATAATGTATCAACATTTTATATTTTCTCCATGTGTCACGTTTATGACATACATTGGATAATATGTTATGCAATTATATGGACTTACTTCAGCATCTCTTTTCAGTTATAAAATTCGTTTGAAATCACAAAGCTATATATATTTTGACATAATTATATGGTGCCGCTAAATTCCATATATCTTGTGGAAATAATTTGTTTCTTCCATTTTTCAAATATAATAAATGCAGTTTAACATGATCACATAATGATGAATGAATCAACTGATAATTTTTACAATTAGTTTGAAACATCAACAATATGTAAAACAAGTTATATCGAACTCCACTGAGTTACAATAATTTGTTATATCTATCTCTAAACGTGGCACTCAAATTTATATATTCTCAAATTCAATTTTACCTTTTCCTGGTAATGTATCTTTATTTCAATGAAAATTTCACTATAATTGGCCCATTCAAACATAGCATAATTAGAATTTTAATTAGTCCAAATTACAGTAATACCTCAAACCCACATTACTTCTTTACAGTCTTTAATAAACCTCCTAAAATCTCCACTGGATGTAGAACTTTGTTTACCTTACTCCTTATTTTAGCATTGTATATCTTTTTATATATACTTCAGCAAGAGACAAAGTTAAAAGTATTAAAACTGATGGAGAAATATATCAATGTTCGAGGCTGGACTGAATGTTATTTCCTTGCCTTATGATTACAAAACCAAACAGCTTTCCTACACAGTTATCAATTAATTTTCTATTAGATTTTCCAGCATATATCAGATAATCTGATTCAGAATGTGGAATAATTATAACATTCATTTAGAATTGCCCATGATTTGGATATAGGCAGCCATAAACAATATGAATGTTAATATATACATTTTTATTAGGAATAGCAAATTACTTTTTCTTTTATAATTCACAGGCAAAGAATAAAGCTCTCAATCTTGTTCATTTATAAAGATAAAAATTAATTGATTCATTTATAAAAGAACTGTTATTGTAGCAGCACTGAAATCAACAAAATGATCATTTTCTTCAGTAATATTTATTTCTAAATCCTGGATATAATAATGAATTCGAGTAAATAATGGATAACACAGTTCATAATTTATCGGTGCACCAAATTTAGTATTACTCTCAAATGAAGCAAAAATGTTAGTTTCACAATAAAAACAATCACCATTTTTATAAACATTCCATCAGCAAAATTAAAATTAACATCAGTTAATTCAGATTGTATCATTTTCAGAACATTATTAGTAATAATTTTTTTTCATATGCTGGTTTAATTTTGTTATTAAAGTCTAGCACAAAACCATCTTCCATGTCCATATTCAGATTAACATTGCTCTCAATAATAACTCTTAAATTTCATCCCCTTTAACTTGTATATTAGTCATCTGTATGAGTAAATATTTCTAATTTTTTGAACTATGTTGATCATCACAAATTCCTACTGTTTCTTCATTTTATTTTTTGATGTGACACTTGGAGTTATAAATATTGTGTAACACCAATGAGTGCATGATCTTATACATACAATTATTCATTTCTTATGAACTGATGAACTAACTCTTGTTGGAAGTAAGTGACTGCCAATGCAGTACTCAGACTGTGTGAAGCTTTTCTTTTATTACATATAAATTATTACTAATTGAATGAAAACATATTGTGAGCCTAAAACAAGAATTGGAGAGAAGAAAACAGAAAATAAACACAATAAACTATTACCTAATTCGATTTGATGACGATAATTGCACCAGCTGGTTGTTGAAAAACAACATTAATGATTGATAATTATACTTTACTGAGAGGATGGGTAAAGTGTGATAAACTCAATCACTTGTATGTTTGTTCTAAAAGCTTAGTCCAACCAAAATATCAAGAGTTTATGAAAGAATATAAAATGGTTAATGAGAATATTGCTATTTTTATTGAAATAACTATAAAATTATACTGTTGGATAAATGTGAAGGTAATTTAGTTGCTTTAGTAGATGATTTCATTCATAAAAATCAGTATGTATTTAGAGAATATTTTACGATGGGTGGATATAAAGGAATAGATTGTTTTTATTTAGTTGAAACAAATTAAAAGATACCTAAATGGTTAGTGAGAGATATACTAATTTTTAAATATATTTAGACAAAGTTAAACAATTAAAATCATATTTACCAACAATCAGTATCTGAATATTTACTTTTTCATGATTTTAAGGAAACAATAGTAGATACTGGAACGAGGAATAGATAGGACTATTTTACAATTGACATGTCAATGAAAATGTATGATGGAAAATACTAAACTAATATTACAATTTCTCTTAATTACATGGACTTAAATAAGGTATTAAAATCCATTAAAAACTATGATGATCGAATTTTATGTGAACATAAAAAAATTTGCAGAAGATCTTGATTATTCAGAGTAACATGAAACATTACAAAGAACTAATCAGTGTTGAACAGTTTCTCCATGATCTAATAATGGAGCATAATATGGGAAAGTACTTGTTTTTTTTTATCTTACAAATGTAAAAGTAAAACACATTATTTTATTAATTTTTCTAAATGCAGGTATATAATTTGAGATTTTTAAGACCATTTGTTGAAAATAAAAACCTTCAATTATTATAGGTATGAATTATTTAGTCATTACATATAAACATTAAACATGAACACAAATTGCAAACATAAACATACAATGTAAACATAAAATAAACCTAAACAACATTAACATAGTGTTATACATCACTAATAATTTCTTTATCAAATTAAAAGCAAGCAAAAATATGATACAGAAATTGTTAAACAGGCTAAACGAAATAGAAAAAAGTTGAACAGTTTTTGAACATACAAGAAACAACTGAGAACAGAATATGAGATATTTGTGGAAAATGATCAAACCCATTATTGTTGCAATCGAACAATGCAAACAAGGAATTGAAGGCTTAGACGATAATGTTCTTAAAATTATTGGAGTAAATCGAGAAGTTGAAAACAAATAGTTCCATTACGATCATATATTAGAGAAATGTGAAACTTCACAACCAGTTTAACAATCTGATATCAATTAAGTGTTTCAGAAATACAAGATGTACTGAAAAGAGAATAAAACTAGAGTTAAAAAACTAAATATAAGTAAACAATGTTGAAATACGTTAACAGTAGTTAGATAAAGTTGTCAGATCAAAACCATTTGTTATGTTTAAATATATCAGTAATTAACCAGTAGAATATGCTGGAGATATTTTATATGTTAGTTATTGACAAATCTTTTAACTAATAACATGTACTATAAACGTTTTATTAAAAAACTTGATTATATTGATTTATTTACTTATGCAAATATATTATTTGATTCAGGAGCTTTATATCCTATTAAAAATCCAAACAACATAAAATCAGGTAGAGGTATTAAATACAATAATTTTAAAAAAAGATTGCTGAAGTTTATATTCCAAAATTAACACCAGATAAGTCGCAATAAAGTACAGATTATTAAAATGACAAGAAAGTATGTGAAGGGTTAAAAAAACATACAGAAAAACCAGCTGAATACTTTTAGATGACTCATGAGGTTGAATTAATTGATAGATCAGTAGATCAGCAGTAATTCATGGTGTAGAATGAGCTGGAAATAAGAATTATCATAAAGAAAAATTGGGGTACAAAAATGTTAACTAGTAACTCAATAATTTTATTATCAACCATATAAAAGGAATGCTTCATGTAATTAGATTTATTATTAATTCACTGTATTCATTTTGGAAACATAAAAACTGTAATAAACATTTAGCAAGTAGATTCATTAATAAGTTACAATCTGAGATGCATTTACCTGATCATAATTATAGAGGTGCAGCAAGTAAATTAGCTGTGAGATCAGCAAAAGTAGATCAAGATAAATCTGATAGATGAAGTATGTAAAAATGTAATACATCATACAGAGATCATAAGATTTCGAATCTATATATGAAGCAGATAAACAACTTCACCAAATCGCAAAAGAAAGAATGTATGCTGAAGATACATCATTTGCAGAAAAGCAAACTGTAACAGCATTTAGAATAATAATGTATGGAAAACCAAAATTAGGCATTGGAACTGAAACTGATAACAATGGATGAGGATTACAATTTTTTTATCATTTTTAATCGATATAAATTAATAACTTCAACACATATGTTCTACTATCAAAACTAAAAAAGTTTTGACAAAAGGTAAAGCTAAAGCAATTAAACTGATACTCAGTAATGAACAGCTGACTAGCACTGATGATTATGTAACTGATGCTCTGAAAATAAAGAGAAGAAAGAAAATTGGTGAAAGTTTTCTTATAACATTACATAGACCATTTATGAAAAAATGATTGAATATTTAAGGAAAAAGAAAGTTGGAGTAAGCGTAACAAAACATTAGGGAGGTGTCTTACAAATTTTACTAGCAGTATTTGGAGCTATTTGTTCATTAGATGGTGGAGTAGCAGCTATAACTAAATCAGTTCATCATTAACAAACAAAGATGAAGATTTAGCACAATAAAAAACATAATACAGCAGTAGTGAAGAAAGATAAATGAATAAAAAATTCGGAGAAATGGTTATGAAGTATGTAGTCTGTTATCAAATTTGCACCTAAAAAATTGAGTTAAACAATTGAAAATGAAACGCTTCTGTCGTGTTTTTCTGACTGAGGAATCACCCAACAGCCCAAAAAATTTTGAAAGTGTAATAATTAATATAGACACTTCAGAAGATTGGTACACATTGGGTTTGTTCTATAAAACAATTAATAAAAAAATGTTTTCGATTCATTTGCTGGTAACTTACCAAAAGAATTAGTTAATCACTTGGGAAAAATGAGGTATACTACGATTTCGAGAGAACATTAGACTGTGAGGAATTAGTAAGTGGTCATTTGTGTTAAACTTATTATCAGATGGCTACACACTGAGGTGACAAGGTCGTAGGATAGCGATATGCACACATACACATGGCGGTAGTATCGCATACACAATGAGTGAAACGGCAGTGCATTAGTGGAGTTGTCATTTGTACTTAGGTGAGTCATGTGAAGAGGTTTCAGACGTATTATGGCCGCATGATGGGAGTTAACAGACTTTGAACGCGGAATGGTACCTGGAGCTAGACCCATGGGACACTGCACGTCGGAAATCGTCAGGGAATTCAATATTCTGTGAGCCACAGTGTCAAATGTGTGCCAACAATACCAAATTTTAGATATTACCTCTCACCATGGACAACAGTATGGTCGACGACCTTCGTTTAATGAGAAAGAGCAGCATCGTTTCCATAGAGTTGTCAGTACTAACAGATAAGCAACATTGCATGAAATAACCACAGAGTTCAATGTAGGGCGTAAGATGAATGTATCCATTAGGAAAGTGTAGCGAAATCTGATGTTAGTGTGGTACGACACCAGACGACTTAGGTGAATGTCTTTGCTAACAGCATGACATCACCTGCAGCAGCTCTCCTGGGCTCAAGACAATATTAGTTGGACCCTAAATGACTGGAAAACTGTGGCCATGTCAGATAAGTCCCGATTTGGTAAAATCTGATGGTAGGACTTGCGTTTGGCGCCATGAAGCCATGGACCCAAATTATCAACAAGGCACCGTGAAAGGTAGTGGTGTCACTATAATGGTGTGGGCTGTATTTACATCGGATTGACTGGGTCCTCTGCTGGCCAGAGTAGCCGAGCGGTTCTAGGCGCTACACTCTATAACCGCGCGACTACTACGGTCACAGGTTCGAATCCTGCCTCAGACATGGATGTGTGTGATGTCCTTAGGTTAGTTAGGTTTAAGTAGTTCTATGTTCTAGGGGACTGATGTCCTCAGAAGTTAACTCCCATAGTACTCAGAGACATTTTAACCATTGTGACTGGGTCGTCTGGTCCAACTGAATCTATCATTGACTAGAAATGGTTTTGTTTGGCTACTTGAAGACCATTTGCATTCACGGACTTCATGTTCTCAGACAATGATGTCACTGGACCACAACTGTTCATGATTGGTTTGGAGAACACCTGTATAATTCGTGCAAATGATATGGCCACACAGATCGCCTGACATGAATCTCATTGAACGTTAATGGCACATAATCAAGAGGTCAGTCCACGCACAAAATCCCACACCAGCAACATTTTCGCAATTATCGACAAGTAAAATGCAGCATGGCTCAGTATTTCTGAATGGGACTTGCAATGACTTGTTGAGTCGATGCTATGTCAAGCTGCTGCACTATGTCAGGCAAAAGGACGTTTGACACGACATTAGGAGCAATGTCATGACTTTTGTCGCTTCAGTGTAAATTCTATAACATTTTAAATTTGTAAATGGACATATTTTGAAATAAGATAACACTGGAAAATCAAAACTAGAAGAATGAAAGAAATAAAAATTGAAAGATGTAGTTAACAAAATTACAGCATTAACAATTACTCAACTTTTACTGAATTAAAGGCATCAGTTGTTGAAAGCTTGAACAGAGTATTGTTGGATAAATGTGGAAGAATTGATGTTCAAGGTAATTACGAATGTTTTGTGAATGAAACCATGGTAAATGTAGACTGTTTTTTTAATGTTTTTACGATTGGTCAGTTTCGACCTTTGGTCATTTTCAAGCATTCATCTGAAGGTCGAAATTGGCCAGTTGCATTGATAATAAAAGATAACCAAACCTATATGGACCATATTATCATTCATAAAACATGCTGAGGCTGTGGACCACCACAAAAACAAAAAAAAATTGAAGTAAGTATGAGTATTTTGATTTAGTCATAAAACTGGTTGATGAATATAGTACTACAAAACATTTGACAATAATGATATGACTTAAAGGTGTAGATAAATTTAATTTAACTCTGACCAAACTTGTATCTAATGGAATAAACTAAAATTTAAAATAGGAGATAAAGTGAGAATAAGCAAAGTGAAAGGAATTTTTTAACAGGATTATACTGCAAACTAGTCAACAGAAATTTTTGAAATTGAAGATACGATATTTTCAGATATAGTTACATATAAATTTAAAGATATGAAAGGAAATTTGTATGAGCAAGAGGTACAAAAAACAAAAAACAGATTTATGTCTTGTAGCCTCAGTTATAAAAGAAAGATTGTAAAATCTATGTTTAATAGTTAGGATTTGATCCCCTATATAATAATTGGACAAATAAAGGTTAAATTATGTTATAAAGTTTTTATGCACTGTCAGTTTCTTCTATCAGTTCTTTATCCTGATGATAATGTATCTATCTTTATTAATCAGTTGACTGATAATTATATGAACTATTTACTTGATGTACATTGTTTGGTTGTGAAATAGGTATTGATTATAAATATTACAGTCAACAGCTAAAGCAATATTGACTGCAATCAAACAGGCTAATACACACACTTACATTTTTTGATAAGTACTTCCTTAATTAAATTAGCTATAGATCTCTTTATGTTTATTTTATAAGCATTGTCGTGTAAGTGTTGTTCAGAATCTCTTCTTACCATTTTATCTTTGATAGGATCTATTTAATAACATTCCTTTACTGTTAACTTTATTTATTCTTCACTGAGACTATCTAAAACAATTATAATAATTATCACATTATTAACTATAGCTATTACTATATGAATGGTGATAACTGATTGAATATATTCTGCTGATGTTAGAAGATTGTCATATAACTTGTTTTTAGTTTCATAATTACTATGTTCATATTCATTTAGCATTAAATTATTTTCAACATAAACAAGGCAATATAAATAATATTTAATGTCATCAAATCTCATCTTGTAGAACTGTTTATCTTCTTCTATTCTAAACGTTTGAGAGCAGGTATAACTTTTTGCAGTTAATTTATAACTGATACGTACTTTAATATATACTTAATGAAATTTACTATCTGGATGTTCACCAATATTGTATACAGATGACCTTGTTTTACTTAATTTTTTAGTTGTACTGTTAACTTTAAAGAACCGATCTTTTTGAAGTAGATATGTTGTAACTACATATATTACGTCTTTCAACTTTCTTTTAGATATTTCTATAGTTTTCCATTCCTAATTTCTTAATTTTGAATTCTCATCTTATAGTTCTATGGCAAGTTTTTGATCTTGCTTTTCTTCTATTTTCAGTTATTTTTCATATTCGATTGTAGGTTGTTCTCTTTCTTTTTGTAATTTATATTCACCATACACTCTAATCGAAGGTAAATCGTCTTTGTAAACCATGTTTTAAATTTTTGGTTCTTCTTTTTTGATGATAAAATAAGATTATATATGCCTGATGCTTTACCAAACGTAGATGACTTTTTGTTTCCTTTTAATTCCTCCCTCATCAATGATTTTTATGCGTAAACAGTTTTTTCTATTTTAGATTTATGCCAACATCTTTAACTTTAAACCTAGGATTATTATTTCATTAATTATGACTAATACTTTTTTATCATTATTTGTAAGATTATTGTTGATGCTGTCTAAGAATGACTCAATTTAACAGAATAATTTTTTACTAGAAGATGTTTTTCCATTAATATTGTTTATTTTTTGTTACATTTTATTTTTCTGCTGCAACTTACAATATCTTTATAAAGTACATTGCACAAACTTGAACATTTCACTACTAATAAATTTTTTATCTTACATTTTTTTAATTTAATGGATGCAATTAAAACTAAAAAGTTTAAAATATTCACAATTGACAAATCAATTAATAATTTTAGTGTACAGAACAATACAAAAGATGATGACAGGACAATATGTCAAAAATGCCAATGAGCATCATGAAAACAAATATAATAAGTCAATAATTTATGTATTTGGAAAATATATTTCTGCATATTATTATATTAATAATCTAAAACAAAATGATGAATATTCCAAAATATTGTCAGCGATGAAAAATTATGATGTTGAAAAACACACTGGGCATGAATATGTATTAAATATAAAGAAATTAAAAATTTCATTTGTTTTCAAAGTCCATCATGTAGGGATAAACATTTAGGTAAATTTTAAAAATGTTATCAAGTATATGCCACAAATAAGAAACCTTGCCCTAAAAAACTGCCCCCAGTTAAATACACTCCTGGAAATTGAAACAAGAACACCGTGAATTCATTGTCCCAGGAAGGGGAAACTTTATTGACACATTCCTGGGGTCAGATACATCACATGATCACACTGACAGAACCACAGGCACATAGACACAGGCAACAGAGCATGCACAATGTCGGCACTAGTACAGTGTATATCCACCTTTCGCAGCAATGCAGGCTGCTATTCTCCCATGGAGACGATCGTAGAGATGCTGGATGTAGTCCTGTGGAATGGCTTGCCATGCCATTTCCACCTGGCGCCTCAGTTGGACCAGTGTTCGTGCTGGACGTGCAGACCGCGTGAGACGACGCTTCATCCAGTCCCAAACATGCTCAATGGGGGACAGATCCGGAGATCTTGCTGGCCAGGGTAGTTGACTTACACCTTCTAGAGCACGTTGGGTGGCACGGGATACATGCGGACGTGCATTGTCCTGTTGGAACAGCAAGTTCCCTTGCCGGTCTAGGAATGGTAGAACGATGGGTTCGATGACGGTTTGGATGTACCGTGCACTATTCAGTGTCCCCTCGACGATCACCAGTGGTGTACGGCCAGTGTAGGAGATCGCTCCCCACACCATGATGCCGGGTGTTGGCCCTGTGTGCCTCGGTCGTATGCAGTCCTGATTGTGGCGCTCACCTGCACAGCGCCAAACACGCATACGACCATCATTGGCACCAAGGCAGAAGCGACTCTCATCGCTGAAGACGACACGTCTTCATTCGTCCCTCCATTCACGCCTATCACTACACCACTGGAGGCGGGCTGCACGATGTTGGGGCGTGAGCGGAAGACGGCCTAACGGTGTGCGGGACCGTAGCCCAGCTTCATGGAGACGGTTGCGAATGGTCCTCGCCGATACCCCAGGAGCAACAGTGTCCCTAATTTGCTGGGAAGTGGCGGTGCGGTCCCCTACGGCACTGCGTAGGATCCTACGGTCTTGGCGTGCATCCGTGCGTCGCTGCGGTCCGGTCCCAGGTCGACGGGCACGAGCACCTTCCGCCGACCACTGGCGACAACATCGATGTACTGTGGAGAACTCACGCCCCACGTGTTGAGCAATTCGGCGGTACGTCCACCAGGCCTCCCGCATGCCCACTATACACCCTCGCTGAAAGTCCGTCGACTGCACATACGGTTCACGGTCACGCTGTCGCGGCATGCTACCAGTGTTAAAGACTGCGATGGAGCTCCGTATGCCACGGCAAACTGGCTGACACTGACGGCGGCGGTGCACAAATGCTGCGCAGCTAGCGCCATTCGACGGCCAACACCGCGGTTCCTGGTGTGTCCGCTGTGCCGTGCGTGTGATCATTGCTTGTACAGCCCTCTCGCAGTGTCCGGAGCAAGTATGGTGGGTCTGACACACCGGTGTCAATGTGTTCTTTTTTCCATTTCCAGGAGTGTATAATTTAAAACAATATTTAAAAATCATAACTCAAAATAGCACATTCACTGAATCATTGATGATTTTTGTAAATTGTGCCAAATTATGGGGTACATTCTCTATTAATTATTCGATCAGCGAAACAGTGAAAAAAGTTCAACAGAAATGAAGAATATTTTGTGATGTAATCAATTGGCACTTTTGCATTACTAATTTCCAATAGCTGTTTTTAAAATTCAGCTGGCATATCACATCGTAGATGTGTATGGATGAAGGTCTTTAATATGTATTTACGCGTTCATTGCCAAAACGTTGAGTTCATCAGCCAGTGTTCATTTAGGTATAACTGGTAGATTCTGTTGGAATTTGCTTACTAACAAAATGAGGGCTCATCCAAACAGTTGTGCATTTGAATGCTGGACATTTGCCACACCAGACATTTGCCACACCAGACATTTGCCACACTTGCCCCTTCGCCAGGTAGCTTGAGCAGCGATCCCTCAGGTAAGGGACGTCCTTCCCCGTACTACCTCTGTCCGCTTTCAAACCGCCGTCTCCACATCTTACTCGATACAACCAGTACATAAGGGACCTTCTTCTTCGACATCTTGGCCAAATACAGAGTTTCTTTTCCGAAATCGAAATATTTTTAACTTTTGGGAAACTAAAGCAATACCGACGATTATGTCAGTATGTAATTAGTTCTGCCAAGTATAAATATAGATTCCTCTGCTGTACGGTAGCTTCCTTTCACGCTTACTGATTGCGATTGAAACAGTCCATCTGCATGGGAGCAACAAGAAAGGAACGATGAAACGAGAATGCGAATGTACGCTAATCATTTCTTTTTGACCACTGCATTTGTGCCTACTTTAATGACTACAACTTCATACCCAAAAGACAATAGGAAAAGAATAAATGGGTATGTGAATGTTTGAAAAGAAGAACGACATACTCCATATTAATTTACTCTCTAAAAACATTAGTTAATAAAGTGTAGTGGGGCAATGTTCAAAACATAACTGAGAACAAACTCATTAAATAGAGATAAGAACATCTATCATTGACATATCATATAAACTCGACTTACAATTTTAAAATGTTAGAAAAAATTAAATAAAGTAATACAGAATGCTACGCTTTTAACCTACGTTGTTGTTCTATATTGTTTAGCTCTGGTATTTACAGGGTCACAGAGAAAGTATCTTAGGATCCGGAGGGAAAAGCCGTAACTGTAATTATCTGCACTACAACAGAAACAAGGAGGACAACTTAAGGAAAAATAATGCAAGCTCACAATCGACTTTGAAGCAGATAGTTCCTGTGACTTAGTATGGGCAGAGGTTACATTCGACAAGAGGAATAAATTAATAACTGGCTCCTTTTACCGACCCACTGTCTCAGATGAAATAGTTGCTGAACAGTTCAAAGAAAACTTGAGTCCCATCACAAATAGGTACCCTACTCATACAATTACAGTTGGCAGTTACTTCAATCTACCTTCCACATGTTGACAAAAATAGATTTTCATATACCCTATTGTAAATAGAAAACAACTTCCGTAATTGTTTTAAATGCTTATTTTAAAATTATTTTCAACAATTAGTTGAAGAGGCCATTCAAATTGTAAATGGTTACGAAAACACACTTGATCTCTTAGCCACAAATAATCCTGAGTATCACGACGGATACAGGGATTAGTGAACACGCAGTTGTAGCGAGGCTCACTACTGTAACAAAGAAATTCACCAAAACTGAACGCGAAATATATCTATTTATAAATGCAGCTAAAATTCGGGTGACGTCTTTCTAAGAGATAGTCTCCAATACTTTCGAACTATGTAAATGAAGGCCATATGTGGCTTAAGCTCAAAGAAATAGTATCAACAGCACTCGAGATATTCGGTACACAAAACATGATAGAAAGCTGTTGCAGGAGCACCGCAAAAGGCACGTATAATTTAGACGAATGCAAAATCTCCAAGATTGGTGAAGTTTTACTGAGGGTCGAAATTTGGTGCGGATTTCAATGCGAGATGCATTTAATAGTTTCCACAACGAAACTCGTTCTATAAATGTGGCGGAAAATCCATAGAGATACTGGTCCCATGTTTAGTAAACCAGCGGAAAGGCTCAGTAAGTACCTTTACTGCGCGACAGCAACGGTAATGTTACTGATGACAGTGCCACTAAAGTGGAGTTTAGTAAATGCATTTTCCGAAATTCCTTCAGCAAAGAAGACGAAGGAAATATTCCAGAATTCGAAATGAGAACAGCTGCAAACGTAATTTAGAAGTAGATATCCCTGGTGTTGCAAAGCAACTAAAACACTGTCAGTGACAGAGGAAATGATCAAGTATCTTTTCAAAAAGCCGCTAATGTATAAGAAAAGTTGGTCTAATACATTTGATTCTCATGTTATTTAGTAACAATTAATTTTCAGTAGTAATCTCCTTGCTTTTACAGACCTATTTAAAGATAATCAACAATTTAGTAAGAAATTTTAATTTTTAAAGGACTATATCTAAAAGTACTTAAGTAGATTTACATCTACTATAAATGTTTGCAGATAAACTTAAATAAAAAATATTTGAGGTGCCAAAATTGTCAACCTTTAGATCAGATCAGTTTTGGGATGTCAATTTTAGGTGCAATTCAAAGGTTCAGTTCCCATTTTCTTTTACAAAAGCGTATACTATCAGTTTCACAAACCATGATATTTTAGGTGATAGTTGCGATTATGAAGCTTCAGAAAAATATTTTAGAACTCAGAATTATTTAATAGTATGGCCATAAAACTGGAAGGTAGAAAAAAGTTATCTTAACGTGACAACAATAAGGATACTTTTGTTAGGCTTGAAACACTTTTTAATTTTTACATTAAGTGCTGTTTGACATCACACTTTGCAGAGGCTTTGGACCGTCAAAATGATAATTGACCATTTACCATTCTTGGTGTGTAAAATTAGCCTAAACATGCTGAACTAATGTACACTCTATTTACAATTACAACTTAATATTAGCTTCGATAATGGTGCTTCAATGTTTTGATAATTTTATCTCAGTAATCTGCGAGGACTCAGTAGTCTTCATAATTTTTAATAGATTATTTTTAACGTATTTTAGTCCAGTTTCTGAATATGGGCAATGTCTTTCAAGCAAGACCTAATGTTGCCTGTGTCTTCGTAATTCTTTATGATTCTCTCTATCCTGTCGTCCAGCTTCAAGTACTACTTCTTTTTCTTCTTACCTTCAAGATTCATTTCCCATTTCATGTGCATGCAGTTTGTGAGCTTTGCTTCCTTTTCCAAGCACTCCACCAAACAGTTGATTCTAGGGTGAGGGTTTCCAATAATACTATGTATTTTGTTGTGCCACCCTTCAACAGCATTCGTCGTTTGGTGCCTTTTTCCATAACAGTCCCACATTTCTATTGCAATATCCTCATTCTCTAGCCAGTTATCCACAAAGTAGTCAAAACAATTGAGAGAACCTTCCGTTATCAGGAGCTTCTGCATGAATCTCAATCCATCCATTGCTTACGTCCATTGGTTTTACAACTGCCAGCACTGCACACATGCTGACGTGAAGTCTTAAATCCTCGTTCTAGCGGTTCTCCTCAGTTAGACTGAGATCTCGAATTCTTCTATATAAACTATTCTTCATATGGAAATATAATCCATTTATTTCAGTTGTGGGGAAAACTTGGCGAATGGCCGATATCGCAACTGCCTCTAAGTCCACCTTTACTTGTTTAGGACACCACTCAGAGAATGTCTTTTTTATCAAACGAAACAGACGAACATATGTATCTTTCTTCTTATTAGGGAGCAGTGCAAATACAGTAGGAAGAATGTTTGTTTCTTTAATCGGACCTCCTAAGTCTACGTGTATGGTGTAGATCTGTGCAAACTGCTTGCTGCATCTCTTAAATGTTCCATTCATAAAAAAATGGGAACATGTTTTTAAACTTTCTTTTCCTTTGCTTCCACTAAAAATCATTATTCTCGCCTCTAATCTATCGTCTTCCAGAAGAAAATTACTGCCATCTCCCATTTTAATAGATCTTCATGAAGATCAATTTCATAAGAATTCTTAGGCTCTTGTTGGTTCCCCCGCTCTTGACTCCATCGACGACGCATGGTTCTCTTCATGGTTTCTGAATTAAGCATCACTGTAACAAAGTCATAAACTTTATTGTGTAGATTTCCCATTTCATCCGCGTATATCTCCGATAACTGTGTAGTTTCTTCTCGGACCTCCTCTTTGCCCTTTCCACTTGCCTTCTCACTTTCAGAGCCGCATCGTCATGTGATCCACAGAGATGTTCTATTATGTTCAACACTTCTCCATTCCTCGAAAGCCGCTTTCCCTTGCAATGATCCGCTTTTCGGCGTAAGCACATCCATGTAACAACACCTTCTTTAGATTCCCTCTGTTTAAGATACGCGTAACATTTGTAATGAGCAGGAGGCCTGCCCTTGTTCGTTGTAATAACTTCCATACTGATGGTCACGTTAGGAACTTCGAAAGCAAACTGGGCGGGTGGGTGAGGACAAGGAGGGGGAGGGGGGGGGAAGACTAGGGACCCGACCTTCGGAGCAGGTAAAATCGTGGCAAATGTCCGGCGTGGCAAATGTCCAGAGTGGCAAATGTCCGGACACTGTGCATTTCCTCGTAAATCTTGAAGAGTCCCATCAACCTCTTCAAGCGATTTCTTGTGTTCCATTGTGCAACCTTCCCAGAGAATCAGTTAGCAAATTTGCAATACTTTTGCTATTTCAGAACCTTTTGTAATACTACATGTTTGAGTCTCTGCAAAATATATATTCAAAGGCAAATTGAGCACCAAATGCACTGCCCAGCCATCGTCCAATAATATAGTTGCAGTACTTGATCACACAAGGGACCAAAGCAATTCCACTTTGAGAGCGAATTGTAGCTAACAGCAAAATGATAAGGAGCTTTTTTTCTGTTCTGCTGAGAGTATCAAGGAAAATTTGACAGTCACTACCATTGGCCACCACACTTGTAAAAGTTTCGTAGGTCAACTTTTGATCTGCAAGCAAGAGTTGTTCATTTGATATGATGAATGCATGAAAGTCATCAGTATTGAATTACTATTCTGTCAATAAATCTCGATTATAATTGTCATACACAAAACGTTTTGGTGCAACAACATCACATTGAATAAGTGCTTAATTGTTGATGGTTTTCTATAAATGTTCTACATAAGTTGTTGACGGTTATTCTGTAAAAGTTTCATTGAAAATCCAGTCTGGAAATAGAATGGTGTCAATGTTCCTCATCATATGACTACATTGGAAAATAGCTTCACTCAAGTCCTTTCTCAATTTTTCAAACAGATCGTTTGGCTTGGATGGAGACCAAGTGGTAAAATGATAGCGAATAATTTTCGCATTTGTCACGGATGACAGCTGACAGAGGCATCCACCGACGTAGTTTCCCAATATAGGAGATGAAATGTCGAAAATTGTAGCATTTTCTTTCTTACATTCGGTTCTATTGTAAAACTGATACATTGTTTCTAGAAAATCTATATAGATACAAATCTTCTCCAGAAAATGCTGCGTATTCGACAAAATATCGCTTGTAAATCAGGCTATTAATTTTTGAGATTATATCTTCTGAACAGACAGACAAACATTAATTTTTATATAGATAAGAACTGCAGGATGCCAACCTACGCTCATTGACTCACCAACTTGACAACTCCAACCACAAAATCACAGTGAAGACATACAGCTCTCAACAGTATTATCATTCATCTTAGGATCTTCGTAACGCTTTTACCGCCAATGGGTCATTAACTTACATTTAATTGTAGCTAATCGTACTAAGAGTGAAATTTTTGTGATGAATCTACAATGTGCTGGCATACTACCATAATACACAACTTGTAGTATGAACACAATGAAGTATGACGAAATCCAACTTGAAATCTGATTATAATCGAGTTTTGTGGAATCATCAAGCAGCACTATGACTTCATGAACGTTAGCCAATAAACCCAGTTCCTTGGTATCCTCGAGATGGAGTAGGCTGCTAGATTCCTACTGTCCAACACGATTTTAAAGCCAATTACTAGGCATTCTCGAGATGTAGTAGACTGCTAGACTTCTACTTCCCACAACAATTTTAAACTTCAAGCAATAATCATTGTTTTTCAAAGTTCGTCTTCAATAAATGTTATTGCATTATCACGTGAATAACAACCTATCACTTTTGAAGCTAGCAAGAAAACTAATCGCTCTCAATTCGTTTGGATCATTCCAGTGAACACAGTAGATATCTGCTGGCGATTAATTCGACATCATCTTCCATTGTGAACATCATCTTCTTCGTTGTAATCACCCACTTCATCACAATCATCATTATTGTCGTCATCATCATCTTCATCTTTGTGATCACCCACTTCTTTGTTATCATCATCATCATCATCATCATCTTTCTTATCATAATCAGCCCCCTTCTGCTTTCGTGAAAACATTGTTTCTTTAATGACTCATCTTGTTTATTTTGCCGTACCTTCTTCATCTTCTTCTCCTTCTCCTTCTTCTTTGTCACAACATATGGTACATGCTCATTCCTTGTTTTTTTTATCAGTAGCACTGCATCTTGGTGGAGTCATTTTCTATGACATTCTTTGCACAATGTCTGAGCGTCTTTGCAAGAACAATTCTAGCTACTTCTTACCAGATTTTCCATCTCTGAATCGAGGTTCCGACTTCAGCTGTGCCACTAGTTGTGGGCAAATTGTATGAGTGGACTTCTGATAAGAGGGAATCTATTGTTTTGACTCTCTAAGATCTGCTTAACTGACTGAGTTTCACAGTCTTCACCCATTATACAAGAGGTACCGACCTGTCTTTGAACTGGATATCATCCAGGATTTTTGTATGTCATAGTTGTTTTGGGAACTTATACAATTTACTGGCACTTAGTATGGGCATCCCATTTTTACAGCTTCCAAAGCTTGAAGCATTTGGTTTTCTTTATACCTGAGAATCTTCTTTCCCTTTTCTGTCCTGTCCCCATGTCAAGTTACAGTTGGAAACCTAAAAAAAACATTGTGCTGAGTAGACCAGCACCAATGTGAGGGAGGGTATGAGGGGTGGTAAGCTGGGGACAACATCCTGGGACCCAAGCCTCATGTGGGGCACAAATCTCTCAAGGGTTCAGATCACCTGGTGTGCTAGTTGGCAAATATGAGACTGCTATTGTAAAATAAATTTTGTATCATATAATAACCAAAAGAACATTACCCCAGTATCAGCTTAGCCAATCCAGCTCTTGCTAGATTTCTTCACTTACACGATGCTTTCAGGGTAACTGCATACAGTTCTGTTTTGTGTTTCATCTTGAATGCATAATATTTTGTTTAGGCATTGTGCACTAAAACCACATTGTAATGGAGTCGAAAATGTGCTTCCTTTAAGGGGAGGTTTACTATCTTTGTCCCGAATAAAGCATGTTCTTTGAGAATTTTTTTCAGGATGTGTTATAGATATCAACGTCAAATGTACTCAAAATTTTTGTTGATATTTCCTCTACAAACTGGAATTTTTTCGACCGGAAATGTCGAAGAGCAAAGGCGGAATTGCCGTCGGAACGAAACAAAATTTCCATGTAGACCTCCATGCGCGGTATGTCACAAGTCAGCTGGCTCGTTTAAATCAAAACTGAGTTGACGGTAGCGAAGTATATAAAACTCTTTAGGAGTTGTATCTCGCTTAAGTTATTTTGACCACTTGAAAAAAATAGGTTTTTTCATCGATTTTTCGACTTTGTAGACCAGGTAAAAATATTTATAGTTTATGGATAGAAATAAAAGTGGTGCAACTCCTAGACAATTTAGGTCGCTTCGTCGGAAACAAATAATCATGCCAATCGGTTCAGTAGATTTGACGTTACCATACCGCGCGATCAAAAAAACGTCATTTCGGGAGAAACGCGTTTGAAGTTTTGACTACATATAAATGCAATATTATGCAACGTACGTTCACTCTGCTATTCCGGGTCTATAAAATGATCCTTCCTCTTCCGCATAGAGGCGTTCTGCTCGGTCTGGGCCATCCTGTGCTGCTCCAGAGCCCCTCGTACGGCCGGTGACAAGCGGTTTTCGGCCGCTTGAATCCGGTGGTCGTCCGAATGCTTGGCGAACTGCATCGAATAGAGTCCCAGGGCGACGTCCATCGTTGTCATGGTCTTCAAAATTGCTGAATACCCTTCGTTGAAGCTGCTCACTGCCAGGAAAGTCGCAATCTCCATAGTCTTCCCACCAGAATGCAAATGCCTGGGGGCTAACTTCCAAACACACCCGTTCAAACTTTCATTTGAATTTTACGTGTTTACTTCCAAGCACTGGTACAATAACTCATCCTCCAAAAGAAAACAACTGGTGCTTGAAAAAGGCCAATTTCAGGCAGGTGTAGTTTTTTGTTCAACTGTGAATAACAAACATTTCCATTCCGTATTCGGAAAAACCGTTTCAGGGCGGATTCTAAAATTTTTATGGATCCAAAACTGCAATTTAAAAAAATCGGTGTTTTGAACCAAAAGATAGTAAACCCAATAAATGTACACAGCAACAGGTGTTAAACGTTGTTGTAATTAGGTAGGCTTGCCAACAACATTCAGAGAGAAGGCATTTCTGATTCCATCATAAGAAGGTTTTACACGAAATAAATAGAAAATATTTTGCATTCAAGAGATTTGTATACAGTTGTCCTAGAAGAATCCTTAAAGTGAAGAAATAAAATTACATGAAAGAGGTACACTGGCCATGCTGATGCTCATACCTGTAACTTGAACTATTGTTCTTTTGTTTGTTCGTCCACAGAATAGCCAACTTATATGGGACCTCTCATGTTACTTGATGTGACATAATTTTTTGATCAAAGAAGCTTGGCCTTTAGAGGTTCATCTCACAAAACTGGTGATCCAAATAATGGAAATTTCCTCAGAATATTAGAGCTCTTGAGTCACTGTGATCCAGCTGTTGCAAATACATTTGCAAGGTCAGGGACAGATAAGAAGCTGGAAATCGTTTAAAAATTATCTGTCAAGTAATGGAATGAATTCAAGTTGTGCGTATCACGTCAGGAGTGCCATCTTCGAACAGAGAGAAAATCAGATGTACTATCCTATTATCGCTGACACGACTCCTGATTCAAAACACATTATTATTTCTTATTATAATACGTTGCGGTTTAAACTAAGAAATAAGTTGTAGCAGGAAAGCGATAAATATGAGAGAGCTGGGGGTCTATAAAATTCCGTGTAACACGTGCAAGGCAAGCTATGTAGGCCAAACTGGTAGGTCCTTTAAAGTACATTACAAAGAACATAGCGATGCTTTCTGGCTTAATAATTTCGAAAAGTCAGCTGTAGCCACGCATATTTGGGAAACGGGACACCCCATGTTGGGAATAGATCAGGATCTCGTTATTTTACATACATGGGACAAAGGCAAAAAGCTGGATCTACTAGAACAGCTGGAAATTACGATACACAGTGTGGATAATCAGAACACACTGAATGAACAGCTAACTGGCGATAAAAATAACTTTTTCAAACATTTCACTGGATTCTTTTAGTAACTACATTTTTAGCAATTGGCAGGATACCATCATTTCCTGAGGTCCTTGGAACATGTATACGTTATCTGTTTGTATAGACATCTCTGTGACTTCCTTGTTTACTTGCGCGTGAGGTCACTCGCGTTTCAGTGTCGTGTTTGGCTACGTGGTGTGTGGCATCAACGAAGACGCACGGGCGGTTTACGACGATAGAGGAGAGAGCCATGTGGTTAGATGTTGAAAACCATAGGTGACACCATTTTAGAGTTTTTTGTATTTTGACGACTATGTGGAGATGCACTTTGGAAGACACGGCTCAACAAGGGAAGTAGCCATGATGTTTTAATTTTATTATCAATTTTATTGTGCCTGGTGCATGTTCCATTTTAGCGAGTTTTAAAAGCTTCTTTTACTTTTTATTATTCTGATGATGGAAGCTTGACTTCCGAAACGCGTCAATCTTAGTGTTTTACACTATCAACAAGTGGTTGAGCCGATATATTTTTTAACATTGACATTCACAACCACGACCTCTCATCCAGTATGGATAAAATCAAAGTTCACTTGGATGAGATTCTCATTGCTGTTGAAACTCTCAGTTAGTTAAATTTGTCAGCTGAAACACGTTCTCTTATACTGGATGTTTCGGATTATGTCAGATCTTTCAAGTATTTAATCGTGGCATCAAATTGGCTAAGTTGTTGGTACCAACTGACTACAGGAGCAAATACATGCTTGAACTACCAGCATAGATTTCGATGCAAGAGACATTGAGAGCTTATTAAATTACTTAAAATATCTTCACAAAAATAGAGACGCCATTCTCCCTGAATCTAAAGTTGTTGCCAGTGGAATACTGTCGATCCTGAATTTCTGGAGGAGTGCATTAAGAAGAGGAAGTCATTTCATGATGAAACTGGGAATGAAGCGGCGAGATCTGAATTCAGAAGATTTCTTCAAGATAATTGCTTTTTTATGTAATTATTGACTATCTGGTGTCTAACTTGGAAAACTAATACGAAACAGTGAAGGGTTCAGATGAAACATTTGTTACTCAAAGAAGATGGCTGTGACTGACGATAAGGTCATTGAGGCATGCAGCTTATTTATCAAAGAATACCACAAGGATCTCACTCCAGATATAGAAGAAGAAAATAAATACAGAATGTCCCACTCAAACCTCCCTGATTTCAAAGACCCAGAAAAAAAACACAGTGGATATGACAATGAAAAATGCACCACATTGTAGAGCATCTGAAAGAATTTATTTATTTATCATCAATACACCTCTATAAGTGAACCATTTGTAGCACAAAGACTATCTAGTCTATGTTCAGTTTATTGCCTAGTTCTTTGTAACATTTCCTCTGTTATTGTTGGAACAGCATTAGTGATACAATGTCACAACGTGGAAATATCGTCCACTTTGGTCACATACACGTTGTCCTTCATGAATCGCCACATGAAGAAATCAAGTAGCGTAATGTCAGATGAACGGGGTGGCCAGGCAATGGGTCCTCCATGTCCGATCCAATGATTGGGAAATTTTACTATCCAGGCACTTGCGAACAGCCATTGACCAACGTAGTGGAGCTCCATCTTGTTGAAAAATGGTGTTGGGTTGCAAGTCTTGTATCTGAGGCAACACAAACTGTTCCGAGATGTCCAGATACACTGACCCATTCACTGTTTGTTCTGCGAAGAAGAATGGGCCAATAATCCTTTTGTGCATTAACCCACACCAGACATTTAGTTTAGGGCTATCACGAACATCTTCAATAACAATGTGCGGATTTTGCGAACCACAAATTCGAACATTATGCCTATTAACCCTTCGTGATAGATGAAAGGTTGCTTCATCTGAGAATAAACATCTTTCCAAGAAGCTGGTATCCATATCAATACGTTGCAGCACATCCGCAACAAACTTTTGTCAGCGTTGTTTGTCGTTCGGCATCAGATGTTGCAGAATTTGCACTTTGTAAGCACACATACGAAGACGCTGGTGGATTACACGATGCAATGTTGATCGAGGTACATCAAGTTGCCTAGATGCTTGACGAATTGACTTACGTGGGCTTCTGAAAAACGTTTGTCTGATGTCTTCCACTGTCTCTTCTGAAACTCCATAACGTGCACTGCCAGAATGTTTCAGAACACTTCTTGTTGCCAGAAACTTCCTTTACCATTGCTTAATTGTTTTCACATCAGGTGGATAACATTAATACATACGATGATAATATCTTTGCACAGTGATCGGCGATTTTGTTTCGCCAAACCACTCTACTGCTAGCGCGCGTTGTTGTGGAGTCGCCATTTTTACTTCATGCGACCATGCTGCATTCTGGCTACGATACTTTGGCACTTCTGATGTGGAAATATAAATTCTCTGAGATGCTGTACAATGTGGTGCATTTTTCACTGTCATATCTACTGTGCTTTTTCTCTTCTGAGTCCTTGAAATCAGGAAGGTTTGAATGGGACACCCTGTATTTGAAGACACTTCATACTTTAAACTTTGAATACATTGTTTTGGAACCATTAGACCTCTTGAATAAGGTGCATGAGCTTAAAATTCCAAGCTTATTTCCAAATGTATATGTAGCTCTGGACATCTCTTACACTCTTCCAGTGACTGTAACTGAGGCAGAAAGTTGATTCAGCACTCTTACATATGTTAAAAATTATCTCAGATCAACTATGTATCCACAAAGTTTCACATATTTTTGGGACCTTGGCAACTGAATGTAATATGGCAACAATGATTTCATCTTGGAACTCCTCCAATTGGTCCGTGTTTGCATAGAGAAACAATAATATCAGAGCATTGAGTCTGCCTTGATGCAAAATGCCTTGTTATTCGTTTATTTCTTTAGTCTCCCAAACTAGTTTTGGCGACAAATATCACCATCATCAGTGTTTTTTTTAATCTAAAACATGCAGAAAATATCATGCTTATACAAGCACAGTAGCACATTACTAGATTTTTACTATTCGTTTTGTGAAATATAGTTTTCTATGGATACTTTTATACTACCTTATTTATTGTATGTTACAGCATGTTTTAAGCAACAGAAAAAAGTGCACAGAAAATATGTCGCAGACAGTGACAATAATTGCATAAAACATGCTGTAACATACGATAAATAAGGTAGTATAAAAGTATCCATAGAACTATATTTCAAAAAACGAATAGTAAAAATGTAATAATGTGCTACTGTGTTTGTATAACCATGCTATTTTCTGCATGTTTTAGATTTAAAAAAAACCCACTGATGATGGTGATATTTGTCGAAGAAACTAGTTTGGAAGAATAAAGAAATAAACGAAAAACAAGGTGTTTTGTATCAAGGTGGACTCAATTTTCTGATATCACTGTTATAATGTGGCAAGGCAACTAGGCTCTGATGTGATTCAAACATTTGCTGAACAAAACATTCGCAAATCGCCATTGACAGTATTATAGGCAAGTAGATTATAATATACTACCTGTTGCACAACTCATTATGGTTTAGATGCAAGCATACTGATCTGTATTTACTGAAATGTGTGGACACATCAGGGAACGAGTGGGGAAAGAACACCTCATATTACAACATTAGTGGAACTACACATTTTGTCAATTTACAACTCAGTATAATACTTAGCCTTTTCTTTTAAAGTGAAGTGAAAGTAAATTAAAGTAATCAAAAAGTAAATGGAGTGTACTTAAATTCTACACTAAATCGTTATTGTATAACATCTGATGTGGAACTTGTAAGTTCGTTAGTTATACCAGTTCTCTCTCTTCCCATGTAGGTGTGGGTAAAGCCATCATCCAGTCCGCTACCTACGGTGATCTTGAGTTCCTGATAACTGTCTTCATGACTACTTTTCAATCCAAGATTTTTTACTATTCTTTCAGTCTCTTACATCATGAAAGAGTCATGGCGCTGATATTCATTTTTGATACATCTAACCTTTGCACATTGATTCATGATTCATCCAATGGGTGTGTTAGCCCTTTCAAAGCTGCAGTGGGTAATTGGAGACATGGTTTACGATTTTGTTTTGTTTTACTACATTCCAAATGATTTTGACTGTAGTAGAACATTATACAAGCTATATTATAATAAATACAGGTATTTATAGTTTTCTGAAATAACAGATGACATGAAATCAAAAAATTTCTTAGATAAGCAGTGTCTAGTAATGCATCGTTTTCATCTTATACTGGGATGAGGGAAACTGCCTCTAGCAATAAAAGTGATGGAAGGGCTTCATTGAAAAAGGAGTGTGAAATTTAGAGGAAAATCTTAGCAATAGCACATCATGTAAGTGTTTTACATACTATTTTCTTTCTACAAGATCATTATAACTAAATATAATGAAAAACTAAAACATATTTATAAAATGTTATTTAAATTTGTAGCTATCGCCGAAAATTCTATTTCTAATTTTGCGTGGAAATCTGAAACGTGAATGTAGAAAAGATGATAGGAAAAAATTTACATACTGTAGGAGGCAAATTTAACTTCCAGTGTCAGTTCTGCAATTAGGAAGCCTGTCTTTCTGAACTTTCCTAGAAAAACAGTATTTTAATACGTGAAGCTAAATGAACAAATTTCATAAATATCTTCCATGACTTACACCAACAATCTAACTACTATAGTTCGTTGTATCCATGGTGAGAATAAAATCTGAAACAAAAGGATATAAAATCTCAGTGATGAACACTGGCTATTGTATAGAAAACGAGATATTTGCAGACACTGTATTATTGAAAACTGATGTTTATATTCATGTCCTTTACAGTATCAGAAATTTGGGAACAGTTACTTTGATACACTTTTTATAACCTTTCTGCTCTGTTGGAACACTTCATGTGATTTATTAGGTACATCTGCTGCTAAATACAATGGAATAACCCATGACAGTCTGTATAATTTCCTCAAATGTTTACAAGCTCTATAATACACTGTAACACTGCATCCAGCATGCAACCAAACTAAGTGCTGTTAATAGTGGCATGATGATAAACAAGTGTATACTACAACGTGCTCTGATTCAATCCATTAAGTCATGAACAACTGTTAGTTCACTCGCATCCTTCTGTAATATCTCTTACACAGTTTAAATTGCATTTATGAACATATGTTTAGCATTTAATAAGAAAAACATATTTATTCTACATTTCATTCCAGTCAATCTTTTTTGCGAGTAGGTGACAGGTTTCACATGACCTAATTGGAGCCATGGAGATGTAGATGTTTTGAAGTACCTAGTGTTTCCATCAAACAATGTCACATATACCATGTCATTACTAGAATAAAGTCCAAATCCGAAAGCATGGTAGTCACTGAAGTGCAACTTTTGACATTGAAACATGTTTATTACGATCACCAATGGCAGCCAGAACAGAACAGAACTGAACTCTTTGGATGGAGAGTGCTGCTATTTTAACAAACACTGAATATTCAACAATATACAAACATTACAGACATAAGAACTTTCGAGAGTAATTCAGAAATGTTAAAGCTAAATAAAAAGTGTTTGAATGAGGACACACTGAGTACAGCACACAAGCTAGTGACACTAAGTGTTATGCCGCACAATGTGCAACACTGCTCGTGGTAATACTGTACTAATAAAACAATACTTTCTTGCTTTTTGTGAAGCATAAAATTATACATTCCTGAATATTTGAAGTAGGCTCACAATCTCTGCATCAATTTGAAATTATGTCAAGCCTGACTTACTATTTATGCAGTTTTCTTCATAGAGTATTTCATTTTAGGTAACTGTGTCATGTGCTTGCACTCTGAGATTACTAATTAATATTGTCTGTCAGTTATTGAACAACATGAATGATAAAGGTCCCAACACAGTTCCTTGCATTGCACCTGAAGTTACTTCTGCATTGGCCAATGACTCCCCCTACCAAGAGGTTAAATTTCATTTGATGCTCTCTTTTCAACTTTGTACAAAATGTTTAATTTAGTTTCTAGTTTTCGTGATTTTTTTCACATTTAATGTGATAGAGCTTAGATTTGCATTGTTAGTAAATGTGTCTGAATTTTTAACAGTTGAAATTTTGAAGGATACGTGGAACATATGACTGTACCTGACATCTCATTCGGTAGATTTCCTCATATTTTGACATAATCTAATGTGGGTCAGTACCAAAAGAGAATAGGAAGAAAAGAGTCTTTCTACTAGGTAGTAGTCGTGGGAGGTGTGTAGGTCAGATGCTACAGGACAAATTAGGGGCAGAGTACCAGGTCATAAGTATAGTGAAGCCAAGTGCTCGTTGTAGCCAGGTGACAGAGAAAAATAGGGAATACGTGCAAAGGTTTTGGCAAAGAGGATCAGGTAATTATAGTTGGTGGAGTAGGGAACAGCCTGGCTAAGAACAGTAATTACAGCATTAGAGGTGACCTGGATGAAATAGTACTAGCAACTACACACACAAATGTGAGTTTTGTGGAGGCCCTGCAGTGCTATGACCAGACCTGGGTAAACACTGCTGTGAACCATGTGACCACTGAGTTGAGCAGGCTGCTGATGACTGAAACGAAATTTCTCATACATGCAGTACCAGTTGCTGCAGTTGGGAGTCTGGAATATACTAGACATGGCCCATATCTAAGTAGGAGAGGGAAAGAAATACTGGCTGAGCCTCCTGCAGATAATATATAGGGGGCCACCATCACAAACACCAAGATCCCCATGGTTACTGGTGTCAGAGAGGCACCATTGTTAGGTTATAATCAGGATTCAGGCACCTTATTTTGAAAGAACTGAAAATAACTGAAGAGCCCACAAAATGCTTGATAATGCACAGAAAAGTAAGGTCAGCTTATTTGTCAAAATATCAGAGGACTGAGTAATAAGGTAGAAGAGCTTCTTGTCTGTTTGGAAAATTTAGAAAGCTACGAAAATTTAGACATCTTGAGCCTGTCTGAGCATCACTTAACCACAGGGTTAGATGAGTTACATGTGAAAGCTTAAACTATTGCAGCTTACTTATGCAAAAATAACATGGGAAAAGGAGGAGTTGTTACATACATTAAAACAGAACACAAGTTCAGAAACATTGAGACAAGTAGATTTTGTAGAGATCAGCACATAGAAGTGTATGCATATGAACTAATACTAAAAAATAGTTTACTTCGAATTGTAACTATATATAGGCCCCCACTGGGAAATTTTGAACTGTTTATGAGGGATCTGGATTTTGTGCTGTGCTATCTGTTAGGCAACAGATGTAGATTTTCTAAAAGATTCTGATAGGAAAGATGATCTGGAAACCTTATTTGGATCCTAAAATTTGATCTCAGCAGTCAACTTTCCAACATGGATGGATAAAGACGATAGTGTTTTCTTTGATGAAACTCAAAAGAAGAAAATAATTATTTGGCCAATAACAAATGCTCTCTTTGATCATGATGCACAATTAGGATAAATAACATAGCGTCTTAGAGTATGAATCTTCCTCAGTGGAAATCAGAATAATTAATAAGTCCAGGTGAAGTGAGTTGAAGAATAATTTACAGGAGATGGCATGTGATGTAATTTATATAGTACCAAATGCTGCCATAAAATTTAATCTATTCCATGATAAGTTAATATCATTATTTGAAAGTAACTTTCCACATAAGGACACTAAACAGCCATTTGAACAACCATGGCTCACTAGAAGGACTAGAGAATCTTGTGAAAGGAAAAGTGAAATGTATCTTTTCACAAGAACAAGCAGGGATCCTGCAGCAGTTGCACACAACAAAAACTACTTAAAATTACTAAGAATGTGAAATATCAGTACTTTTGACAACAGATTTAAGGTTATGTGGAATGTAGTGAAATGAGACACAGGACAACCAGCCACAGTACAAGACAACATCACTGCTGAACTGAATGGAAGTGCTAAAAATGGTGAGTAACAGGTAGCAAATCCATTTAATAACCATTTCCTAAATATAGTAGAAAGCATAGGGATAAAAAGATGTATCACCAACTTCTCCTTCAAAAATTAAGAAAATTTACATTCTTTCAAAAATAAAAGCTCCAATCGAGTACTAAAAATTTGTCCCCATGTAATAAGCACCATATTTTCTGAAATATGTGATGCATCACTAACTCAAGGTATTTTCCCAGAGAGACGGAAATGTGCTTTTGTTAAACCCATCTTTAAGGAAGTTGATAAGAGAGGTGTCAGTGACTACTGATTTGTTTCACTGGTGACATCATTCTCCAAAATTTTTGGAAGATGTATTCTGGAATAGTATCTCACTTTAGCAACAATAGTATCTTCAGAAAATCACAGTTTGGGTTTCGGAAGGGGTGAGAATACCATTTATACGTTCACTCACCAGATTTTATAAGAATTAAATAATAAAAAATAGCATGGGTTGCTATTTTCTGACGCCTCTCGCAGGCATCTGACTGAGTGAATCATAGTATTCTCTTAGATAAACTGACAGTTTATAGAATTGATGGTATAACCAAGCAATGATAATGTCACATCTAACAAAAATAATTCAAAAAGTTGTAATTAGTAAGTCAAGCAATATAGTCCAGAAACAAAATTCTGATTCGGGAGAAATAATGTAATGCGTTCCCAGAGGTTGAATCTTAGGTCCATTACTGTTCCTCATATATCTAAACGATCTTCTATGTTTGTCGCCAGGGGTCCTTTCCTGTATCTTTCTGCCATTTTTGCGATCGGTTCGGTACACGAGTGCACCAAATGGTCTTGTTTTCGAAGGAGAGTCCCAACATTATTCTGTAAGCATTTCGGAAGCAATGCCCAACAGTTCTAGCGAACCAAAACGCTGTTGTCAGTTCTCCTCGCGCCAACCACTCACTAGCAATCTGCCTCAGATCCGCGCATGCTTACTTCAGCACCACAGCGGCACGAAACCGAAGCGGCTAGCAGCCGACACAGGTACGATATTCTTCACAGTACCGAAAAGTGTGGTTGGAGTACGTAATACCGTTCGGATTTCGCTGACCGTGTGCTTCCATGAATACATGATAATGATAGGCTATTGACTGTGTTCTGGAAACTGTCATAAATGTCACATTATGTCATTTTATTCTTATTCACGTCGATGTCTTGTTTTCGATTTTACGTTTCGGAATATGAGTTGGGAATGGAGTGTAATACCACATTGTACAATTAAACTTAAAGAAACAAACGAAAAATTCGTGATTTCTTTTGTTTTCCGTCGTTTCTTAGTTGCTTCAAAATTCATGGAGGTGTGTTTCATCCATGCAATTAGTTGTATAAGGGGAACATACCTGTACAAACCCCAAAAATTGTTTAAGAGAGTGTCAAAGGATAAGAAGATGCATAGAATGTAGTTTTAACTCACTCTTAGAGATCCAAATGATGAAATCTTACATCCCTATATGATACATCAACGATTTGGTTTTTAGAAACAAAATTTAAAAAAAAATCTCCTTTTCGAGAGCGTGTGGCAAGTGCAGCTACTGAAGTTCCTTGTACTTTATAACATGCATGTGATGACTCAAATTTGTGTGAATTCCTAAAGGACCAAACTGTTGTGGTCATCGGTCCCTAGACTAACACAGTACTTAAACTAACTTATGCTACGAACAACACACACACCCATGCCAGAGGGTGGACTCCAACCTCCGGTGGGAAGGGCCGCGCAATCCGTGACATCGTGCCTCAAACCACGCGGCTGACGAATAAAAATGATTCCTATATGGTGGTATAGTCTACAAACAATATGGACAGAATCTTTCATCTCTGTCTACTATTCTTAACGATTCGATCGCAGATAAATATGTGTGACAAGCAAGAGTATAAAGACGATTCCTACAAGTTTCATTCGCAGTAATTTAAGTTGTGCTCTTAGAGTCCTGTTTGACCAAACACTCCGACGTCGCTACGTATTCAGAAAAAAAAATGTGAATTATTTACGAAAGGAAAATATATAAATGTCACTGTCAGTTGTTTCACGCACAGCAGTCTCGTCTTTTACTTCTTAAACATGTGGGAGTCACGAAATCTGAAGATACTCATTCCTGCGAAGGCGCGCTCTAACGTGTAAATTACAACGAATATTTCAGAAAAATACTTAATTTTGTCGATTAACGAAGTCTCAAAAGTTCGTACCCAGAGCTATGCGAACGCATCACCTTTCACACTGCACTTCGTTGCGTTATCTGAGCGGCTATAACGACTCGCGTACCTTAGCTGCTTCATTCCGTATAATTCCAGTCGAGACAGACGCAGGCTGACTTCGTCGCCGAATGGTGCGGTGCTCCCGTAAATACATGAAATTTTGAAACGTTTCCTCTATCAGGCTTCATAAAATTCCTTTTCATTGTCACTTAAAAGTTTTAAATGTGTTTCGATAATTACTAAGTAAACCATTTGTGGAGAAAAGTACCCGAAGTCACCAGTAATTTCAGCTAACATTCATGTGATATATGTAAGCAGAGCCGATATTGTGAAATTTAATCATTTTTCAAACTCTTAATTACATAAAAATAACATATTTTGTGAGAATACTGACGAAAACTGTTTTTTTATATCATAACCACTCACACACCACCATGAACCATGGACCTTGCCGTTGGTGGGGAGGCTTGGGTGCCTCAGCGATACAGATAGCCGTACTGTAGGTGCAACCACAACAGAGGGGTATCTGTTGAGATGCCATACAAATGCGTGGTTCCTGAAGAGGGGCAGCAACCTTTTCAGTAGTTGCAGGGGCAACAGTCTGGATGATTGACTGATCTGGCCTTGTAACACTAACCAAAACGGCCTTGCTGTGCTGGTACTGCGAACGGTTGAAAGCAAGGGGAAACTACAGCCATAATTTTTCCCGAGGGCATGCAGCTTTACTGTATGGTTAATGATGATGGCGTCCTCTTGGGTAAAATGTTCTGGGGGTAAAATAGTCCCCCATTCGGATCTCCGGGCGGGGACTACTCAGGAGGATGACGTCATCAGGAGAAAGAAAACTGGCGTTCTACGGATCGGAGCGTGGAATGTCAGATCTCTTAATCGGGCAGGTAGGTTAGAAAATTAAAAAAGGGAAATGGATAGGATAAAGTTAGATATAGTGGGATTAGTGAAGTTCGGTGGCAGGAGGAACAAGACTTTTGGTCAGGCGAATACAGGGTTATAAATACAAAGTCAAATAGTGGTAATACAGGAGTAGGTTTAATAATGAAGAAAAAAATAGGAATGCGGGTAAGCTAGGGTAAGCTACTACAAACAGCATAGTGAACGCATTATTGTGGCCAATATAGACACAAAGCCCACGCCTACTACACTAGTACAAGTCTATATGCGAACTAGCTCTGCAGATGACGAAGAAATTGGAGAAATATATGATGAAATAAAAGAAATTATTCAGATAGTGAAGGGAGACGAAAATTTAGTGGTCATGGGTGACTGGTATTCGGTAGTAGGAAAAGGGAGAGAAGGAAACGTAGTAGGTGAATATGGATTGGGGCTACGAAATGAAAGAGAAAGCCACCTGGTAGAATTTTGCACAGAGCACAACTTAATCATAGCTAAGACTTGGTTCAAGAATCATAAAAGAAGGTTGTATACATGGAAGAAGCCTGGAGATACTGACAGATTTCAGATAGATTATATAATGGTAAGACAGAGATTTAGGAATCAGGTTTTAAGTTGTAAGAGATTTCCAGGGGCAGATGTGGACTCTGACCACAATCTATTGGTTATGAACTGTAGATTAAAACTGAAGAAACTGCACAAAGATGGGAATTTAAGGAGATGGGAGCTGGATAAACTGACTAAACTAGAGGTTGTACAGAGTTTCAGGGAGAGCATAAGGGAACAAATGGCTGAAATAGGGGAAAGAAATACAGTAGAAGAAGAATGGGTAGCTTTGAGGGATGAAGTAGTGAAGGCAGCAAAGGATCAAGTAGGTAAAAAGACGAGGGCTAGTAGAAATCCTTGGGTAACAGAAGAAATATTGAATTTAATTGATGAAAGGAGAAAATATAAAAATGCAGTAAATGAAGCAGACAAAAAGGAATACAAACGTCTCAAAAATGAGATCGACAGGAAGTGCAAAATGGCTAACCAGGGATGGCTAGAGGATAAATGTAAGGATGTAGAGGCATATCTCACTAGGAGTAAGATAGATACTGCCTAGAGGAAAATTAAAGAGACCTTTGTAGAAAAGAGAACCACTTGTATGAATATCAAGAGCTCAGATGGAAACCCAGTTCTAAGCAAAGAAGGGAAAGCAGAAAGGTGGAAGGAGTATATAGGCAATACTGACCCTACGGCTTATCTTAGAAGCTAGATTAAGGAAATGCAAACCTACGTTTCTAGCATTTGTAGACTTAGAGAAAGCTTTTGACAATGTTGACTGGAATACTCTCTTTCAAATTCTGAAGGTGGCAGGGGTAAAATACAGGGAGCGAAAGGCTGTTTACAATTTGTATAGAAACCAAATGGCAGTTACAAGAGTTGAGGGGCATGAAAGGGAAGCAGTGGTTGGGAAGGGAGTGAGACAGGGTTGTAGCCTCTCCCCGATGTTATTCAATCTGTATATTGAGCAAGAAGTGAAGGAAACAAAAGAAAAATTCGGAGTAGGTATTAAAATCAATGGAGAAGAAATACCAACTTTGAGGTTCGCCGATGACATTGTAATTCTGGCAGAGACAGAAAAGGACTTGGAAGAGCAGTTGAACGGAATGGATAGTGTCTTGAAAGGAAGATATAAGATGAACATCAACAAAAGCAAAACAAGAATAATGGAATGTAGTCGAATTAAGTCGGGTGATGTTGAGGGTATTAGATTAGGAAATGAGACACTTAAAGTAGTAAAGGAGTTTTGCTATTTGGGGAGCAAAATAACTGATGATGGTCGAAGTAGAGAGGATATAAAATGTAGACTGACAATGGGAAGGAAAGCGTTTCTGAAGAAGAGAAATTTGTTAACGTCGAGTATTGATTTAAGTGTCAGGAAGTCGTTTCTGAAAGTATTTGTATGGAGTGTAGCCATGTATGGAAGTTAAACATGGACGATAAATAGTTTAGACAAGAAGAGAATAGAAGCTTTCGAAATGTGGTGCTACAGAAGAATGCTGAAGATTAGATGGGTAGATCACATAACTAATGAGGAGGTGTTGAATAGGATTGGGGAGAAGACAAGTTTGTGGCACAACTTGACTAGAAGAAGGGATCGGTTGGTAGGACATGTTCTGAGGCATCAAGGGATCACCAATTTAGTATTAGAGGGCAGCGTGGAGGGTAAAAATCGTAGAGGGAGACCAAGAGATGAATACACCAAGCAGATTCAGAAGGATGTAGGTTGCAGTAGGTATTGGGAGATGAAGAAGCTTGCACAGGATAGAGTAGCGTGGAGAGCTGCATCAAACCAGTCTCAGGACTGAAGACCATAACAACAACAACCACTCACAGTAACAACAACACAAACCATAATTCTATCAAAGGAAAACAGTCTATTATGAACTCAATTTCCACCCGGATGCATCCTGGTGATTCTTCAGTGACACAATCACTAAATCCGAAGTTAAAACCACTCAATATGTCTAAGATAACAAATACTACGTGTAAATAAATCACACTGAACCGACCGAGTGGGCCATACCGAAACCTAAAACCTCTTGGTACAGTTGACCAAAAATCGGCGGGCGGACTGATCGGTAACAGGTCTCAGAAGCTTACAGAATAGCAGCTTCGGATAAAGAACCGAAAAAGACGTCACTACGGGTAACCTACCGCACCGGTATGAACGATACAGATAGGGCCCGATAGGCGCCGTGAGGCAGTCTTGTATTGCTATCTCGTTCAAACAGTGTGGCAATGTTTCCGGGCTCCCTTGGCTGCCCACAGTGGAACAATTCCTTTCTGTTTCATTTAAGTATATGGCCCGCGGAAATACGGTTTGCAACATTATTTTCGGCATCGCCTAATGTTCCGAAAATTTCGCGATTTACATCCAGCATATAAATAGAGTGAGCCTGTTTGTTCATTGAGATATCTATTAATTTTTTCACGTACATAAGCAGGTTGTTTTGCCTCTGGGCTTAATGCCTCAGCTCTTCATTTTATACAACAATATATAACAGTGACTCTAATTGGGCACCACGCCATAATCTTCCTTCTAAAAAGAAAACTATATATGTTTCTGAATTACTAAAATAATATAGAGTGTGCTAAAGCACTGTTGACCTTTTTGGAAGAAAAATTGTCCTGTGCCTTATCGTGGCCTTCTATTATTAATCATCTATGGATTCAGTATACTGTGGAGTCCCTTGCCAATAGCTGTAACTCTGGTATCGATCGCACTTTGTGAAGTCGTTTGGTGTGTCGGTTGCGTTGCTAGTAGTTGAGTGTGTTGTTTTTGTTTGTGTTGCGATATGGTGTCAAGTGCTAGTGCTGTGTATAAACTTTCTCCGCTGTCAGTCAGCCACTCATACTAGGTGCGTAAACACAGAGTAAATATTTTGAATGTAGACTCCTTGCTTACTATATTTTACTGAATCCATTTTAAGTGAAATCAATATAGCTGGCGAATTAGTGAACGTACCGTCTAATTTCACTAAACTCAGTGACTGTGTTTTTGTTACAAGTAAGACACTGTTAATTTTGGTACTATCACATACGTGTATGCTATGCAAATTTTTACCATTTTAAGTAACGAAACAAGATGAGAAAACAGCACTGTGCTTCGTGGCATTTCAACAGGTATGTAATTGGACGTGAAAGTGTTGAACAAATATTCGGGAATCGTATATTACATTATACTAGATCATAATATAGGTCCTCCAAGAATCTTATTTCGAATGAATTTTAGTAAACATTTCCATAAACACCGCCGTAAAGTTAGATGCATTCTTTACAGCCCTAGGGTGCACGAAATAGCTTCCTCGAAGTAGTATCTAGTCCAGAATATCACACTATAAAAACGTAATAGTTTTTTTCGCAGCCTCAGTGATGGAACCTATAGGCAGTTTAACGGTGTCTTACTTGGAGCAAAGCTCGTGTCTATGCTTTCAATTTGATCAAATCTAGGTTGAGTAGACGTGTTGCGTAAGTCACCAGAGCTACTCATCGGATAACACAATATACTTATTGGGATATGATCTGTTACGGTGAGATCCTTGTTTTACCAAACTTCCCTGGGGCTGTAGGATTTTCAGAATATTGATTACATCACAGTAATCTGTGATCTGCCATAGGAACACAGTTATATGTGGGATACGAAATAGTATGTACGCCGCTTTTATCTGTAATAGTTTTACTTCAGCTGTGTTATTAATATGTTTATAACACACACTGTGAACGGATGACAGTGTTTACCTTGTGATTGAAAGAAATTCTTAACATTTCGAAAGTGTTGCATCATATAATTATATGTTAATCTTTTCTTCCAATGGTTTCTATCGCAAGGGTGTTTTTTAAAATATCTGCCGACCAACTAGGATCACAGAACAGTCTCAGTTCTTCCTCTTTCTCGATGTTTTCTATTTTTCCACTTCTCTTTCATCTTCATCCCATTTTGTCATTTCCCTTTTTCCGTCCACTGATTCTTTGATATTATTTCTTTCTAGATCTCTTCTTATTTCTGTAATCCATGTTATTGTAGATTTCTTCTTCCAGAAATACAGGAATATTTGTTTTGTGAGATTGTTTTCATTCATCTGGTATAGGTGTACAGAAAGGATTAATCTTCGTTTAGTCATTACTTCTGATATTTTCTCAATATTTTTGTAAATCTCCTCATTGTTTCTCATTTTCCAGCCATCTATAATTTGTATTTCACCTATTATTTTTCTAACTGGGCCTATACATCTTTCAAGTTCCTCTTATGCTGTCCCACTTATAGTTCATTGTTACGCATTCATATCCATATAAACATTGTGGCCATACCACTGTGGTATACAGTTACTGTTTTTTTTTAGCTATGCATTTTGTGTTGTAAATATTCTTTGTCAAATGATATGCTCACTCTGTTTGGTTATCTCTTACATCCACTGCAAACCATTCTAGTCCATTCTGTTGCATAGTTTCTCCTAGGTATTTGAATTTACTTACTTGCTCTCTTTTTACCTATTTCTGTTTTCCATGAATTTTTGTGCATTTTTTATGTTTGTTTTGAATTTTGTTTTTTTCAGTTAAAATTTTGAGACTATTTCTGTTTAGTATTTCTTTAAGCTAATTTATTTGAATAACTGTGTCTGTCAGATTTTCTGAAAGCATTGCAAAATTGTCTGCAAAAGCCATGCAGTTTACCTTAATTCCATTTGCTTTCTTTCCTAGAATTATTTGTTCAGTTTTGCGATTCTTGAGCTCCAAACTCCAGATCCTTACAATTTTCTCTAGAACACAGCTAAACAGTAAAGGCGATAAACCATTCCCTTATCTAAAACCAGTTTTTATTTCAAATGGCTGAGATACTTCTCCTATTAATTTAACTTAGTTTCACAAATTATGTTTGCCAACTTTGCTTCAGCACCAGATTCTCAAATGATTTTATCTATTGTTTTTCTGTCTACTGAATCAAATATTTTTTTGAAATCAAGAAGTGATACTATTATAGGTTTGCTGGTTAACATTCTGTGGTGAATTATTGATTTTAAGTTCGAAATTGTTCTGTGCAGGCTCTTTCCTTTCAAAAATGTCCTGGATACTCTCCTAACTGTTCCTGTGAAGTTTCTACAACTCTGTCCAGGAGAATTTTTGATAATATTTTGTATGCCACTTGTGGAAGTGACACTCCTATGAAATTTTTGACATTTTGTTTGTCCCTCTTTTTATGTAGTGTGTGGATTAATGCTATTTTCAGTTTTCCAGATGTTGCAGATCATTTATAATTCTGATGTAATGGAGTCTTTACTACTTGCTTTGTTGTTTTTGCATGATTTGAGTGCTTCATGAATTTCTTGCTCTGTTGGTGGGAAATCTTCCCCTAGATTTTGTGGTATTGCTGGAAATTCCAATTTAACTGTTGAAACTGGACAGTTTAAGAGCCTGTCAAAAATGTTTGATAGTGTTTCACAATTGTCTTTGTTGTTTGGTCCTATTTTGTCATTTCCATCTTTGAAGTTATTTGTATGTGGATTGATTTTTCAGTTTCTGATGGTTGTCAAGGATATAGTCCATGGGCCCATTTCCTTTGAATAAAGAATCAGTAACATGTATATTGATGAGTCAACAAATTGAGATTGTTGAGCTGGAACTCTGTGTTTGGATCCTGAGTTGTGGGGAACTTTTTTTTTTTCCTAAGCATTAAGGAAAACAGTAATCATTGACAATTTGCACAACTGCATTAGAGAGGGAGTGAAAGAAAGAGAGTGTGTGTGTGTGTGTGTGTGTGTGTGTGTGTTACAATTTTTTGCACTTACACATCCTTTTCTTTTTTCTTTTTTTTTAAATAATCAACAGATGACTACCATTCTAAATATTTTGCCAAATTCTCAGCAGTTTATTAGTTAATCAACCTCCTTACTTAATGGATAGTTCTTCAACCTGTTTTAAAGGCTGTATTTGTTGATTGAAGTAAAACCGTGAATTGATTCTCTGCAACTTATAAGGCAGCGAGTTTTGAAAATTACGTAGATCTCTGTACTACAATTGTTTTTTCTGTAGTAGAGATTCTTGCCTTTAGAGTATGTCCTGTCTTTTAATTTTAACTTGATGAGGTGGCATAATGTCTGAGTTTTGGGTTCAAATTGTGCTTTCCATGAATCACTTGAACTGAATGCTGGGTACCCGAACACAAGTTTTGTAAAACCAAGTGCTAGCCTCAGCCAGGTGCCACAAAACTTAGGTCAGCTATGCAGGGACTTTGAGAAGGAAGATCAGGTAATTATAGTTGGATGAGCAGGAAACAGCCTGGCTATGGATCCAAGATACAGTATTAGAAGTGACCTGGATAGAACAGGAGCAGAAACTGAGCACACAAATGTGGGGTTTGTGGAGGTCTTTCAGCGCCATGATCAACCCTGGGTAAACACTGCTGCAAGGCATGTTAACACTGAGCTGAACAGGATGCTTCAGACACTGGCAAAATCTCACATAAGTGTTGTTCCAGTAAATGCTATTGGTAGGTGGGGATACACTACACATGGCCTGCACTTGAATAGGATGGGGAAAAATAAGTTAGTTTCTCTATTAGCAGAAACTGTAAGGGGGTCCACAGTCATACAAAGGTTGATCCCTGTGGTTAATGGGTCCAGGCAGACAGGTTTTTTAGGTTAAAGTCAAAGTCCAGAAAGGTGACAATCAAGATAAATAGAATAAAAGAAACTTCATGTACAGTAAATAGGGGTAAAGCTAAGGGCAGTATCAACTTACTTCATCAAAATATCAGGGGAATAAAAAATACAGTAGATGAGCTATTAGTGTGTTTAGATGATCTCAAAAATAAGAATGAGATTGATATACTCTGTCTGTCTGAACACCATGTAACTATGGGCGTGGATAGTGTCAGTATAAGTGCGTATAATTTAGCATCTTACACTTGTAGATCTAGGATGGATAAAGGGGAAGTTGCCATTTTCATAAAACAAGGGTATAAAAGCAAAACTGTAGAAGTAAGCAAATTTTGTGTTGATGAGCACTTTGATGTTTGTGCATGTGAGCTTCAGCTACATAATGTAATATTTACATTAGCAACGGTGTACAGGTCCCCATTAGGAGATTGGGAGCTGTTCATAAAAAAAATTTGACACTCTGTTATGTTGTCTGTCAGACAGAAAGAAAGTTATTACTCTATGGTGATTTCAGTGTAAACTTTCTAAGTAATTCCGATAGGAAAAACAAACTAGAAGTGTTATTAACAACATATAACTTAGAATCATTGATCAATTTCCCTACACATATAGCTCAAGACAGTAGCACGCTAATAGATAATGTATTTGTACAGAAAGAGGATGTAAAACAAACACATGCTTTCCCTGTGGTAAATGGATTGTCAGACCATGATGCACAACTGATTAACTTTCAAAACCTAACAGGGTGTACAGTTCGGAAACCATTATGTAAAAGTGTGAGGTTGCTCAACCCGGTATCTATAGAGCACTTTCAGAGAAAGCTTAAGAAATGTTAATTGGGGAGATGTATATAATGAGCCAAATGCTAATGATAAATGCAACATATTTCTTGATAAATTTATATCCCTTTTTGAACATTGTTTCCTAAAGAAAATTACTAAATGTAACACCACACACTTTTCAAAGAAACCGTGGATTACAACTGGTATTAAAGTGTCTTCAGAAAAAAAAGAAAACTGTATGAGACAGCAAGAACTATACTATAAAAATTATTGTAACATACTGAGAAAAGTTGTAAGGAAATCAAGAAATATGTATGTTAGAGAAGAAATTAACAACTCCGACAATAAAATCAAATCAATATGTATTGTTGTTAGAAGGGAGACAGGAAAAGTAAGCACTGGGGTAGGTAGTATTACTATTAAAGAGAACGAGACCATCCTAACTAACAGTACACAAGTAGCTACTGTATTTAACAACCATTTCTTAAGTGTAGGACAAAAAATTGGTGAGAACAGTTCAAAAGATAAAGCCAGGCAGTACATGGAAGAGTCTGTTTTGAAAAAATTTTGTCAGATTAAGTTTCACCTAACAACCTCTTCTGAAATAAGTAAAATTATTAAATCTTTGAAAATAAATGTTCTATTGGACTAGATGACATCTCTGTTAAGATATTAAAACAATGTGGAGCAATTACAGCTGATGTTCTGAGTCACATGTGTAATGCATCACTAACTCAAGGTATTTTCCCAGACAGGTTAAAATATACCATTGTCAGGCCTCTCTACAAGAAAGGGGACACCACAGATGTCAATAATTATTGGCCAGTATCCTTGCTTGCAGCATTTTCAAAAACCTTCGAGAAAGTAATGTTCTCAAGAGTTGTTAGTCATCTCAACAGTAATGGGATACTTAGCAAATCACAGTTCGGATTTCAAAAATGCTGTTCAACTGAGACAGCAATATACAATTTCTCTGTCCACGTAATAGAGTCTTTAAATAATAAAATGTCACCAATAGGAATTTTTCTGTGACTTGTTCAAAGCATTTGATTATGTGAACCATGACATTATGTTACAGAAATTACAATTCTGTGGTATAAATGGAATAGCATATGAGTGGTTTAAGTCATACCTACAGAACAGGAAGCAAAAAGTTTCTTTATGTGGGTCAAGTGATTTAAATAAGTTTTCCACTTCATCTAACTGGGGTGAAATTACATTAGGTGTTCCACAGGGTCAATCATGGGTCCCCTTCTGTTCTTGATATATGTGAACGACCTCCCTTCCTATCTGAAACGGGAAGCTGAACTGACACTGTTTGCTGATGATACAAGCATCATTATTAATGCAGAAAAAGAGACTCCAATTGAAAATGATACAAATAAGGTCTTTGGAAAAGTCATTAATTGGTTTTCTGCAAATGGGCTTGCTCTAAACTTTGGGGGGGAAAGAAAGTACATCCAATTTTCTGCTGCAAAAAGTACAGTTTCTTCAATAAATATAACACAACAGAAGTCAGTAGACATGGTAGAGCATACTAAATTTTTGGGTGTACATATAGATGAGAATCTTAATTGGAAAATTCATATTTTGGATCTTCTAAAGTGACTAGGTTCAGCAACTTTTGCAATCAGAATAATTGCAAATTTTGAGGATACAGAAATTAGTAAGCTAACATACTTCGCATACTTTCACTCTCTGATGTCATACAGAATAATATTTTTGGGTAACACAACATTTAGACAAAAAGTATTCACTGCTCTAAAGAAAGTGGTTAGAATAATGTGTGGGGTTCATAGTCGCACATCTTGTAGGCATCTTTTTAAAATATTGGGAATTCTTACAACAGCCTCACAGTACATTTACTCACTAATGAAATTTGTTCTCAACAACATGGATCAGTTTAAAAACAACAGTGACATTAATGATTATAATACCAGAAAAAAGAAAGACTTACACTATCCTTTACTCAACCTATCTTTGGCACAGAAAGGGGTAAAATATGGTGCTATAAAAATTTTCGATACATTACCAGATGAAATAAAATGTGTGACAGACAGCAGTAATAGCTTCAAAAATAAATTGAAATCGTATATCCTTGACAACTCCTTCTACACCATAGATGAATTCCTGAATAGGAATAAATAAATCTATAAATATAGTATATGCATTTTGTGCCTATATATATATATATATATATATATATATATATATATATATATATATATAGTTTCATATGTGCATTTGATACATTCCACATCATAACGGCTACCGTACCGTGCGATTGATCAATGGAACAAGCAACCAACTAACTAACTAATGAGCTGAGGTTGTTATTGTGGGGGAGGACATGTCTGATTTCCTTCCCCATGCCTCTCCAATTTGAGCTTCATTTCGTTGAGAACAGAACATTTCCCCATGGTCCCCCTTCCTTGTTTTTAGATGATTTGGAGATGTGATTTATCTATTACTGTTTTGTGTAACTGTTTCCTCTCAGTGGAAGGAATAAATTGGTGCTCACTGCAAAGAGGAAGCATTGAGTCACACACAGGCACAATGAAAATAATACTAGATATATTTCGGATTGTGGACAAAGTTTTTGTTTGGAAGTGGAAAATCTCTCACACAAGAACAATTATCACTAGCATGGCCTCTGTCTTCAGGCACCTAGTGCAGTCAGGCCTTAGTGCCCAGAGACAGTAATCGTATATGTGTGTGTGTGATTTGTGTGAATGTGTGAGAGCTCTAATTCTGAGGAAGGATCTTGTCCAAAAGCTTAAATATCTCTGGTATTGTTTTTTGTTGTGTCTGTCAGCAAACTCAAAGCCTCGTCTGTGTTATGAGTAGCAATCTACCCTTTCAATGTTGTTATTCCATTATGACCTTTTCATTGTTTTGAAGATAAAGATTATATGCTTATAAAAATTCAGATAAATACTGCATCCACATGGATTTAAAAAAATAATAAAAAAAAGCTGTTCAAAATTACTGAAAATGGGTTGGTTGACAGGTTGGGAAGCACACAAATGAGATTGAAATTGTCTCTAATTTTTTGGAAAATGTCCTTCCTTTGAGCACGAAACATGCATGCTTGACATTGTTCAGCAGTCCAAACTAACTCTCAGCTCAGTCACCTATGTCTGATGATATGAAAGGAAACATGGTGGGCAAGGGAAGATTGGGTGATAGCTTGAGAGGGGAGGTGCAACAAGAGATTGAAATAGGAATGTTTCACCAGTGAGTGCACCTTGGTTCATGCAGGACAGATTGTGTGGTGGCATACTGTGTGTGTGTGTGTGTGTGTGTGTGTGTGTGTGTCCTTTGATACAATACCTACGTACTCATTAATCTTCTTCTTTCTTTACCTTGAACTATAACTTTTCTACATAATTGGTAACTGGGCAATTCCGTGCCAAGTGGTCTAATATCGAGAAATGTTCCCACATGACCATCATGGATTTTGATGAAATTTTGTATGAACATTCACACATGTTCTCAATGAACACTGGTAAAGTTTCAGTTTCAGAAATTCAATACTTTCGGAGATACAGTCACTTGTTTAAGACCATAGCACAGCTTTCTATAGTGCGTCCTTGAATTTTCAGCAACTTTGAGATGAGATATCTCTGTAAGTATTTGCATGAAAGAAACAAAACTTGCCCATCTCATACAACTTTTAGAGCTCTTTAAAGTAAAATATTAAGAAAAGGATTTCTGAACAATTTTCATATAGATAATTTGAAGCAAAGTTCGGCGAAAAAATAGCTGTTTAAAAAAATGCGAAATTTAGTTTTTTATATCTCCAAAAGTAATTGTGGGATGTACATGAAAATTTGCACACCATAACTCACCAACACAAGGTCTTAGAATATAAAATTTCATTCTCCTATTGCTTTCCATTATTTCACAAATCTAGGGTGAATTTGACGATTTTTCAAAAAGTGCTAAAAATGGGTATTTTTAGTCAAATTTTTCAAAAAAGTGTTTTCTTCAAACTCTTCTAAACTATGGTCATTAGAAAGAGCATATTCTAAACTATCTAGAATAGTGGATTTGGTTTTGCAATGCAAGCATATAAGGCCCTAAAAAGTAGCATCATCAAAGAGGCGCACTGGAAGTTTGAACACATTTTTCTGGCACTCAAATTATACCTGAAACCTTTTATTATGCCTAATAAATGTTTATTAGTGCCTTGAATAATTGAAGTAAAAAGATCTGGTAAATAGACAAAGAGACTGTCAGAAAAACTTGAAAACTATGAGAAGTAGCCCTTCTGCTTTTATCGTAAGTGTTTATCTGCGTAAAACTCTTCTCACTAGTAAAAAAAAAAAGAGAGAGAGAGATCATAAAGAATTCAATGAATAGTAGCTTCATATTTTTTGTACTTCTCAAAATTGTAAATATTTACAAGTGGAAAATGAAGACCTAATTTTTGGATTCAATTGTATAAAACATTTTTCCAAAAAAGAATCAGTTTGCTTGAATCATGCATCAAGTGATGTCAATTTTCCAATCAATATTGCAGAGATTTTAATACCTAGGTGTTGTAAGCTGTGAATTTTTGTCTTTAAGTTATTAGGGAAACATGTGAAATTGGTAGGTTAAACATCTAAGAGTTTTAATTTTGTATTTAATCACACTTAAACGTAGCCTACTACCTTGGTAAATACGTAACCACTAGTTTCACAGAGAAAATTCACAAGATTCACTTTTTGTAGAAAATATAATGGCAACAATTAATTTAACAATCAGATTGTTTCATTATTGTGAGCCTTGTTTGAACAATCAGTATTTCAGTGGTATGTTTGCAGCATAGTGAGTGGGTTCTCTTGACTGAGTGTGGCTTGTTAAGTGATATGTAAGACCATCAAAGTTTGTAATCTAATTTACAAAAACATGTTTTGATTGTGTCTTTTATAGCATATATCTCTTATTATATTTTTTCATTGGTATTATACATTGTGTATAATTTCATTCAGTAGCAATTTGTCTGAAATTTAAGCAGATTATAATTTGCACTTGGAGGCCAAATACATTATTTAGTTACTGATTAGAGATGGATGCAGAAGGGAACAGCATACCTTCCTGCTCAGTTGGGCAAGGAGGTTGTGGAACAAAGTGTCATGTCACTTTCTTTGCCAAAAAAGTTGCTTTAAAATGGTTTGCGGATTTTAGTGATGAGGAAAAAGAGTTGTTGGTCCGACATTCTGAAGCAAAGCTGGACAGTACCTCTCAAGTTTGCCTACACCATGAAGCCCTGTTATTGACACAATATGACAGGTTACCAAAAAAAAAAAAAAAAAAAAAAAAAAAAAAAAAAAAAAAAAAAAAAAAAAATGCTAAGGTAGGAATTCACACTCTTGATACTGAAACAGCTAATAAGGCTTCTGATATGTTGAAGAAGCAGATTGTTAATAACATAAAGCCAGGTCAGAAAATTTGTCCGGCTTGCAGGACTACCTTAAATAAACACTTGGACGAAGCTTTATCAGCCTCATTCTGATGAGGACTTTACACCAAAAGAAGAATTAAATAGTAGCTTATTGTCTATCGGTATTTCACCCCAGAAGAGAACAGTTAGCTACAGAGATAAGCCCCAATATGTGAAGAAGAAAATTCAAAAGGCTCAAAATGTAAAAACATAATTGTAAATGCAATGGGAGTAAACCGACAAATTGAAGATGCTAGTGAAATTAAGGAATGTGGAAACTGTGCCGACTATGCGCATTTGCTGACTGAACTGAAAGCCAAGATGCAGAATGCAATTCATAAAGAACAGATGCAAATTTTAACCTTGGCACCTGTAAGTTGGACAGTCAGACAAACAGCAGCTCAGTTCGGCGTGTCTGAAAGAATGGTGAAGAATGCTCAGAAGCTTAAGACAGAGAAGGGCATTCTGGCACTTCCCGAAAATAGGCAAAGCAGGAAATTACCAGCAGAAGTTGCTAGTAGAGTGCGAAATTTTTTTGAAGATGATGAGTATAGTAGGGTGTGCCCTGGAAAAAAAAAGATAGTATTTCAGTTAGACTTTTAGATAGAAAGACATACATGCAGAAAAGATTGTTACTTTGCAATGTACGGGAAATGTATGTTATCTATAAGAATATAAATGGTCCAGAAATAGGGTTCTCAAAGTTTTGTGAACTTAGACCCAAATGGTGTGTAACAGTAAGATCAGCTGGAATGCATGCAGTTTGCGTCTGTGCAATTCACCAAAATGTTAAGCTTATGCTTAGCGGAGTTGGTATACGTGAAAATTATAAGGAGATTCTCAGCAAGGCAGTTTGCAGTTTGAACTCTAAACAGTGCATGCTACATCGCTGTGAAAGGTGTCCTGGGCCCGAAGCTATAGCATCTGAAATTGCCAGCTATTTCCTAGATCATGAGCCACATGAAGTTATTGTGTATACTGGCCACACTGGACACGAAGCAAATGGTAGTGGATGAATTTATTGACAATGTAAAAAATAAAATATGGAGTCTGTCATGCCATCATTACATTGCCAAGCATCAAAGCTTGCATCTTAAAGGCCTTAAATGTCATCTGAAAGACGAAGAGCTTGTTGTCCTAATGGATTTTGCAGAAGATTATTCTTTTATCATTCAGGATACTGTGCAAGGCTTCCACTGGGACAATAGTCAAGCAACAATTCATCCATTTATTATCTACTTTCGTCAAAATGAGGAAGTAGAATCTCTAAGTTTTTGCATTATCAGTGGTTGTTTGCGGCATGACACTATTACAGTTCACATTTTTATCAAGGAGCTCATCAAATATATACAAGCACGGTTTGCACAGATATCCCACATTCATTATTTCAGTGATGGCTCCAGTGCTCAGTATAAAAATTTCAAGAATTTCCTAAATTTGTGCTATCATAAGAGTGATTTTGGAATGACAGCCGAAGGGAATTTTTTTGCTACTAGTCACGGGAAATCACCTTGTGATGGGATTGGAGGTACAATAAAGCGGTTAGCAGCAAGAGCAAGCTTGCAACGGCCACTTAATGGACAAATTGTTACTCCCCTAGATCAGTTTCACTTCTGCTCTGAAAACATTAATGGAATTAAATTTGTTTTCATCAGTAAAAATGAAATTGAAAAAAAAATATTGTGTCACAAGAAGAGAGGTTTAAACTTGGACAAACTGTAGCAGGCACTAGAGAAAATCATCACTTTTTACCTATTGATGAAACAACAATTCAGGTCAGCCGAGTTTCAAATGTTTGTTCATCTTTTCTAGCTAAAATGGGTCACAGTAATGAAGGAGGCATATTAATGTCTGCTCTCCAACCAGGACAATATGTTGCATGCATCTATAAAAACGTTTGGTGGATTGGGAATATCTGTGAGACCTCCACAGAGCAGAGGGATGCATTAATAAACTTTATGCACCCACATGGTCCAGCAAATTCGTTTTATTGGCCACCAAGAAGTGACAAGTGTTGGGTTCCGGAACACCACATTATTGCAGTTATTCCAGCTCCATCAGTAAATTCGTCTGGCCGGCAATACACCATTCCTCTTAATATTCATCAGAAAATTAATGTAGCATATCAAAAATTGAAATAGGTTAGAGGAAACAATCTAAGGAACCCAAGAGTGCCTTATAATTTTACACAGGGCACTTAAATAATTTTACTATCAGGCTTGGGAACCTGTGTAAAAAAAAAAAAAAAAAAAAAAAAAAAAAAAAAAAAAAAAAACCGTATCAGGCTTGGGATCCTGTGGTAAAGAAACCCACCCGTGGCTGTTGTTGCTAAGGTATCGGGCGTGGCCCCTACGGCAATGGGAATGCTGGTTTTCTCATGTGAAATGAAACTAGCAGTAGTTAAGCCACCATGGACCATAGCAACTTATTTATACACTTCTTTTCCATCAGTAAGCTGGTGTTGTTCATTAAACAGGCCACTAATAATTAGATGATTATGCAAATCAATTTTACAATTTACATTCATTCTTAATAATAATTGTGTGTGTGTGTGTGTGTGTGTGTGTGAGAGAGAGAGAGAGAGAGAGAGAGAGAGAGAGAGAGTTTGGGGGGGGGGGTGACAATTAGGAAATAACATTGTTCTGTTGCTATTCAGACTTAAGCTAGGTCCTATTCATCAGGACTTCTTATTTCACTTATCCTAGACATTAATAAACATGTATAAGGCAAAATAAAAGATTTCAGGTATAATTTGAGTGCCAGAAAAATGTGTTCAATCTTCCAGTGCGCCTCTTTGATGATGCTACTTTTTAGGGCCTTATATGCTTGCATTGCAAAACCAAATCCACTTTTCTAGATAGTTTAGAATATGCTCTTTCTAATGACCATAGTTTAGAAGAGTTTGAAGAAAACACTTTTTTGAAAAATTTGACTAAAAATACCCATTTTTAGCACTTTTTGAAAAATCGTCAAATTCACCCTAGATTTGTGAAATAATGGAAAGCAATAGGAGAATGAAATTTTATATTCTAAGACCTTGTGTTGGTGAGTTATGGTGTGCAAATTTTCATGTACATCCCACAATTACTTTTGGAGATATAAAAAACTAAATTTCGCATTTTTTTAAACAGCTATTTTTTCGCCGAACTTCGCTTCAAATTATCTATATGAAAATTGTTCAGAAATCCTTTTCTTAATATTTTACTTTAAAGAGCTCTAAAAGTTGTATAAGATGGGCAAGTTTTGTTTCTTTCATGCAAATACTTACAGAGATATCTCATCTCAAAGTTGCTGAAAATTCAAGGACGCACTATAGAAAGCTGTGCCATGGTCTTAAACAAGTGACTGTATCTCCGAAAGTATTGAATTTCTGAAACTGAAACTTTACCAGTGTTCATTGAGAACATGTGTGAATGTTCATACAAAATTTCATCAAAACCCATGAGGGTCATGTGGGAGCCTCTAGACCACTTGGCATGGAATGACCCAACTGTAGCTCTTGATAAAAGCGATCCTCAGTTTTCGAATTTGTATCGGTAGCTCTTACAGCTAAAAATGAATTATACTTCCACTGTGTTCCCCACTTGAAAATAGGGGCTCATATATATGTCCCTGTATGCAGCATGAGGATTTGATTCTGATTTTGCTGTGAAAATAAATAAATCATCAATAATTGTGTCAGTGGAGTATTATCTGCTGAATCGTTCTAGTTAGTGACAATTGAGATTGAAGCTGAGCTAGCTAACGCGACATAGACATTTAAAAAATTTAGCCTTTGGACTTTATATAAGTTCTTTTTTGTGACAGAGAGAAAGCTGGGTAAGCAGGAAGAGTAAGAGGTGCACTGCTGGAGTAGAAAAGTCTTGTTCCAAACACAATAGAGACAATGTTCCAGAAGCAGTTCAGAGGTGACAATGTGCTGACTTGTGTTATTCAAGTTTGAGAACAGTATTGAGACATTGTTAATCAATAGATTAGAGATGAGAGCTAAATGAAGGGGAAATTATAGGTTCAAATTGAAACAAAGCATAAATGATAAACAGATGAGAAAAATTACTTTGCATTTGGCCTAATACACATTTCAAATTATGTCTGTTGTACTTGTTGGTTCCATTTTTTATGCCTACAGCCAAGTTGAGTGTTCAGTTTCTGCAGATAATGTTTGGACAACTGATCACTGAGGGTGATAGTCTTGTGTGTAATCATTGATTGGATTGAATTGTAGGTGTTGCACTACTGATTTCACAGGTACTGTTCTAAAAATTCAATGTTTCAGTCTTGGATCATTTATTTCTGTGGCCTTCCTCCCCCTGCTCTGTCCACCTCCCCCATCCCCAACCCAAAGAAAAAGTAAAACTTCCAGGTAATGGAGGTGGTTAAGGTAGATACCGGACTTGCCTTAGGGAGGTGCAAATATAAAACCACCCTTTGGCACACAGATTTATGTTACATTTGTGTAAAACATGGCAAATTTGTTTGTCCAGTCCAAGGTAGTGCTATGACCTTAATGACATTGCCACTGATTAGATGTTAAACCAAAATTTCACCTCTTTCATCAATATGGCTTTCTTCTACACCTACATTTATACTTTGTATGTCACCTAATATTGTTTCATAGATCTACTGTGTGCCAATGCCAACATTATCACCCCCAATTGTTCTATTAATGAAATTCATGAATGACATTTTGTTTGAAGGAACACATATCAGCTATGTTAAAATCCTATTATGAAGACTGGTTTTGGGCTTATCCCATCATTGTGGGAACTGATGACAGAGAACAATTTATCAGTTGCAAAACTTTGCCAGTGAAACTTGTCAAGAAACCATTACAAACAACTAATGGTATGGATTTTTGTTGCATAACTAATACAGCTGGATTCATCCATGTCATGAACTGCAAACATGAACTTGAGAAGTGTTTTTGAAATTAAATATCATTTCTGAACCTCACACAAGCTGTTAAACATCATTATTTCCAATATTTTTTTCTATTTATGAATGATGCACAAACATCTGTACAAGCTATAATTTCTCTTCTTAACCAGACTGGTCATTTTTTGTTAAAATGTGGGTTTGAGCAATATGTTGTTTTTTGTATGTCCATCCTTTTAGCAGGAGGTCTCTGGGACCACGGCCGTTTACTATCGTGACAAAAAATTAAAACCCCTACAGCTGTCCTTATGATTTTAATTTATTTTGTCACTACCAGTTTCAACACTTCATTGCGTCATCTTCAGGCTCTCTTTGAAGTGGTACAGGTTGATATGATCCCCATGCAGAACCCATCAGTTGCAGCATTACTGGATATGCAGATAATGTGTCAGCACTCCATGGTTGGGTTGGCAGTTGATGGTTGGGGTGCTGACACATTATCTGCGTATCTAGTAATGCTGCAACTGATGGGTTATACATGGGGATCATATCAACCTGTACCACATCAAAGAGAGCCTGAAGATGACGCAATGAAGCATTGAAACTGGTAGACCGAGCGAGGTGGCGCAGTGGTTAGCACACTGGATTCGCATTCGGGAGGAAGATGGTTCAATCCCGCGTCCGGCCATCCTGATTTAGGTTTTCCGTGATTTCCCTAGATCACTTCAGGCAAATGTCGGGGTGGTTCCTTCGAAAGGCCACAGCCGATTTCCTTCCCCATCCTTCCCTAATCCGAGCTTGTGCTCAGTCTCTAATGACCTTGTTGTCGACGGGACATTAAACACTAATATCCTCCTCCTCCTCCTGAAACTGGTAGCAACAAAATAAATTAAAATCATAAGGACAGCTGTAGGTGTTTTTATTTTTTGTCACAATATGTTGTTTGGCTTGTTAGGCCATTAGTCCATGAATTCTTACAATTTTGACTTCAAGTTCATGATGATATACAATGCATCTCATCTGCCATTGGAACATAAATCAGTGTCCTGTGGCTCCTTTCTAGGACTGTCTGGTATTTGTGTTTCCCACTATTTTATGAAATAATTCCAAGTACATGTCCATAAAATACAACATTGTTCTCGTGTGATGGTTCCAAGTATTTAACTTCGCTGGTGTAAAGCTGGGTATTTAATTTAACCTTCCACGCACAGTGTATAGTTTTGGGGGAGGGGGGGAATAAAAAAATTAAAAAAAAATTGTGCCATCAGTTTTCAAGGTTGCTGCTGAGTTAACCATATTTAGGTCCAAACATAAGTTAATGATAAACTGGCTTATGCCCTCAAAGAGAGCACTGAATCTGTTCATAGAGAAAACTTCATAAATCAAAAAATTAGCAAATTATTTCAATATCCTTTGAGCAGAGAAACATAATTTTATGCAACTCTGTAGCTTCATATGACTTAGCTTCATCATTTTTGTTAACCCAGAATTGGATAGTGTTACCATACCACCAGATTTTTAAACAGTTACGAATGTTGGAATTGTACTAACTTAGTAGTCTATGTGAACCATGGCCAACTGAAATATACTGTGCAGTTACACTTTCCAAGATACTGATCTGATGTGGTGAAAATGTAATCCTACCGATATTACCACAAATCTGACATTATTAGTCAACAATCAATAAATGATGTGTAATTCAGACTTCAAGAAGAATGAATTAATTCCAGTTGCAAAGGAATCAGTTGCTGACAGGTGTGAAAATTACCAAACTATCAGTTTCATAAGTCATGGGTGCAAAATACTAACACAAGTTCTTTACTGAAGAATGTAAAAACTCGTAGAAGCCGACATCAGAGAAGAGCAGTTTGAATTCCAGAGAAATGTAGGAACACCTGAGGCAATACTGGCCCTATCACTTATCTTAGAAGATAGGTTAAGGAAAGGTAAATCTACATTTATAGCATTTGAAGACTTAGAAAAAGCTTTCAGCCGTGTTAACTGGAATACCCTCTTTGAAATTATGAAGGGGTAAAATACGAGGAACGAAGGGCTATTTACAACTTATACAGAAACCAGATGGCATTTGTAAGATTCGAGAGGCATGACAGGCAGGCAGTGGTTGGAAAGGGAGTGAGGCAGGGTTGTAACCTGTCCACAGTGTTATTCAGTATGTATATTGAACAAACAGTAAAGGAAGCAAAAGAAAAATTTGGTGATGCCAAGGAAATAAGTTTAGGAAGCAAGACGCGTAAAGTAGTAGATGGGTTTTGCTACTAGGCAGCAAAATAACTGATGATGGCCAAAGTACAGAGGATATAAATGTAGACTGGCAGTGGCAAGAAAAGCTTTTCTGAAGAAGAGAAATTTGTGAACATCAAATATACATTTAAGTGTTAGGAAGTCTTTTCTGAAGTATTTGTCTGGAGTGTAGCCATGTATGGAAATGAAACGTGGACGATAAACAGATTAGATAAAAAGAGAATAGAAGCTTTTGAGATGTGGTGCTACAGAATAATGCAGATGATTGGATGGGTAGATCACATTACTACTGGGGATGTACTGAATAGAATTGGCACTACTTGACCAAAAGAAGAGATCGGTTGATAGAACAGAGACATCAAGAGATCGCTAGTTTAGTATTGGGGGGGGGGGGGGGGGGTAAAAATGTAGAGGGAGATCAAGAGATGAATACAGTAAGCACATTCAGAAAGATGTAGCTTGCAGAAGCTATTCGGAGATGAAGAGGCTTGCACAGGATAGAGTGGCATCAGACCAGTCTTTGGACGGAAGACAACAACAACAACAGTTTCATTTATATGGGTCACAGTGAAGTATAATGTTTACTCCCATAAGGCCTTTAAAGAAATCTGAAGGTGGGAAATTTTTATGTATCCTGTGGACCAACAAATGTCATTGTGTAAGTTCCAAAATATTTCATTAAGAGATGACCCTAGTATTTTTTGTTGGGTACTTTTAGATAAAAACTACTACCAATGACTTAATTAGGATTGTCTTCTTATATTATGTGCAAATTTTTGTGCGTCTGTCTAGATGCCTAGCAGCTGAAGCATGATACCTTGTTTTGCATCCACAGACTCCCTCAAAATCTTGAATTTCCACATGTGTACTCCACTGCAGCTATCTTGTTTTAAATACTGGGATCAGGATCTGTATCAGATATGAGACATACACTCCTCTTTGGTGTATTAGCTATGCCATTGTTTTAAACTTCTGTACCAGTCAGTTGGCATTCATAAGTGCAGAGCTACAGCCTGCATAAGGTTGGGAAATGCAGTTCATCCCTGACTATACTGTGCGTAAATGAAAAATCGCTATTTGCATTGTGATTTGAATTAAACATGAAACAGTAAGTTCTGTTATAACTGTTTGGGTGAAAGGATTCTCAGTTTTGAGAAAATCATTAAGTGTCTACATTCAGTAAGACGATGACCAACAAAGAATATACCAGTACGGCATCCAGCCAACTTCTAACCTTCAGTTGGACCATCGCCAGTTATGAATATACTGGCATGGTGTCCTACCAACTTCTGGCTAGCATAGTTGGAAAAGCTGTGTGACAATATCGGGATTTATGCCATGTTCCCAGAATTGAGTAGTGTAGTTGTCACAGGCTGTATATATTCATATACCTAATTTAATGTGCTTTTAAGATGTTTTTCTGTTCATAAAATTTGATGCATTTTTCTTATAAGTGTCAAGTCAGAAAAATGTAATTGAAATTAGAGTTTGTAAAGGAAAATGTTTAAAGAGACTAGACAATCATACAAAGTGGCAAACAATCTATGTAGCAAAAGATGGAAGTTTTCATTTGTTGGTGAGTAACAGACTGCCGTACTGAATCCTGATCCTGACTCCCCCCTGCGGGTCCTGGGGTAAGAATAGGCCCAAGGTATTTTTGCCTGTCGTAAGAGGCGACTAAAAGGAGTCTCACACATTTCAGCCTTTATGTGATGGCTTCCTGTAGGGTTTGACCTCCATTCTTCAAAATTTTTTGCGAAGAATGAGCCAATTGGGGGAGGGCACCTCACCTGGTGCATTGTGTCCATCGTACCTTGAGATCTGTAGCCGCTTTCACGTCGTTGCGTTGCAGTCCCGCTCATTCTCCATCTCTTGGGCGAGGACACCTTCCTTGGTGCATTTTCCACCGTGCACTATGCAGTGTCACTTTCTACACCAACAATGACCATGGACTTGTTTGCATCTGATATCCAGTACGGTAACGAGTCCTTTGTGGTGGGGCCGCCATTTACCCTGTTGGTTGTAGCCCCCTGACAACACAGGGATCGCTCTGTTGATGCCTGCACTGTCGACTCCCCACATATGCCAAGGAGTAAATGCCTGTCACCCTGGGGCACCGGGACTCCCAGCAATGGTCATCCTGCCAGGTGGCCTTTGCTGCAGCTGTGTGGTGCCCGTGGGGAGGGCCGCTAGTCGAAGTGGGTGGCATCAGGTCGGATGACACGCAATGAAGCATACCACATCATCACTTGCTGGTGATCAAACACAAGCAGTCTCTAAGCATTCTAAGTCTCAGTACAGTGCAAGGAAGTACGACCCTATATCATTCCCCTCCCTCGCCACACCATGAGAGGAATGCCAGGCTAAGGATGGCAGCGCACCTTATTCATCCCGGTACCTCGTATGTACGAGAACTGATGGGGACTCCTGTGTTCCGATGAAGCCACATTTTTTGTAAACCATTTAGAGGACAAGTTTGGGGAGGTGGAGGGCTTGTCCAAAATGCGGTCAGGGTCAGTCTTGATAAAAACAGCATCCTCTGCCCAATCACAGGCATTACTCGCTTGTGACAAGCTGGGAGATGTTTCCATTACCATCACACTCCACAAGAGCTTAGATATGGTCTAGGGTATTCTATTCCATAGGGACCTTCTTTTGCAGTCTGACGACGAGCTGCACACCAACTTAGAGCGACGAGGCGTTCATTTTGTCCAGCACATACATCGGGGTCCGAGGGATAATCAGGTTGCCACTGGTGCCTTCATCTTGGCCTTTGAGGGTGACACATTATCCGAGAAGGTCAAGGTGATGGGTCTACCACTGTGATGTAAAGCCATATATCCCTCCTCCATGCGGTGCTTTAAGTGCTGGAAGTTTGGCCATATGTCTTCCTGCTGTACTTCCAATGTCACATGCTGAGATTGTGGACATCCATCACATCCCAATACTCCATGTGACCCGCCTCCCATCTGTGTCACGTGCGGAGAGCATCATTCCCTTTGCTCGCCAGACTGCAGGATTTCACAGCGTGAAAGGAAAATCATGGAATACAAGATGCTGGACCGACTGACCTACACTGAGGCTAAGAGGAAATTTGAGGGTCTACATCCTGTGGCTATGACCTCCTCTTATGCCGCTGCTACGAGAACAGTTGTAGCCCCATCCGTTCCACTAATTCCGGTCGGCTCTCCGAGCTGGGAAACTACACCTGTCCCCTTGATGGTGGGGGGGGGGGGCACTTCCCTCCCTGTTGCTCCCACACCACCTACCTAGGCAGCACGGCCCCCCAACCATCAGGAACACCAGTCCCCACTTCTCAGCTGGAGAAGCGTAAGTCTTCTTCGGCACCTCTTGCTAGGAAGGGGTCCCTTGGGTCACTCCCTTCCCAGTTTTCTGCTACTCCCACCAGTGCCTGAAGTGCCCAAAAGTAGCTGGTTGTAGGGCTTCACAATCATCCTTGGTCCCAGAGACTGAATCAGTCAAGCCCTCTTAGCCAGAGAAATCCAAGGAGCAGAGAGAGAAATCCAAAAAGAAGACCTCCAAGACCAAGGTATTTTCGGTGGCACCCACACCACCACTACCTACAAGCTTTGCTTCTGAGGATGAGGTGGAGATTCTGGCGTCCGCTGAGGACCTAGATCTTGTTGGACCCTCAAACATCATGGATACAGGCAGCTCAGGAAATAAATCTGTGGCAGCAGGTGACCCTGAGGCGTAAACTGCCTCATTGAATGTTCCATGCCTTCCCAGCCTCACAATCACATCATCCTCCAATGGAATTGTGGCGGTTTCTTCCGCTGCCTGGCTGAGCTACGGCAACTATTAAGCTTTACACCTGCTTTCTGCATTGCCCTCCAGGAAACCTGGCTCCCAGCAATGCGGAACCCTGCCCTCCGCAGCTGTAAGGGATATTACGGAAACCGTAGTGACTATAATCGAGTGTTAGGTGGAGTTTGTGTCTACGTCCTGAACTCATTATGCAGTGAACCTGTGCCTCTTCAAACCCCTCTTGAAGCTGTGGCTGTCAGGATAAGGATGATGCAGGAAATAACTGTCCACAATGTACACTCCTGGAAATTGAAATAAGAACACCGTGAATTCATTGTCCCAGGAAGGGGAAACTTTATTGACACATTCCTGGGGTCAGATACATCACATGATCACACCGACAGAACCACAGGCACATAGACACAGGCAACAGAGCATGCACAATGTCGGCACTAGTACAGTGTATATCCACCTTTCGCAGCAATGCAGGCTGCTATTCTCCCATGGAGACGATCGTAGAGATGCTGGATGTAGTCCTGTGGAACGGCTTGCCATGCCATTTCCACCTGGCGCCTCAGTTGGACCAGCGTTCGTGCTGGACGTGCAGACCGCGTGAGACGCCACTTCATCCAGTCCCAAACATGCTCAATGGGGGACAGATCCGGAGATCTTGCTGGCCAGGGTAGTTGACTTACACCTTCTAGAGCACGTTGGGTGGCACGGGATACATGCGGACGTGCATTGTCCTGTTGGAACAGCAAGTTCCCTTGCCGGTCTAGGAATGGTAGAACGATGGGTTCGATGACGGTTTGGATGTACCGTGCACTATTCAGTGTCCCCTCGACGATCACCAGTGGTGTACGGCCAGTGTAGGAGATCGCTCCCCACACCATGATGTCGGGTGTTGGCCCTGTGTGCCTCGGTCGTATGCAGTCCTGATTGTGGCGCTCACCTGCACGGCGCCAAACACGCATACGACCATCATTGGCACCAAGGCAGAAGCGACTCTCATCGCTGAAGACGACACGTCTCCATTCGTCCCTCCATTCACGCCTGTCACTACACCACTGGAGGCGGGCTGCACGATGTTGGGGCGTGAGCGGAAGACGGCCTAACGGTGTGCGGGACCGTAGCCCAGCTTCATGGAGATGGTTGCGAATGGTCCTCGCCGATACCCCAGGAGCAACAGTGTCCCTAATTTGCTGGGAAGTGGCGGTGCGGTCCCCTACGGCACTGCGTAGGATCCTACGGTCTTGGCGTGCATCCGTGAATCGCTGCGGTCCGGTCCCAGGTCGACGGGCACGTGCACCTTCCGCCGACCACTGGCGATAACATCGATATACTGTGGAGACCTCACGCCCCATGTGTTGAGCAATTCGGCGGTACGTCCACCCGGCCTCCCGCATGCCCACTATACGCCCTCGCTCAAAGTCTGTCAACTGCACATACGGTTCACGTCCACACTGTCGCGGCATGCTACCAGTGTTAAAGACTGCGATGGAGCTCCGTATGCCACGGCAAACTGGCTGACACTGACGGCGGCGGTGCACAAATGCTGCGCAGCTAGCGCCATTCAACGGCCAACACCGCGGTTCCTGGTGTGTCCGCTGTGCCGTGCGTGTGATCATTGCTTGTACAGCCCTCTCGCAGTGTCCGGAGCAAGTATGGTGGGTCTGACACACCGGTGTCAGTGTGTTCTTTTTTCCATTTCCAGGAGTGTATGTCTTCCTCCAGATGGTGTAGTACCCCTGAATGCATTGGCTGCACTGGTTGATCAACTCCCTAAACCTTTTCTACTTTTGGGAGATTTTAACACTCATAACCCCTTGTGGGGTAGCACCGTGCTTACTGGCCGAGTCAAAGATGTCAAAAATTTACTGTCACAACTTGACCTCTGCCTCTTAAATACAGGTGCCCCCACACATTTCAGTGTGGCACACAGCACATATTCGGCCATTGATCTCTTGGTTTGCAGTCCTGGCCTACTCCCATCTATCCAGTGGAGAGTTCATGACGACCTTTATGGTAGTGACCACTTCCCCATCTTCCTGTCACTGCCCCGGTGTCAGGCCCATGGACACCTGCCCAGATGGGCTTTAAACAAGGTGAACTGGGAAACTTTCACTTCTGCTGTCACCGTCGAATCTCACCCACATGGTAACATTGATGTGATGGTTGAGCAGGTGACTACAACTATCGTTCCTGCGGCAGAAAATGCGATCCCTCGCTCTTTAGGGTGCCCACGGTGAAAGGCAGTCCATTGGTGGTCGCCGGCAAGCTCTACAGCAGCATAAGCGGCACTCATCTCTGCAGCATTGTATAGCCTTTAAACGGCTCCGTGCTCGTGTTCGCCATCTTATCAAACGACGGAAGCAGGAGTGTTGGGAGAGATACGTCACGACCATTGGGTGCCATACATCACCTTCCCAAGTCTGGGCAAAGATCAAACGTGTTTTCGGGTACCAGACCCCAACAGGTGTTCCTGGTGTTAACATAAATGGCGTGTTATCTACCGACGAAAACCCGATTGCCGAGCACTTTGCTGAGCACTATGCTCGAGCCTCTTTGTCGGAGAATTACCCCCAGCCTTTTGCACTCTCAAACAGCGGCTGGAAGGAAAAGTAATTTCGTTCACTACATGCCACGTTGACTCATGTAATGCCCCATTTACAGAGTGGGAGCTCCTCAGTGCCCAGGCACATTGCCCCGACACAGCTCCTGGGCCAGATCGGATCCACAGTCAGATGATTAAACATCTCTCGCCTGACTACAAGTGACATCTCCTCGTCATCTTCAACTGGATCTGGTACGATGGCTTCTTTTCATCGCAATGGCAGAAAAGCACCATCATTTTGGTGCTCAGCTCCGGTAAAAACCAGCTTGATGTGGATAGGTATTGGCCCATCAGCCTCACCAACGTTCTTTGTAAGCTGCTGGAACGTATGGTGTGTTGGCGGTTAGGTTGGGTCCTGGAGTCACGTGGCATATTGGCTCCGTGTCAGGGCGGCTTCCGCCAGGATTGCTCTACCACTGATAATCTTGTGTCCCTTGAGTCTGCCGTCGTCACAGCCTTTTCCAGATGCCAACACCTGGTTGCCGTCTTTTTTTGATTTACGAAAAGCATATGACACAACCTGGTGACATCATATCCTTGCCACATTATAAGAGTGGGGTCTCCGAGGCCTGCTCCCGATTTTTATCAAAAATTTGCTGTCGCTTCGTATTTTCCGCGTCCAAGTTGGTGCCTCCCATAGTTCCATCCATATCCAGGAGAATGGAGTCCCACAGGGCTCCATATTGAGTGTGTGTCTATTTTTAGTGGCCATTAACGGTCTAGCGGCAGCTGTAGGGCCATCTCGCCTTCTCTGTATGCGGATGACTTTTGTATTTCTTACTGCTCCTCCAGTACTGGTGTTGCTGAGTGGCACCTACAGGGAGCCATTCACAAGGTGGAGTCATAGGCTCTGGCCCACAGCTTCCAGTTTTCAGCCTTAAAGTTGTCTGTCATGCACTTCTGTCGGCGTCGTACCGTTCATCCAGACCCAGAACTTTATCTAACTGATGAACCACTCACTGTAGTGGAAGCATATCGATTCTTAGGGCTGGTTTTCAATGCCCGATTGACTTTGCTACCTCACCTACATCAGCGTAAGTGGAAATACTGGCAGCACCTCAATGCCCTCCACTGCCTGAGCAACACCAATTGGGGTGCAGATCGTTCTACGCTACTGCAGCTCTACAGAGCCCTTGTTAAATCCTGTCTTGACTATGAGAGTGTGGTTTATGGTTCAGTGGTGCCCTCGGTGTTGCGTTTACTCAACCCAGTGCACCACTGTGGCGTTCACCTAGCAACAGGTTCTTTTAGAACAAGTCCATTGACCAGTGTCCTGGTGGAGGCCAGAGTCCCTCCATTGAAGGTTAGGCATGCACAACTACTCGCCAGTTATATTGCACACGTTTGTAGTTTCCCTGCGCATCCGAATTACCATCTCCATTTCCCACCCGCGGCAGCCCGTCTCCGCATTGGCAGCCCCGGTCAGGGCTAACGATTGCGGTTCGCGTGCGATCTGTCTGAACTGGAGTCCTTCCCTTTACCACCTATACTTGAGGTCCAAACACCTCCGTGGTGTACACCTAGGCCGCAGTTTCGCCTTGACCTTTCACATGGCCCTAAGGACTCAGTTAACACTATGACTCTCTGCTGTCACCTCCTCTCGATTCTCGATATGTATCAGGGCCATGAAGTGGTTTACACTCATAGCTCGATGGCCGATGGTCACGTTGGCTTTGCCTACGTTCATGGTGGACATATAGAAAGGCACTCCTTTTCCGATGGCTGCAGTGATTTCACTGCAGAGCTGACAGCCATATTTCGTGCTCTTGAGCACATCCGTTCATGCCCAGGCAAGTATTTTCTCCTGTGTACTGACTCCTTGAGTAACCTACAAGCTATCAACCTGTGCTACCCTCGTCATCCTTTTGTAGCGACCATACAGCAGTCCATCTGTGCCCTGGAACGGTCCAGTCGTTCAGTGGTGTTTGTCTGGACCCCAGGTCATGTCGGAATCCCAGGCAACGAACTTGCCGACAGGCTGGCCAAACAGGCTACATGGAAACCGCTTCTGGAGATGGGCGTCTCCGAACCTGACCTGCGTTCTGACTTATGCTGCAGGGTTTTTCAGCTTTGGGAGACGGAATAGCATAACAGTATGCACAACAAACTGCATGTCACCAACAAGACTATGAATGTGTGGAAGTCTTCCATGTGGGCTTCTCTTACAGAATCAGTTGTCCTGTGCCGGCTCCGCATTGACCATGCTTGGGCAACCCACAGTTACCTCCTGTGCCGTGAAGACCCTCCTCAGTGTCGGTGCAGAGCCCGGTTGACAGTGGCCCATCTTCTGGTGCAATTTCCCACTTTGACTGCCCAGCGACAGAACCTTGGGTTACAGAACTCGTTGCCGCTAATTTTACCTGACAACACCTCACGTTTTATTCGTGAGGATGGGTTTTATCATTTGATGTACGTTTTAGCGCATGTGCTTCTGTGTCCTCCACCCTAGTGCTTTTAGGGTGGAGGTTTTAATGTGTTGCAGAATGGCTGGTTTCTCCTTTTTATTCTCATGGTCAGCGAGCCATGGTCATCTGCTTTGTTGTTTTACTCTCTTTATCCCGGTTCTTGCGTTTCTGTGGTTTTCTTGTCCCCCTTTTGTCCATTTACACGTTTGTTGCCCTTCGTCATTCTTATGATTTTTTCTTTCATTCTGTTTTGTGTTGTCAGTCTCATTTGTTTTATTCTCACACTTGTGGCATTGTTTTATTTGGAACAAGGGACTGATGACCTCATAGTTTGGTGCCTTCCCCCTGTCTTTTAATCCAACCAACCAACCTGATCCTGACTGATAAAATTGACAGTATCTTTGATTGACGAGTTGTGCACATTCACAGTTCTCATAAAGATAAGTGTTTAATTGATTAATAACAATTAATTAAGGCAGTATTACATAATAATTAAGTAAATTAATACCTATTATAAGCTATCAATTAAAGACTTCACATTTTTTTGTGTATTTTCTGAAGGAAGAAAACATTTCATAGGTGCGAATTTTGGACTAGGATTTGTTTACGTTGTGATATACTGTAAGTTACATGATTATTTCAATGAAGTAAAGTTTGTGTTGTTAGTGTATTCTCATATGCTATCCATTTGGTTCTCTAGTAAGTAGCCAAAGTAAGAATATCCGAAATAAGTGAAAAGTTTATATATGTAGGCTCAATTCTTTGTTTACTTTTTGTTTCGTTATGTAAACAATACAGGTTACGTCATTTTTGTTTCACCAGAAGTTTTGAATTAGTATCCGAACTTTAGGCCTAAACTTTCTAAGAAATTTCATATATTAAATGAGTAGCCTATGAAGTTGTTATTGTTTTAACTTAGACTAAAGCTAAAATTTGTTTTCCATGAGTAAGAAGTGTATGACTTGCCATAGGATTGTTAGTTCTGGGGGTGGTGTGAGGGTTGTTGCAGTTTCTTTCATATGGGTGACTGTAATGGCATGGGAATTTGGGGAATAAACAAGGCTCATTGGTTGTGTAGGATTTGCTGTAGAGATAGGAAAATAGTGGAACAAGAGGAGAAGATTGCTGGCCTTAAGGCGAATCTAGATAAAGTAAAACAAGATCTGGAAAGGTTAAGGGGGGAGAAGGGAAAAGAGAGGAGGGGAGTGAAAAGAACTTCAAATGTGTGTGAAATCTTATGGGACTTAACTGCTAAGGTCATCAGTCCCTAAGCCTACACACTACTTAACCTAAATTATCCTAAGGATGAACACACAACCATGCTCGAGGGAGGACTCGAAGCTCCGCCGGGACTAGCCGCACAGTCCATGACTGCAGCACCTTAGACGGCACGGCTAATCCCGCGTGGCGGTGGGAAGTGACAACAGGTTGTAGAAGAAATAGGAAGATGGATGTTCTCAGACAGTGTGGTTGTGAATGTGGAAAACAGGTTTGATCTGTTCTCACAGTTGGAAACTGATGAGCTACAAATAGGTGTAGGAGTAGACAGGACACAACAAACTTTCAAAAAGTGTTTGCAAAGTAAGAAGTCAGAAAAAGCTGAGGAGAAGAAGAAAGTTTTGTTGTTAGGTAGTCCACATGGTAGAGGTGTAATCCAACTGTTGCAAGATGAACTAGGGTCAGGTTACCAGGTCACAAGCTTTTTTAAACCTAGTGCAAGTCTGGGTTAGGTTATAGAGGATGTAGGTTCACTTTGCACAGACTTATAAAGTAAGACATCATAGTAATTGTGGGTGGGGTGGGCAACAGCATAGATAGGAACCCTAATTATTCAATTGAGAGTGACCTGGTAAAGATAACTTCAGCAACAAGGCATACTGGTGATAGGCTTGTGTCTGTTCTGAGGCGCCATGACGAGCCTCATTTAAACCCTTCTTTTAGGAGAGTTAATTTAGAGGTGGAACGGCTGCTTGGATCAGATATGGGGTCTCACATCGGTGTGGTTCCTATTGACTCTATCAGCAGGTGAGACTATACTCGGATTGGCCTTCACGTCTACAGGAAAGGGAAGGGAAAACTGTCTGGGCTAACAGCAAATAACTTGGGGGGGGGGGGGGGAGGGGGGGGCTGTTACAAGTGATAAAGTACCAGTGGTACAAGTGACAGATCAGCAGTTCTTTTAGGGTACAGAGGACAGAAACAAAAGGTGTTCAGAGACAGGCTGAAAATCACATTCACATTGATAAAACAGGCAGCCAGAAAGCAAATTTTAATGTACACAATTCATGCAGACAGCCTCTGATTGAAACTAGAGATAATCAAAAATTGGCAAGAAAATTAGGTTCATCCAGTTGTAATTCAGCCCATGCATAAAATCAGTTATCGTTATTGTATCAGATTATCTGAGGACTAAAGGGTAAGCTTAATGAGTTGCTTATTTGTGTTGAAGAAGTAGAGTTGAGCAAACCAGTTGATATAATCTGCCTCTCTGAGCATCATGTGACCACTGGTATATATATGCTAAATGTTACAGGATTCAAGTTAGCTTCTGTAGGGAAAATATGGAGAAAGGAGGAGTTGCCACATTTGTCAGAAACTGTTTTGATTTCCAGAATATTGATATTAATAAATTTTGCTCGGAACAGTGCTTAGAAGCTTGTGCAACAGAAGTAGTATTTCATAATAAGTCCTTTATAATAGTACGTATATGCAGATCACCTTCAGGAAATTTTAACCCCTTCATAAAAAATGTGGAAGCTCTGCTGTCCCATCTCATGGTAAAAAACAAGGAAATAGTGGTTGCTGGTGACTGTAATGTGGATTTATTGAAAAGCTCTGTCAGTGAACAATTATTGCAGTCAGTAACACTATCATTCAATTTAGTTCCTACTATGAACTTTGCTACTAGGATATGTAAATGCTCTGAGACTGCTACTGATAATAATGTTTGTAGACAAATCTAGGGAAGAAAGTCATATCACAAAACCAATAGTAAATGGGCGATCTGATCATGACATGCAACATCTTGTGTTAAATGTTGAAACTTGTCAGGATAAAAAATCTATTAAATCTGAGTACAGGAGGGTAGTAAATAAGTCAAAAATTGAGAAATTCAGGAAATTGCTCAAAGACATGAACTGGATAGATGTTTACAATACTTCTGGAAAAATTTGGAAATTTGTGGTAAGGTTTTATGGGTTTTATGGGACCACACTACTGAGGTCATCGGTCCCTAAGCTGATGCCTTACTTAGTCTAACTTACGCTAAAGACAAAACACACACACACACACACACACACACACACACACACACACACACATGCACAAGGGAGGACATGAACCTCCGACGGGGGGAGGGGGGGTGGGGGGGCTGCATGGACCGTGACTCGGCACCTCAGATCACGCGACTACAATACTTCTGACTCAAATGGAAAACACAAAGCATTCATTAATAAAGTTCCCTCCGCTTTTGAAAATTTTTTCCCTAAAGGTAACTCAAATCACACAGAAGTCAAAAAATAATCTGTGGGTTACACAAGGAATAAAGATATCACATGGGACAAAAAGAAGACTGTATCTCCTATCTAGGAACAGCTCTGATGTTAGAATTGTAATGCATTACAAAGAATACAGCAAAATATTGAAGCAAGTAATCCAGAAATTGAAGCAGCTTTATTATGAGAAAAAGATAATTACATCAGACAACAAACTGTATGGGCTATAGTGAAGATAGAGACAGGTGGGGCTAAAGAAGGATGAGGAACAGATAGCTCTAAAATTAAATGAGACTTGGTAACAAGTGCATGTAGTGTTGCAAACCTCTTAAACAAGTACTTCATTTCTGTTACTGACAGCTTGGGGTTATCAAGTTCGGTGAACTGTGCAATGGTGTATTTGAGACCGGTCTTGAAAAATAACTTCAGTAAAATGGAAATGACACACACGTCTCCCAAAGAAGTAACATCCATCATAAAATCCTTAAAATCTAAGTATTGCAGTGGGTATGATAACATATCAACGAAGTTAATCAAGGAGTGCCCGTGCGAGTTGAGTTCTATCCTAAGTTATTTGTGTAATCAATCTCTTATCAGCGGAACATTTCCAGACGGGGTAAAATATGCTGAAGTTAAGCCTCTTTACAAGATGGGGGATAAAGAGATACCATCAAATTATCAACCAATTTCACTTTTGCTGGCTTTCTCAAAAATATTTGAAAAGGTTGTGTTCAAACGTCTCCTTAAGCATTTGACAGCAAATAATGTATTGTCCAAGTCACAGTTGGATTTCTTAAGGGTTCTGATATAGAGAAAGCTATTTACACTCACAGTGAGAATGTAGTTAATTCATTAGATAATAAATTAGAGGGTACTGGCATTTTCTATGACCTGTCAGAAGCCTTGGACTGTGTGAACCACAGCATTCTCTTGAGTAAATTAGAATATTATGGTCTCACTGGCAATGCTGCAAAATGGTTTAAGTCTTGTCTATCTAACAGGAAACAAAGGGTGTCATTGCGAAAGACCTGTGCAGTAAGCAGTCTGTCTTCATTTGACTGGGAATTAATTACATATGGTGTTCCTCAAGGTTCCATCTTGGGTACATTGCTTTTCTTGTGTACATTAATGACCTCTCATCTGTTACATTGCCAGATGCTAAGTTTGTTTTGTTTGCAGATGATTACAAACATTACAATAAGTAGCAAGTCAAGTACAGATTTAGAAATAGCTGCTAATCAAATTTTCAATTATATTAATAAGTGGTTTAAAGCTAACTAACTGTCATTAAACTTTGAGAAGACCCACTATGTGCAGTTCAGAACCTGTAAGAGATTTCCTTTCAGCATTTGTATAACATATGAAGACATGCAGATCGAAAATGTTGGCGGTGTTAAACTCCCAGGATTACAAATCGATAATAAATTAAGTTGGGAAGGGCGTACCACAGAATTGCTTAAGCGCCTAAATAAGTCTGTATTTGTGGTGAGAATGATGTCAGATGTCGGAGATATAAATATAAAAAAACTGCATACTTTGCTTACTTTCATTCTGTTATGTCATATGGGATCATGTTCTGGGGCAACTCATCAAACGGAGCAGAAGTTTTTAGCATGCAAAAGTGTGTGATAAGAATCATTTGTGGTGTAAATTCACGAACATTTTGTAGAAACCTGTTCAAGGAACTTTGTATTCTAACCACTGCTTCTCAGTATGTGTATTCCTTAATAAAATTTGTTGCAAATAAGAAATCTCTATTTCCAACCAATAGCTCAATACATAGTATCAATACTAGGAATAAGAACAATGTACATGAAGACCTAAAATCACTTACGTTGGTCCAAAAAGGGGTCCAATATTCAGGAACACACATTTTGAATAAATTGCCAGCAACCATTAAAAACGTGGTTTCAGATAAAGCACAGTTTAAACAGAGTTTGAAAGACTTTTTGTTAGGCAACTCCTTCTACTCTATAGATGAATATCTTAACAGAGACTGTTAAGCCAGCTTAAGTAAAAATGTCTGTTAGATTTCAGTTTTGACAGCACTTGGTCACAACAGTCAAGATTAGGTATTTGGTGTATGATAAATTTATTAATAGTGCATAAAAATGTTTCATTTTGACAGAGTGTTAATTTCGTTAATATTAGCTGTTCCAGTTTACCGCATTGTATTCACCTATTTTAACACTCTCCTGAAAAATGAGCAGAGTAGTAAGTATTATATTCAAATGTTTTATGTTCTTATGTTATACTTTCTGACATGTTCCATACCCACGAGAATCGTCTCATTTTTTGGGTTTATGGAACAAAAACTGAATCTAATCTAATCTTCAAAATTCCAGTTGCTATTCATGCCAAAATGGTTTCATAAACAATACCACTGTTGAGTACTTTCTCCCACCCTTCCAAAAATGGCATATGTGGTTGCAGCCTTCCTTGCACTTATGAATTAATTGCGAGCTACAGTAAAAAGTAAGCATTCCCAAGATATCATAAAGCATTCTCTAGGGAAGGCAAATGAGAGAAAATCCACTGCAAACAATATAAAAGCTAAACTGAAAAACACTCCAATACTTGCTTTATGCCAGTACTTTAAATCTTTTTATAATGAAAGTGGCTCAGAAATAAGCTGTTCAGTACCTGCACCACAAAAAGAAAAATGGGCACAAATTGTGATGCACAAACTGAAAACTAAGAAGTCACAGATGATCCTCATGTCGCACCAAAGTTGACCAGTGAATATTTTCATGAAGCTCATCCCCCAATACTCATTGATGGTATCTTTTTAGCCTATAAAAAAGGAAAGCTTCAGGCATAATCCAAGACTAGGTGGAACAGTTGTCACAGCATGAATGAAATTTTTCTTGTGCCTGTATGGAATTGAAAATTCTAGACTGCTGCTGTTACAAAAGTGCCCTCCATTCTATTAGCTTTATATTGGGGATGGTTGATAGTACTTAAACACCACACTTTTGCCATTAGGAGTGCATAACAAGGTTTCATTTTGACAGTGTGTCAATTCCGTAAATATGAGCTGTTCCAGTTAACTCAACTAACAGTAGAGGTGCTGAGTTGTCAGAATCCAGTGGCTTCCTCCATCAGAGAAATGTGTATTTTCAGTATATTATTTTACAAGGCCCAACAAGAAGATGTGACAGTTTCTAAAGTCTACTAACCCAATTATATTTTAAGATAAATTATGTCTAACATTCTTATGTGAAATTTTATAGCAAAGTTCTGATAGTCCTGAAGTATAGTGAGATTTGTACAATTTATTATTGCAAAATTACAAATTATGGTTGGAAAATTCAGTGACGTGCATCTGAATAATAGGAGGTAACTGACATATTGCTGAGTAAAATCTGTTTTTGTCCCAGTAACTACTGTGACTTGTCTTAGCAGTGACTTCTCATTCTCACTGCACATGACATGCTAAATAGTTGTGGATTATCTTGTCCCACCAACAGCTGCTCACAATTTATGTGTATGCTGGAACATGATTTGAGCAGTGTTCAGTTGTTTTGGCAGCATCCACATAATGCTGTGGTCCTGTGTTCCCAGTGGCCAGGCAAGATATCTCATGTTTGTGGTTTATCCATTGAATCTTTCCGAGACAGTTTGGAATGTAATATGTGACGTGCTGTCTTGCTGAATTTACGGGTCTACAGTGATGTGCTCTAAGTGTACAAAGGGGGTGGGTGTGATCTAGATTGTTCAACCTACATACTTGGCTTGGATGCTCTAGCCACAATCAAATGCCGCGAGATACCTTGTCTGATCCATCCTGACACCACAGTACTGTAATGTCTTGCTAGAGGGGCCAAAACAAAACAGCAGAGCCCATTGATAAAGTTGAATACTATGCCTGTGCAGCAGCAGAAATTTTGTACCTGTGTCAGGCCAATCCAGCAGCTAAAGAAGTTATCTGGAATGGTGTGACGCAGCTGCAACATTACTACTGTTGTTGAATTAGTGAACAATACTCCACTTTCATCATTTTTCGGGAGTGTACCTGGGATATTGTTAACTCCTGTACTAGTATTTTGGCTGACAACTTTTCAGCCATTCTCATTGTGAGTTGCTTACAAGATTTTTCAAGCACTTTACACTGTGAAGTAAACGTGTATGCATCAAAGGTAACACTGTTGGTAACTTCAAGGAACACAATACTCCACTTTATTAGTGGGCTGCACCATTTTGTTTTTGCTTTTGCAGTGGCATGCTTTGGTACTGGGACTTCATGATATCGTGAAAGCGATGGATCAAATCAGTCAGATAGATGCATTGTTTTTTTACTTTCAAAATGCATTTGATCCAGTACCACACACAATCTTTCCAAAAGGCACTTGATTCAGTACCACACTTGTGCTTTCCAAAAAGCAGTAAATTTTCAGAGTGTTCGGAATAAAGTTCCTGAATTTACTGCCCTCCAGGAAGCGTGTGGCGCACAAATTATTCTCGGGACTGAGACCTGGCTGAACCCTGAGATAGGAAGTTCTGAAATATTTAGTGAGGGTTGGAACATGTATCGGGAAGACAGATTAGACACCGTAGGAGGTGGTGTCTTCATTGCAGTTGACAAAAATATTGTGTTTACTGAGGTCGAAGTAGAGTGTGATTGTGAAGTTATCTGGACGCGTTTAACAGGGCTAGGAGAAATAAAGTTAATTGTTGGGTGTTATTACTGGCCACCAGGTTCCACCATAACAGTTCTAGAATCATTCAAAGGGAGTCTACACTTTGTATCGCAGAAGTACTCGCTCATGCTATATTAGTCGTTCAACCTACCTAGTATAGACTTGGATGTCTATGGATTCATTACAGGTGGTACAGACAAGCCGTCGTGTGAATTCTTTTGAACACATTATCCGAAAACTGTCTTGAGCAGCTAAATCGACAGCCAACGCGTAATGAAAGTATTTTAGATCTGGTAGCCACAAACAGACCAGACCTCATCGACGTTGTCAGTGTTGAGACAGGGATTAGTGATCATGATGTTGTCATTACAACTACGGTTACGAAATTTAAAAAGTTGGTCAAGAAGGCTGTGAGAATATTCTTACTAGAAATAGCAGATAAGCAGTTGTTAGCATCCCGCTTAGTAAATGAATTGACTTCATTTACTTCCAGTATGATGGACGTGGAAGAATTATGGGCAAATTTTAAACACATTGTAAATCACGCATTGGACAAGTACGTGCCAAAAAAGTGGGTTACGGACGGAAAAGACTCACTGTGGTTTAACAGCGCAATTCGGAGAATGCTCAGGAAACAAAGACAGTTGCACTCACTGTACAAGAAAGGTCGGGAGAATGAGGACAGGCAAAAGTTAGTAGATGTTCATGCTGCTGTAAAAAGAGCGATGCGCGAAGCATTCAACCACTACCACCGTCATACCTTAGTAAAAGATCTTGCTGAAAACCCATGGACATTCTGGTCTTACATAAAATCGGTAAGCGGGTGGAAGGCTTCCATCCAGTCACTCACTGATCAGTCTGGCCTGGCAACAGAAGGCAGCAAAACGAAAGCTGAAATTTTAAATTTAGCATTTGAGAAATCTTTCACGCAGGAGGATCGTACAAACATACCGCTGTTTGAGTGTCGTACAGATTCCCGTATGGAGGACATAGTGATAGACATCCCTGGGGTTGTGAAGCAGCTGAATGGGTTGAAAATAAATAAATCGCCAGGTCCTGATGGGATTCCAATTTGGTTTTACAGAGAGTACTCTACTGCATTGGCTCCTTCCTTAGCTTGCATTTAACGTGAATCTCTTGCCCAACGTAAAGTCCCGAGCGACTGGAAAAAGCCCAGGTGACACCTATATATAAGATGGGTAGAAGGACGGATCCTCAAAGTTACAGACCAATATCCTTAACATCGGTTTGTTGCAGGATTCTCGAACATATTCTCAGTTTGAATATAATGAATTTCCTTGAGATAGAGAAGTTGCTGTCCATGCATCAGCATGGCTTTAGAAAGCATTGCTCCTGCGAAATGCAACTCGCCCTTTTTTCACGATATCTTGTGAATCATGGATGAAGGGTATAAGACGGATGCCATATTCCTTGACTTCCGGAAAGCGTTTGACTCGGTGCCCCACTGCAGACTCCTAGCTAAGGTACGAGCATATGGGATTGGTTCCCAAATATGTGAGTGGCTCAAAGACTTCTTATGTAATAGAGCCCAGTACGTTGTCCTCGATGGTGAGTGTTCATCGGAGGTGAGGGTATCATTTGGAGTGCCCCAGGGAAGTGTTGTTTTCTATCTACATAAATGATCTTTTGGAGAGGGTGGATAGCAATATGCGGCTGTTTGCTGACGATGCTGTGGTGTATGAGAAGGTGTCGTCATTGAGTGACTGTAGGAGGATACAAGATGACTTGGACAAGATTTGTGATTGGTGTAAAGAATGACAGCTAACTCTAAATTTAGGTAAACGTAAATTAATGCAGATGAATAGGAAAAAGAATCCCATAATGTTTGAATACTCCATTAGTAGTGTAGTGCTTGACAGAGTCAACGTCGATTAAATATTTGGGCGTAACATTGCAGAGCGATATGAAGTGGGACAAGCATGTAATGGCAGTTGTGGGGAAGGCGGATAGTCATCTTCAGTTCATTGGTAGAATTTTGGGAAGATGTTGTTCATCTGTAAAGGAGACCGCTTATAAAACACTAATACGACCTATTCTTGAGTACTGCTCGAGCGTTTGGGATCCCTATTAGGTCGGATTGAGGGAGGACATAGAAGCAATTCAGAGGCGGGTTGCTAGATTTGTTACTGGTTGGTTTGAGCATCATGCGAGTGGTACGGAAATGCTTCAGGAACTCTGGTGGGAATCTCTGGAGGAAAGGGGGCATTCTTTTCGTGAATCGCTACTGAGGAAATTTAGAGAACCAGCATTTGAGGCTGACTGCAGTACAATTTTACTGCCGCCAACTTATATTTCGCGGAAAGACCACACAGATAAGATAAGAGAGATTAGGGTTCGTACAGAGGCATATATGCAGTCATTTTTCCCTCGTTCTGTTTCAGAGTGGAACAGGGAGAGAAGATGCTAGTTGTGGTATGAGGTACCCTCCGCCATGCACCGTATGGTGGAGTGCGGAGTATGTATGTAGATGTAGATGTAGATTCAGTACCACACATATGCTTATTATCAAAAATATACTCGTGTGGGGTAGGGAGTGAGACTTGTGACAGGAGGATACAGCGTGTTACCTTGGATGGAGAGCAATCAACAGATGTAGAAGTGAGTTCACATGTTTCCCAGGGAAGTGTGTTGGGACCCTTGCTGTTCATGTTGTATATTAAGGTCCCTGCAGAAAATATTAATAGAAATCTTAGCCTTTTTGCAGATGGTGCAGTGATCTATAATGACATACTGTCTAGGAAAAGCTGCACAGAAATTAACTCAGAAATTGACAAGATTTCAAAGTGGTGGAAAGATTGGCGAGTCACGGTTGCAATTTGGTGACATACAAATATTTTGTTGTAACAATTTGTAGGGACATGAAGTGGAATGATCATACACTCTGTCATAGGTAAAGGAGGTTGCAGACTGCAGTTAGTTGGTAGATTACTTGGGAGATGCATTCAGTCTACAAAGGAGGCTGCATACACAACACTTGTGTGACCCATCCTAGAATATTGTTCGGATATGTGGAGTCTGTACCAGAGAGAACTAATGGGGGATATTTAAAGAATACAAAGAAGGGCAGCACAAGTGATCACAGATTTATTTGATGCATGGGAGAGTGTCACGAAGATGAAGTGAACTGGCAAATGCTTTGAAGATATACACATACTATCCTGTGAAAGCCTACTTAGAAAGTTTCTATAACCAGCTTTTAAGTGATGAATCAAGTAATATATTACAACCTCCTACAACTCCCTCCCATAGGGACGACTCTGGAGACAAGATTATACTAATTACAGCATGCACAGAGGCATTTGAACGGTGGTATAAACTCTAATAACTGGTACAATCAGATGTATCCTCTTCAATGCACATCACAGTGGTTTGACATTTATAGATGTAGGTGTGTACCAAGACAGCAGGCATGTAACTGCAAACAAACAAAAATTTAACTTTACTTTTTTGTGTATTTGTTCTCTGCCCATGCTGATATTGGTTTTTGTTCAAATTTGATTTTTGGTGTTCACTCTTTTTGACAACTGCAGAAGCTTATTTTTGAGGATTACTGTAATGATATGGTGTGCAACCATATTGGATGCTCAGAGATGACAACTTGGGTTGTGTGGAAGTTAATACAAGAGCAATATGGCTACATACGATCGTCAGCACAATGCCTCAGGGAAAATGTTTAGATTAGCAAATATTTTGACACAGTTTGTACATTGCATCCACTAGTAAAGTGAATGGTGGGCACAATTACATATGCCTGGTGTTGGAGACAACAGCAAATCAAGAAATTTACATTAATTCATCATCTTACACTCAAAGCAGATACTGTGTTCTCTGTAAAAACACATTGTATTGGAAAGATAAGTGAGAAAACAGATCTCCTTTGAAAGAATTTAGTATTGATTGATTAAGATGTAGTCTGATGGATCATTTCTCAAGTAAAAATCAAGTCAAAGTCCCTGAATTAAATTATGCTGAATTTTGGCCTGTGTTGTGTTGTTGTAATTAGCGATGGATGTTGATTGATGTGATTACACAACCATTGGGCTCTTTTATGGTACAAAGCTGACAATTTCAGTAAAGACAGTAAATTTCACTAACATATTGAAATAGGGGTAGTTTTTGAACTGTGAAATTATTTTTTAAAATTGCATTTTTAATTTTTTGATGAACGTATTTTCGCATATGCTGAGTGAGTCCATGCAGTGTGTTAAATAATGTCAGTCCATGACAGAAACTTCGAGAGTACTACATTTGAAGTGAAAAGTGAGTAGAAATATGTATAAGTCTTTTTCTTTGCAGGCTGTGCACTTGGATTTCCTGTCTTCAACGACAGTGAACACCTTAAAGAACACAACTGGTCGACCAGGCATTGACAATGATTTGGTAAATGTGGCCAAGGTACAGCAATTTCTCTTATTGACATTATTTGTATCATCTTACCTTTGCACATCATCACAGATGCACATAAATATCCTCATCAATAATTTTCTCCCATTATAACTCAGCAACATATTTAATGCGAGTTTCGTTTTGATAGTTCATCGACTTTGATATTGTGGTTGTATTTTCCTCTCCTGACCTTCAACCTCTGTCCTTCATCTCACTATTCAATTGTTAACCACTAAACATTTAAGTTATCTCGGTAATATATGTCTCTCGGACACAATTTAATTTTTTGTAAGTATGTATAATCTCAGTGTGTTAACTGTATCTGAAACAAATTGCAGATACTTATTGAGGAAATACTAAGAAATTCTATGATATTTACGAGATGACAACTTACAACAGGTTCATCCAACATCTCATTATGAATGGTTCAGGAAAATCGTAAGTTGACTAGAAAGCATTGATGCATAAAATGAAGCAAATGCTGTGTAAATGAAGCACTGTTGTGGTCAGCATGTTCAGCCTGTGCAGGAATATCTAGAAAATGCTGAATAGTTTAAAATGGCAGATTTTGCAAAACCGCTGCCAATATTTTAAAAAAAGAAAATGCCTTTATTTTGGATAACTATACCTGTTACAAATGTTTCATAAATATTAAGTAAGCAAAAAATTACCATATGCAATTGCTGACGTTACTTTTTCTGTGCTTTATCTATAAAAGGAATGGAAAAAAGTGGGTTATACTGTTGCAGTGGAAAGTGGGATTCAGATATAGATATAAGTATCAGTTATATTATTTGTCTATAAGAAAATAACTTTCAGATTTTATGTTGATTTGTTAGGACTGTGAGTTGGTTGACTATGCAAGGTGCTGGTAAAATACTGTAATTGTGATGAGGAGGTGAAGGACTGAGATCATAGGATGGTAATCATTATTTCAATTTTAGGTGAATTTCCTGAATCTGTATAAGTAATTTCTGATCTGGTATCGCTTAGAAGAACATAAATAATTCTTTCCACCACCTGTGTGCTATGCCTCTAATCGTGTCACCATGGATGGAACATTATCTTAGAGAAAAGAATGTCAGCCTGACAACTGTTTCGTGAGAAAGACCGTAACAGTGTTATCAGCAGGTGTATGAACCTATCTGTCAGATCCCTTTGACCACTTATATGTGCTATTGTGTAACATATTAGCCTTCTGCTCAACAGAAGAATAATTTTGTTTCCATAGTTCTTTTCAAGCTTTCCTCCAAATTGCAAGTTTTGAGGAGTTGTTTGTAGGTGTTGCTTTGGTCATTTTGTGTGGTAAATTGTAATATTATTTAGTGGAGATTATTATGGACTTAACTAAGAAATATTTACTTATAACAACTTCTAAATGCAGAGTGTTAATGCCTTCTGACAGCCTAGTCAGGTTAATTGTATTGCTTGAGTTGTTGAATGCACTCACAGTGTGCTGTATATTGAAAGATATACTCTTCTGTGGAGCAGATCCGTCTCCCACGAAATCCGAAGACTGTACAGACAAGTTATTTTTTACTGTGGAAAGGGTTGACAACTGTAAATTGAGTATGTAGCTGTTCATTTGTAAGAAAAATGCCCAAAACTGTGATAGTGCCTATCAGAGAGGTGCATATCAACATTGATAAAAGTGGCATATGATGTGGAAAAATAGTATTTGAATTTTTTGGCAGAAAATGAGGTGAAATGTTTTAAGAAATTATGAGTAATTTATTCTTGAATGCCAAAGCAATGTCATTTGGGTAGTGGTGAGACACTGGACTCTCATTTGCAAGGACAGCAGTTCAAATTCGCGTCTTTTTTTTTGACGTTTTCCAGAATCTTGTAAGGAAGGTGCTGGGCTGGTTTCATTGAAAAGGATGTGGGCAATTTCCTTTGCAGTCTGGACCTTAGCCCTAACAACCTCATTGTTGGGATGTTAAAGTCTTAACCGGCCGCGGTGGTCTCGCGGTTCTAGGCGCGCAGTCCGGAACCGTGTGACTGCTACGGTCGCAGGTTCGAATCCTGCCTCGGGCATGGATGTGTGTGATGTCCTTAGGTTAGTTAGGTTTAAGTAGTTCTAAGTTCTAGGGGACTGATGACCACAGCAGTTGAGTCCCATAGTGCTCAGAGCCATTTGAACCATTTGTTAAAGTCTTATCTTTCTTCATTTTCTTGAATGTCATATAATATTAATGTACCTGTGCTCCAAGTGAGGGACACTGTTCTCGCTTTTAAATATACATTAAAGTTTTTTGGGCTCACTATGGATGACAAGGTTTCATAGTATCTGCACCTAGGTCTTCATTTCTACAGATGTAAAACCACACAATGTTCTACCAGGATTTTGTCTGGTTCCTGTTTGATTGTTAACCTATGTTAAATTTGTAGATAGTACACAACGTGAGAGTGTTTGCTTGCCTATAAGTGCTTTGTAAATCCAACACCCTGCTCCATCTCTCTACTGTGATGCTCCTTCTTAGTATTCAGATGTGATTGCTCGTAGCATATGAAGTATATCTCATGTTGCCTGTTCAAAAATCATAAGTATTCTTATCTCATATTGCCTTTTCAAAAATCATAAGTGTTCTATATGTTGCTTAAGGTGAAGATGGCTAGATGATGTTAGCCGGTGCCTATAAACTTCCATACAATCTACATTTTTTAATATCATTTTAAGGAACAGGATTTAAATGTATTTAAAATTGAATAGTTGACTTCAATACAACTCATCTTAGATGTAAACCAACAGGACTTTACCAATGGTAACTAGCAGGATAGGAATCTGCTGACATTATATACACAGATATACATAGAGCGATACAATTTTGCGTAAAAATCTTATCATATTGATACATTAAAATGGATAGCTGGCCTTAGCCGCTGACTCAACATATTTTTTATTTTTAATATGTGTCTACACAGCAAATGAAATTATAAGGAACATCGCCAACACATGCAACACTACAGCTCACAATTGACATGGAACTAATGAGAGTGAGTTTTTGTGCCATGTGACGATAATAGTTAAAAACTATAGATTATACAACTATCACGTTGGAAAGGATGTAAAATGTGTGGCAGTGTACATGATAAAAGAATGGCATTTTGTAACATACTGTGCTACACATGTTCATAACAGACCGTGGTGTAAGAGCAACTCCCATATTCAACATTATGAATCATAACGGAGGTCTAAACAATCTCGGGCAATTTTTATGTCTTAGTGATGGTACAAGGTAACAACATCAGATTATTCAATTCATTGAAATGATGATAAAAACTGCATTTAGCTCTGTGGCTGATGCTTGCCAATTGCATACATAAAAGTACAATACTTAGGTTTGTGGATTATATTGTAATCTTATATATTCAGTGCACCATTGCTCAAAGCCACTTACAGAAATGTATTTGTTTGTAGCAGACTTTGTGCCATACTCTGTACATGGATGGTATTCCCACTCTTATGACGAAAACCATAGATAATCAGACGTCATACAGTTTCTAGAGTGCATCAGGGGATTTACTCATAGTAGTTGTCCACATGTAGGTTGTAGCATTGCCTGTTGAATTCAATAGAAGGTGGAAGCCATTGTACTTTAATTGTGTTCCTTAGACAAGGCATAATAATAATAATAATAATAATAATAATAATAATAATAATAATAATCCCCGTGGAGGCCCGGGAAAAGAATAGGCCTCCGGTATGTTCTGCCAGTCGTAAAAGGCGACGAAAAGAACAAACCACTAATAGGGCTAACCCCCCTTTTAGTGTGATGAGTTGGTTCAGGACAGAACTAAAGAAGCCTCGGACAAGCGCCGTCATGGTCGGGGACAACGCTTGAACCTTATGCCTGCCCACAATGGTAACGACACTGCTAGCCAACTGGAAAATGGTTTAAATCCAAATAGAGGTGTTTTGCAGGATATGCTTCCTACAACCACCCTAGAAGGAAAACAAAGGCAGAGGATGAGATGGTCAGATGAAGTTAATCGACACCTCATGTTCTGTTATTACCAAGCAACAAACCTAGGAACCAACACAACTGGATACAGATCACAAGTATACACAACATTTATTACCAGATACCCAGAATTAAAATTTTTAACAGAACAACGACTAGCTGATCAGATCCGTGTAATAATCAAAAATAACAGGATACCCCAGTCAGAATTAGAAAACATCAAACAACAAGTACAACAAATACCGGAACAAAATAATGTGCAAACAGAAGAAGAAGAAAATAGAGTAATGGACTCAAACATCCCAGAGCAAACAAACAAAGAACAACACGCATCAATTAAACAATCAGAGGAAAACGAAATCTTGCGACAGCCACCAGAACAAGCACAAATAGAACACGAAGTGACACCCATGTTAGATATAGAAGAAAAATTTCAGCTGACATATATAGAATACAAAGACACAAATACAGACATTAGACCATTCTTGCAAAGACTGCCAAATAACCCACAAGTCGAAACAACAATAAAAACTATCAACACAATCATACACAACAAAATAAATGAATATACAACTATGGAAGAGTTACAACTACTGGTTTATATAGGAGCACTCACTACACTAAATATACACACTAGGCAGAGATCAGAACCAACCAACACACAGAAGAAACCCACAAAACCAGCATGGCAACACAGGCTACAGATCAGAATAGAAAAACTGAGAAAGGACATCGGACAGCTAACACAATTTATAAGAAATGAAATATCAGAAAAAAAAACGAAAAAGGTTAGGTAAAATCTCACAACAAGAAGCGATAGAGCAATTAGATGAAAAGAAGCAGAAATTACAAGCATTGGCCAAATGACTTAGAAGATACAAAAAAAGTGAAAATAGAAGGAAACAAAACCAAACATTCAACGCAAACCAAAAGAAATTTTACCAGACAATAGATAACACACACATTAAAATAGACAATCCACCAAACATAACAGACATGGAACACTTCTGGAGCAACATATGGTCAAACCCGGTACAACATAACAGGCATGCACGGTGGATACAAGCAGAAACAGACACATACAAGATGATACCACAAATGCCTGAAGTGATAATTTTGCAACATGAAGTCAGCCAAGCTATTAATGCTACTCACAATTGGAAAGCCCCTGGAAAAGATAAAATAGCAAATTTCTGGCTAAAGAAGTTCACCTCAACACATTCACATCTAACTAAATTATTTAACAGTTACATTGCAGACCCATACACATTCCCTGATACACTTACACATGGAATAACTTATCTGAAACCTAAAGATCAAGCAGACACAGCAAACCCAGCAAAATATCACCCCATAACATGCCTACCAACAATATACAAAATATTAACTTCAGTCATTACACTGAAATTAATGACACATACAACACAGAACAAAATTATAAATGAAGAACAAAAAGGCTGTTGCAAAGGAGCACGAGGATGTAAAGAGCAACTGATAATAGATGCAGAGGTGACATATCAAGCTAAAACTAAACAAAGGTCGCTACACTACGCATACATTGATTACCAAAAAGCTTTTGATAGTGTACCCCACTCATGGTTACTACAAATATTGGAAATATACAAAGTAGATCCTAAATTGATACAGTTCCTAAACATAGAAATGAAAAATTGGAAAACCACACTTAATATCCAAACAAATTCAAATAATATCACATCACAGCCAATACATATTAAGCGTGGAATGTACCAAGGAGATTCATTAAGTCCTTTCTGGTTCTGCCTTGCTCTGAACCCACTATCCAACATGCTAAATAATACAAATTATGGATACAATATCACTGGAACATACCCACACAAAATCACACATTTGCTCTACATGGATGATCTAAAACTACTCGCAGCAAGAAATCAACAACTCAACCAATTACTAAAGATAACAGAAGTATTCAGCAATGATATAAATATGGCTTTTGGAACAGACAAATGTAAGAAAAATAGCATAGTCAAGGGAAAACACACTAAAGAAGAAGATTACATATTGGATAACCACAGTGACTGCATAGAAGCGATGGAAAAAACAGATGCCTATAAATATCTAGGATACAGACAAAAAATAGGAATAGATAATACAAATATTAAAGAAGAACTAAAAGAAAAATATAGACAAAGACTAACAAAAATACTGAAAACAGAATTGACAGCAAGAAACAAGACAAAAGCTATAAATACCTATGCTATACCAATATTGACCTACTCATTTGGAGTAGTGAAATGGAGTAACACAGACCTAGAAGCACTCAATACACTTACATGATCACAATGCCACAAATATAGAATACATCACATACATTCAGCAACAGAAAGATTCACATTAAGCAGAAAGGAAGGAGGAAGGGGATTTATCGACATAAAAAACCTACATTATGGACAGGTAGACAATTTAAGAAAATTCTTTATAGAACGAGCAGAAATCGGCAAAATACACAAAGCAATCACTCATATAAATACATCTGCTACACCACTGCAATTTCATAACCACTTCTACAACCCTTTAGATCACATAACATCAACAGATACGAAGAAAGTAAATTGGAAAAAGAAAACACTACATGGTAAGCACCTGTATCATCTAACACAGCCACACATCGATCAAGACGCATCCAACACATGGCTAAGAAAAGGCAATATATACAGTGAGACGGAAGGATTCATGATTGCAATACAGGATCAAACAATAAACACCAGGTATTACAGCAAGCGTATTATTAAATATCCCAATACCACAACAGATAAATGCAGACTTTGCAAACAACAAATAGAAACAGTAGATCACATCACAAGTGGATGTACAATACTAGCAAATACAGAATACTCCAGAAGACATGACAATGTTGCAAAAATAATTCATCAACAGCTTGCCTTACAACATAAACTTATAAAACAACACGTTCCTACATACAAGTATGCACCACAAAATGTACAGGAGAATGATGAATACAAATTATACTGGAACAGAACCATTATAACAGATAAAACAACGCCACATAACAAACCTGACATCATACTCACCAATAAAAAGAAGAAATTAACACAACTAATCGAAATATCCATACCCAATACAACAAATATACAGAAGAAAACAGGAGAAAAAATTGAAAAATACATCCAACTGGCTGAGGAAGTCAAGGACATGTGGCATCAGGATAAAGTTGACATTATACCAATTATACTATCAACTACAGGAGTCATACCACACAATATCCACCAGTACATCAACGCAATACAGCTACATCCAAACATATATATACAACTACAGAAATCCGTAATTATTGATACATGTTCAATTACCCGAAAGTTCCTAAACGCAATGTAACATATACCATACAGTTAAAAGGAAGTCACGCTTGATCAAGGTCCGCGTCACTTTCATTTCGAACCAGACCTAAGGTCTGAGAAAGGAAAGAAATAATAATAATAATAATAATAATAATAATATGTTTGTGTTGTATGAGAAGTGCATATATTGGGTTAAATATTTTCAGGGACTAGGTGTGATTGTGCCAATACCTTTGCTATTGGCAACTATCGAGAAGGTGGTTGGCTCATAAATTTTTGAGAAAACATCTATTTTATGTCTTAGATCTGAAGATGGCTAGATTGTTAGCCGGAACTAGTAATAAATCCAAATAAAAATTTCGTTTGTGATCTTGGCTTCATGGGTTTTCAATCCTTAATAAATAAAAAATTTACAAGAGATTGCATTTCTCATGGTTGACAATGTCACCAAACTTAACAATACATTGAAATAGTTCAGTGTATGTCTTGTAATACAAATATGGCATGGTCATGGTAACATGTTTGAATGTACTTTGTTTACTGGTACAGTAAATGGACCTGTATGTGGGTTGCACTTTTTTCATTTGAGGTATAGAACATCATATTTGTGACTGTATGCATTATGCCATTTGATGGTAACATTTGATGGCATTACATGTTGCATTATCCACACTGCTTTTCATATCATGCCATGCTGAGAAATGGAAGCACATAATGTAATTTTGTGTGATGTTGTTTGATAATGCGCAAAGGGGCAATAAAAGTAGACTACCATTAAGAGAAAGTGAATGTTTCTTATAAAAAAGCAGCTTAACACAAGAAAATACTTTGGCGATTTTAAGTTACATTAATCCATTACATCATTTCTCAAGGAATGGGACACTGAGAAATAATACAGAATTGTTAAAGATGTAATTATTATGCCTTTGCAGGGTGGTTGTTGGCTAATTCCCCTTTTTTATTTGTGATACCTCAAGACACCTTTTTCTGATCTTTAATTTTATTTTGAACTTGTTACTATGTTTGTATTTTAATAATCCACCATAACAAGTATAATTTTTAATAGTAGTGTGGTTAGGAGCTATCAAGTTGGTGAATGTGATTTTTACGTAAAACCATACAGATAAAGTAAATCAGAAAGGATTTAAGAGAGCCACAAAGCAGTAGCAAAAATACAGAGTTGTATTTTATCATTGTTTAAATCTGGGACATCTGTTCAAAAAATTGAGTAAGGGTATGTATGGTGTGCAAATATGCCATTTGTAATCATCATTATTATCATCTTACAAGATAACATCAGAAAGACATAGAAAGGCAAACAAGCACTTAGCTTTAAGACAAGATGCAACTTCCAGTGGTTCCACTAGAAACACTAAAACACGTAAAATAGAAAAGAAATAGTGATTAGGGTGCACATTGCTTGTTCTCTGTTTCAGCTGAATGAAATGTTAAGGTGTTCAGCTGTGTACACTTGGGGTACTGATGTAGGGTGATCTGACATCAGTAGTGACGAGGACAGACTTTCATGGACGTTTAACAGAGAGATGTGGGATGCATACACCTTTCTGGCACTCCTGGTCTAAATGTTCAGTATTTGGCTGAAATCAATTTAGGTGAATGCCTGAATACTTTGACTTATTCAAGGTAGTTTGTCTGAAAAGGGCACAGTCAATGTTCATCTCCCATCTTTTCCTATTATTCATCCATGTGATAAGTCTCTAATGACCTCTTCATCATTCTTGTCAAAGGTAAACATATTGGGAATTATGACTTTAGTACAATTATAATGTTTATAATTTAAACAGCAATCATACTTGAGTTATCTGGTGTTTAAATTGTAAACCTTATTGTTGTAAACTGGATCTTTCTTTTTACTTTCAAGTAGGGATCGTGTTCACAAAAGTGTGGTCTTATTGTTCAAATCTTAATCAGTACTATAATTATTAGAATTGAGGGTACATCAGTATTGCACACGGAGACAGAGCCACACATGGGAAACACGGATCAGCTGTTCGCAAGATCACCAGACATAGACATATATATATTTCCCACAAATGTGCGTCAAATGCTAAGACAACTTTGTAGGCAAAAGTAAAGAATGTCCTATTTTTACCAAGTAGAAGCAATCACCAGATTTCCCGCATTTTCTTTCCTGGCCTTTCTAAAGCTTGTGGTGATTGTGGATACCTTTAGTAAAGACAAAGGCCAAGCCAGTAGTGTAGGAACAGCCCTCTGAAGTTAAAAGTAACTGCAGAATGCCTCCACAGTACTTGTACCAAATTCTGAAACTGTTGTTGGCAAAAATATCCAGCCAGGCAAATTGGAAGCAGTATGTTTGCATATATACCTCAAAACCACCCTCTCGCAAAAGGAAGATGTATAGGTAAAGGCAACTAAGAAATGAGGAAAATATCTTGCATGAAATAAGAAACAGAAATTGACATTTGTGTGGCTTAAGAAGCGAATCCTTATAGACTGTAGGTAAGAACCTAAGATTGACATCACCATTATAATGCCTTTCATGTGGAAGAACTGAAGCTTCCTCCATGTGAAAGACCCTTGTCTTTATATCTGCAAAAAATACGTTTCCTGGATGCTGACAAAACTATGCCGAAGGGCTGTGATCTATACAAAAACAATGGTGTTGGAGGTGACTGACTGGGTGAAAATGGGATTGGCAATGCCTGCTAATGACCATAACCTCCATCCCCTCATCCCGCTCGCTATTGATGAAAGGCTTTCATACTATCTGCACCTAAAAGTTATAAATCGAGAGCCATAAACCCACTAAATGTTGTACCAGGATTTTGTCTGGTTCCAGTTTGATTATTAACTTGTGTTAAATTTATAGATGCTGTGCAGAGTGAGAGTATTTGCCTGCCTATATGTGCTTTTTAAATCCAACACCATGCTCCATCTCACTGCTGTTACACCCCTTGCTGTGATTCAGCTGTGACTGCTCATAGTGTGTCAAGCAAATCCCATGTTGTCGGTTCAGATGTCACAACCATTCTATACATTGCTTGGGGCAAAGACCTCTAAATGGCATTAGCATCTGGCTATATAACTTACATAAAATCTACATTTTCTAAAGACATTTTAAGGAACAGTATGTAAATGTATTTAAAATTAAATATATGTCATCAATACAACTCTTTTAGAGTTAAACCAATGGGACTTTACCAGTGGTAACTAGCGGGGTAGGAATCTGCTGACGTTATGTAGACGTAGCTATACAATTTTGTGTAAAAGAACTTATCGTATTGATACATTAAAGTGGATAACTGGCCGTAGCTGCTGACTCAACATATTTTTAATATGTTTCTACACAACAAATGAAATTATAAGGAACAGTGCCAACATATACAACACTGTAGGCCACAATTGACGTTGAACTAATGAGAGTGAGTTTTGCGCAATTTGATGATAATAGTTAAAAACTATAGATTATACAACCATCAAGTTGGAAAGGATGTAAAATGTGAGACAGTGTACATGATAAAAGAATGGCATTTTGTAACATACTATGTTGCCCATCTTCGTAACAGACCATGGTTTAAGAGCAACACTCATAGACAACATTAAAATCATAACGGAGATTGAAACAGTGTCGGGCAATTTTTATGTCTTACTGACAGTATAAAGTAACAACAACAGATTATTCAATTCATTGAAATGATGATAAAAACTGCATTTAGCTCTGTGGCTGATGCTTGCCAATTGCATACATAAAAGTACAATACTTAGGTTTGTGGATTATATTGTAATCTTTTACATTCAGTGTACCGTTGCTCAAATCCACTTACAGAAATGTATCTGTTTGTAACAAACTTTGCATCATACTCTACACATGGATGGCATTCCCACACTTATAATGAAAATCTTGGCTAATCAGACTTCATACAATTTCTAGAGTGCATCAGGAGATTTACTCATAGTAGTTGTCCACATGTAGGTGGTAGCATTGCCTGTTGAATTCGACAGAAGGTGTAAGCCATTGTACCTCAATTTTCTTCTTTAGACAAGGCATAATAATAACATTTATGTATCTCTGTAATTGTACGTGTAGTACATATATTGGATTGAATATTTTCAAGGACTAGGTGTGATTAGATTGTTTGCTGAAACTAGTAATCCACTCAAAAATTTCACGTGTGATCTTGACTTAATGGGTTTTCAATCCCTAACATAAATAAATATTTACAGCCAGTCGCGTATCTTCTGATTGACAATGTCACCAAACTTGACATTACCTGAAAATACAAATATGGTATGGTAATGTTAATCTGTTTGAATGTACTGTGGTTGATGGTATGGTAACTTTACCTGCATAGGGTTGCACTTTTTTAAATTTCAGACATTGAACCTCATATTTCTTTTTGCACATATTATACCCTTTGGTGGTAAATCTGGATGTCGCTATATGTTGATCTGTCCACATTAGTTTTCATGTCATTGTGTGCTGAGAAATGGAAGCATATGATGTAATTTTGTATGATGATGCTTGCTAATGCCCAAAAGGGCAACAAAGGTAAACTGCCATTAAAAGAAAGTTATTGTTTCAAATAAAAAATGCCTTAACATCAGAAAATTACTTTGAAGAACTTAAAGATACATAATTTCACTTCATCGTTTCTCAAGGAATTGGACACTGAGAATTGGTTAGGAATGTAATTTTTATGCCTCTTTAGGTTGGTTGGCTATTCTGTTTTTTGTTTGTGATATATTAGACTCCATTTCCTGATCTTTAATTTTAATTTTGAACTTGGTACTATACTTTTATTTTAATAATCCACCATAACAAGGATAATTTTTAAAAGTAGTGTGTTTAGGTGTTAACGCGTTGGTGAATGTGAATGAGGCTGGTAAGAGGAATTTTGAACTTCCCTCAATCAGTCCACTTTACTTGTTCTCTATTTCAACTACTTGTATCAGCAGCATTGGGAGCTGTACTTCCCAAAAGTAAATTTGGGGCAGGCAGTTTATATATATATATCTACCTGATATTTATCAGTTTTTTTTTAACTAAATTTTCGTTTACACACTCACAGACTTACTTGATCGCTGTATTTTTTTTTAAATTCCCCCCCCCCCCTTGTGAAATGTTACAATTATGAATTAAATTACAGGTGGCAGGAGTGATAGTGTGTCTTGTCTTACTCTTGAACATATGGGGAGTTATTGGTCAATGAAATGTTCAGCTGCAAGCCAGCTGTCTACACTCGAATTATTGGTGTAGTGGGATGTGGCATCAGTAGTGACTAGAACATGATGTCATGGAATTGGAACAGAGAGAAATGGGGTACGCACATCTTCCTGGAATTCGAGGGGTTTTCAGTGGTTGGCCTAAATCAGTTTCAGTAAAGGCGTGAGTAGTTTGACATATTCAATACAGTCCCTCTGAATAGGGTATAGCCAGTTTTTGTCTCCCATCTTTGCCTCATATTCGACCATGTGACAAGTGGGTCAATCCATACCAAGTGGTCCAGGAAAAAAACAATTGGTTGCCTGACCATCTTAGAAAAATTTTATATTTGCTGAGTGAATTCACCAATGTTTAGTAGTCACAGAAATATTAAAAACAATTATTGTTTATTATTTTTAAATGGCGGCCGTATTTGTTCCAGGCCGCATGCGTTTTTTCGTATTTGGAAGCATCTACATTATTTACAATTATTCAGTAGTGGATTGTCCTAAGCCTTTCAGATAAAATGCATTTAGTTCAACACACTCTGGGCTACAAATTAACATCATTAACACTTAGCTGAATGTATTCTTTAATCCATTTTTAATAGTTCGAAGTTATCAGCCACAAATTAAAAAAAAAACTCCATTTTTGAACAGTAGTTTTCCAAAGAAAGATTAATTTCTCAGCTTTAATATTTTTTCTGCTAGATATTTTTTTATAGTGTGAGAGCAGCTTACACTTAAAAATACACTATTTTAAAAAATGTATTTTTTTTTATTTTAATTTTTCCATTTTGTGGCCTGCAATATCTTTATTGGGGGACCAGATAAAAATCTGAAAATTTCACAGTTGATAGACTTTTATGATATCAAACTTCAGTATAAATTTAAACTCTGAGATTCAATTGGAAGTTATGGAAAAAAAAACATGAGTCAAAAATACGTTTTTTAACATCTGTGATATGTAGGCTTATGGAATAAAATACACTCCTGGAAATTGAAATAAGAACACCGTGAATTCATTGTCCCAGGAAGGGGAAACTTTATTGACACATTCCTGGGGTCAGATACATCACATGATCACACTGACAGAACCACAGGCACATAGACACAGGCAACAGAGCATGCACAATGTCGGCACTAGTACAGTGTATATCCACCTTTCGCAGCAATGCAGGCTGCTATTCTCCCATGGAGACGATCGTAGAGATGCTGGATGTAGTCCTGTGGAACGGCTTGCCATGCCATTTCCACCTGGCGCCTCAGTTGGACCAGCGTTTGTGCTGGACGTGCAGACCGCGTGAGACGACGCTTCATCCAGTCCCAAACATGCTCAATGGGGGACAGATCCAGAGATCTTGCTGGCCAGGGTAGTTGACTTACACCTTCTAGAGCACGTTGGGTGGCACGGGATACATGCGGACGTGCATTGTCCTGTTGGAACAGCAAGTTCCCTTGCCGGTCTAGGAATGGTAGAACGATGGGTTCGATGACGGTTTGGATGTACCGTGCACTATTCAGTGTCCCCTCGACGATCACGAGTGGTGTACGGCCAGTGTAGGAGATCACTCCCCACACCATGATGCCGGGTGTTGGCCCTGTGTGCCTCGGTCGTATGCAGTCCTGATTGTGGCGCTCACCTGCATGGCGCCAAACACGCATACGACCATCATTGGCACCAAGGCAGAAGCGACTCTCATCGCTGAAGACGACACGTCTCCATTCGTCCCTCCATTCACGCCTGTCGCGACACCACTGGAGGCGGGCTGCACGATGTTGGGGCGTGAGCGGAAGATGGCCTAACGGTGTGTGGGACCGTAGCCCAGCTTCATGGAGACGGTTGCGAATGGTCCTCGCCGATACCCCAGGAGCAACAGTGTCCCTAATTTGCTGGGAAGTGGCGGTGCAGTCCCCTACGGCACTGCGTAGGATCCTACGGTCTTGGCGTGCATCCGTGTGTCGCTGCGGTCCGGTCCCAGGTCGACGGGCACGTGCACCTTCCGCCGACCACTGGCGACAACATCGATGTACTGTGGAGACATCACGCCCCACGTGTTGAGCAATTCGGCGGTACGTCCACCCGACCTCCCGCATGCCCACTATACGCCCTCGCTCAAAGTCCGTCAACTGCACATACGGTTCACGTCCACGCTGTCGCGGCATGCTACCAGTGTTAAAGACTGCGATGGAGCTCCGTATGCCACGGCAAACTGGCTGACACTGACGGCGGCGGTGCACAAATGCTGCGCAGCTAGCGCCATTCGACGGCCAACACCGCGGTTCCTGGTGTGTCCGCTGTGCCGTGCGTGTGATCATTGCTTGTACAGCCCTCTCGCAGTGTCCGGAGCAAGTATGGTGGGTCTGACACACCGGTGTCAATGTGTTCTTTTTTCCATTTCCAGGAGTGTATATCAGTTACAGTATATAATTTAATCATGTATATGATTACCTACTTTTTTATTGAAAATAATCCTACTAATTACATTATATTGTTGTCTTTTTGTTTGTTTTTAGTACATCACTCATTGAACATTTGAGAAATTTGTTCACTCAGTTTGGATGTTAGATTATAAGTTCATCCAGTCACAGTTGCAAATTCCATGGGAGACAGCTTCCTTAGTGCATTTTTAAGTGGCATCCAAACTTGATCCTTCTCAATTTTTTTAAAAGGTGTCCTTGGTCCTGGAGGGTGATAAAATACAACATGTACATCTTGGTTTTGACAGTAAATATTATCATCTTCGCCAATCCACCACTGTTCATCAAAAACACAAGCCACTATGTCTTTATTTTGAAGAACCAGTTGTACAAGTTTTCCACACTGATGAAGTTCACTATCAGGCGAAGTTGATGTGATCTTACACTTCAGTAAGTTGTGTGAATGGGTTACAAAACAATGAAAAGATCAAGTGCCTTTATTCTTCTGACAGGTGTTGTACCTATCCTTCAAGACACTGTCATAAACTTCTTGCATTTCCTCTCATTGTACAAAAACCATGGGTAATTCCTTTGATATGTTTTTTACAGATTTCAAACATTTCCTGAGGTGTAATGATATGATTGTCATCGGACCGCTGCAGAGTTGCTTTTGTGACAGCTTGCTTTGTTGTACCCCCTACACCATTACAAGCATTCTTCTCATGGCATGAAGTGAAAAAGTGCCATTCTACATCAAACCCAAAATCTTTTTTATGAAAGGAGATGTTAATAATTTTTTGTTTGTTTTTATATTGACTTGCTGCCCCATCCAAAAATTAAATCAGTTTTTTTATGGAAGGGTGGTGCTGTTTAATGTAGTTTGTTAATATTAGTTGAAAAATGTGCGTGCATTTCTGTAGTGTTGTGTTCAAGGTAGTCACTTATGACACAAAAGCTGTGGCTCATCAGTTTATCTTCATCTTTATAATAGAATACAAATGGATGGACTATGGCCTGTTTGTTTACCCAGTGGTGCCCTTGTACTTCATCTTGAACAACAAAGGTATAATTTTCTGAAAAGTCAGCAAGAACTAAGCATTCATCAGCTGCCAAGGTTTGCTATTTGTCTTTCAAAAATTTACTTTGAGTTTTTGCAACAAAATGATGCATTTTCAGATTTTCAAGGTTAGCCACAAAGACTTCAAAAAACTCTTCTTGTGATTTTATGACTGTCACTATTTCAGTTATGTCTTGTGTCACCCATTGTTTGTATTTTATATTGGCAGGCATCAAATCGTCTTCTTCGGATTCTTCAAACATGTCAAGTAAGGCTTGTTTGCCTGGACAGTCTTCACATTTTTCCTTGATCAATCAATTGTAACTGTCAATATTGTATACCATAACTTCCAAAAGGTCTTTATAGTCAACTCTAAGATAGGCCCCATCTATCATCAACTTTACGTTCTGATGATACAAACAAACACAAACATTAAGGGTGCCAGATGCCTCTGCAACAATACACCATCTTGGTCTCAACTCGCAAAACTTTGATCTTCCAATTTTAAAGTCAGTATTTTCTTTTTTAAATTCAGTGAATAGCTCATTTAAATTACACAATATTAACCTTTTTTGTCTTTGAATCTTAGAACCATTTTCTTTCACAGAAACACACTCTTTTTTGCCAGATATCAAACGGCTGTTATTGCCATCGTCATAATACTTAATAACTTAATTTATTGTGTTTTCGTGTACCAAATTAGATGCACTTTTCTTTTGTAATGCTGGTAAAATTCCCTGTTCTTTTACTAATTGCCTTGTTAACTTAACAAGACGTTCTGACACATGAAATTCATCACTAACTTTTGCTCGACTCCAAGAATTCGGCGGTAAACTGATAATCTTAATTATATCCTCTTTGTTTGAAGTACTGCATTTAGTTTTTAGTTTTTCTATCAAATCGTCATATTCGGTTGGTGAAGTTTTAGAACTTCCATCTGTTTTAGTACAAATTGTATTTTGAAATGAAACTTCCAAATTCTTTTTGACTGTAGCTGCCAATTTCTCAATTTTTTTTATTCAAGGCACTTGCTCTTTTATCTTGTCTTAGTTTTCTAATTTTACTAGCAGGCAATATACCCAGGATTTCACAATCTGTATCTACTTTTTTAATGGTTGCTGATAAGTCACAAAATTCTGTATCTGAGATTTCACTATCCTGTCTCTTGTGAATTACAAATATCTTAGAATAACATGTTGGACACAATGATTTTCCTGGTATGAGATTGACAAAAGGGCTTTTATTTTTAGAATAATGATCAAATGTTATTTCTCGCAGACCTTTTGGTATAGGTTTCTTATGTTTCTCAATAGGTTAATTTTAATTTTAAACCACCAGCCCATCTAGATTTACCTAGGTTTCAGTCGGGATAACCCAACCTTCCTCGGAATAAAAGCTTTAAATATAATTCCGCAGTCATTCCCTAAGTTCAGTGGCAGTGGTCAGCAGGCCAAAATTATGATGGCAGTGTTCCACACACAGTTTAACAGTATGTGTGTGGATCACCTCCATGAAGACAAATTTAGTATCCCATTGCCACCACATTATCTTCTACTTTAGTGTTTTCTGTAACTCATAACCATAACTTTGTCACGAAGCTCAATCAGGCACGTGCATTAGTTTATTTTGATTTGATTCTAGACCATTACAGGTCAAATATACTAATCTTGAATAATGACCATCTATATTATATGGCTTGTATTGCTGGATCTTACAGATTATTTATTTATTTATTTATTTTATTTATTTCTTTATTTTTATTTATTTATTTATTTTCTGTCCATATAACAAAAAGTTTTTAGACATTGTCAGGAAAATTTAAATTAGATTACATATATATACTAAAATATTTACATTCTTTCATAACAACATACGGATCAGACAAATGTTTGTACACATTATTTTTCTAAAGGGCACTACAAGTAGATTCCTCTATAGTGTAACACAATTTAGCTTATATTTATAATAGTACAGTACACATAATACAGCATATAATTACATTCTTTCATACCACTGATAGATCGGAGACATTGTCTATATACACTGTTTTCCAACATGGCAGTACAACTTAAAGTCCTCTATAGAGTAACAACACTTCTCTATTAATATAATTGCTTCAGTCTACTCTTTAGCATATTTAGATTTACTTTCTTGAGTTCACTGTGTAGTGCATTGTAGAAAATTGCTCCCATTCTGTGTGGGCTGTGGTCCGTTGCATTGTAATTGGTCACAATTCCAGGAAAATTTTCCCTTCCCCGTGTATCATAGTTGTGTACATTACTGTTTCTCATATTAAATTCAGGATTTTGTTTCACGAACATGACTGTCTGCAGTATAAACATGGAGTACACCGTAAGAATTTTATATTTTCTAAAGATGTCTCCACAAGGCTGTCTCTTCTTTACCTTGGCTACCATTCTTACTGCCTTTTTTGTAATCTAGAAAGTCTATCTATATGAACTGCTGATGCCCCACCCCATATCTCAATACCATACTGAAGGTGCGGATGTATTAACTCAAAATATATTTGCCTTAAAGTATCATGGTCCAAGAAGGCTGAGACCCATTTCAGTAGATACACATTTCTACTGATTTTCTTGCAAATATTATCTACATGTTCTTTCCATGATAAGTGTTCATCAACAACAATGCCCAAAAATTTATGTGAATTTGCATATGTAAGACCCAATGGGAATGTAAGTACAGTATCAGTTATGGCAGCATTATAACTGTGGATGAACTTCATTATTACCGTTTTGTCTTTATTTACAAGAAGCTTGTTTGCTGTAAGGTATGCGGACAGAGTATTGAAACTGATCACGGTAATGCAGACTGCATATCACTGCCACAGCTGTAGACTTGTTCATAAGTTCATTCATGACCATTTGTGAGCGAAGTCAATAGGATGTTCCTGCGTTGTAACCATAGCTAAGCAAATGCTTAACATTTACGTATCAAAAATTTTTTTAGACCTAGTCATAATAATGACGATGTTGGCTTTATATTATCCTCCCCACTCCTAAGTTCTTTAAGGTGATTAAACTTCGTGCTTAAGCACAAAATTTTCCTAGAGAGGCCACACATTGTAGGTACGTGATGTCTTCCTCATATCATGACCAACGATCTAAGTACGTTCTGCACAGGATAACATATAGGCCCTTTTCCTCAGCTATACCTTTCTTTTATTTCACTTTACTAGTAAATTCAAGTTGAGGAGTTAGTTTTGCGTCCTGTCCCAACAAGTACCCATCACATAGTTTATGTGCAGGCACAAGGTAGTGTGTCTGCCTAGGCGGGCCTAATGACACTACGGTCAGTTCCAGTACAGCAATCGTGGCTGCTGCATCGCGGTCGCGAAATGGGGCCGAGGCAGTTTCAGATAAGTTTTTACAATCTGACGATAATTTATGGATTTGTAGTTTTAGCTTGATGATGTCCACTATGGACAAATGGTAGTTACTTTTATTCTGAAGAAGGTTGGGTTATCCCTACTGAAACACAGGTAAATCTACGTAATCCTTGCAACTGAGGCTGTTGGTTTAAAATTAAAATTAATATTTATAGAGTTGCTGACAGGGCCGCGAAATGTTGAAAATATTTCTCAAAAGGGTCCCTGCAAGAGTGACCAAAAAGGTGATGAATTTTTTTAAAGTATTTCATTTCATGGTACTTGCATGTTGATTCGAAATCTGGGCCAACTCGTGACTCGTAAGTAAAACAAACACTTTTTCTTCTTCACTGTAATCTTCGATTAAAGTAACGTCTTTAGGATGCACTCCATATGCACTTTTATAACACGCTTCATTAATAACAACACCAACAGAATACTGAGACACCATTTTTCAACTGCACACTTCAAGAACTTCTAGCTAAAATAAGTGTGAGTAGACAATTGTTGGTGTAAGGGGAAGACAACAATCACACTTGTATAGGCTTGCAGATGAAATTGTTAGCCTGCTGAAACATTTACCACAGCATTGTTTCGACAAATAACCATTAGCTAGTGTATTGTGATGTGTTACATTATGCAATTGGTATACTTTAACCTAACCTAACCTAACCTAACCTATTTGATTAGCCTACCAGATATCGCAGATGTTAAAAAAGGTATTTGTGACTTGTGTTTGTAATTTTTTCCATAACATAAAGGAAATTTTCAGATTTTTATCTGGTCCCCCAATAAAGATATTGCAGGCCACAAAATGGAAAAATTAAAAAAAAAATCCATTTTTTAAAATGGTGTGTTTTTTTAATTGTAAACTGCTCACCATTGATATTCTATAAAAAGTAACTATACTATACAGTGTAATAGCAGAAAAAAATATTAAAGCTGAGAAATTAATTCTTCTTTGGAAAACAACTGTTCAAAAATTGAGTTTTTTTAATTTGTGGCTGATAACTTCGAACTATTAAAAATGTATTAAAGAACACATTCAGCTAAGTGTTAATGATGTTAATTTGTAGCCCAGAGTGTGTTGAACTAAATGCATTTTATTTGAAAGGCTTAGGACAATCCACTACTGAATAATTGTAAAAAAATGTAGATGCTTGCAAATACGAAAAAATGCATGCGGCCTGGAACATATATGGCCACCACATCAAAATGATAAACAATAATTTTAAAAAAAATATTTTTTTGACTACTAAACATTGGCCAATTCACCCAGCAAATATAAAACTTTTTTGACATGGTCAAGCAACCAGTGCTGGACCATTTGGTATGGATTGACACAAGTCTCTGATAACATCAACAACATATTGTAAACTTGATCTTGTCAAAAGCAGGCATATTGAGAACTTTGGCTATAGTACAATTATAAGGTTTATAATTTAAACAGCAACCGGCTGTTATTGTTATAAACTCAGTATTCTTTTTACCTTTCAAATTAGGGTATGAGTTCACAAAATTGTGATTGTATTGTCCAGATCTTAATGTTGTTGTTGTGGTCTTCAGTCCAGAGACTGGTTTGATGCAGCTCTCCATGCTACCCTATCCTGTGCAAACTTCTTCATCTTCCAGTACCTACTACATCCTACATCCTTCTGAATCTGCTTAATGTAGTCATCTCATGGTCTCCCTCTGCAATTTTTACACTCCACACTGCCCTCCAGTACTAAATTGACGATCCCTTGATGCCTCAGGACATGTCCTACCAACTGATCCCTTCTTCTAGTCAAATTGTGCCACAAATTTCTCTTCTCTCCAATTCTGTTCAGTACCTCCTCATTAGTTATGTGATCCACCCATCTAATCTTCAGTATTCTTCTGTAGCACATTTCAAAAGCTTCTGTTCTCTTCTTGTCCAAACTATTTATCATCCATGTTTCACTTCCATGCATGGGTACACTCCATACAAATACTTTCAGAAACGACTTCCTGACACTTAAATCTATACTGGATGTTAACAAATTTCCCTTCTTCAGAAACGCTTTTCTTGCCATTGCCAGTCTACATTTTACATCCTCTCTACTTCGACCATCATCAGTTATTTGACACCCCCCCCCCCCCCCCCCAAATAGCAAAACTCATCTACTACTTTAAGTGTCTCATTCCCTAATCTAATTCCCTCAGTATCACCTGACTTAATTCGACTACATTCCATTATCCTCTTTTTGCTTTTGTTGATGTTCATCTTATATCCTCCTTTCAAGACACCGTCCATCCCATTCAACTGCTCTTCCAGGCCCTTTGCTGTCTCTGACAGAATTACAATGTCATTAGCGAACCTCAAAGTTTTTATTTCTTCTACATGGATTTTAATTCCTACTGCGAATTTTTCTTTTGTTTCCTTTACTGCTTGCTCAATATACAGATTGAATAACATCGGGGAGAGGCTACAACTCTGTCTCACTCCCTTCCCAACCCCTGCTTCCCTTTCATGCCCTTCAATTCTTACAACTGCCATCTGGTTTCTGTACAAATTGTAAATAGCCTTTCGCTCCCTGTATTTTACCCCTGCCACCTTCAGAATTTGAAGGAGAGTATTCCAGTTAACATTGTCAAAAGCTTTCTCTAAGTCTACAGATGCTAGAAATGTGGGTTTATCTTTCCTTAACCTATCTTTTAAGATAAGTCGTAGGGTCAGTATTGCCTCACGTGTTCCAACATTTCTACGGAATCCAAATTGATCTTCCCCAAGGTCGGTTTCTACCAGTTTTTCCATTTGTCTGTAAAGAATTCGTGTTAGTATTTTGCAGCTGTGACTTATTAAACTGATAGTTCAGTAATTTTCACATCTGTCAACACCTGCTTTCTTTGGGATTGGAATTATTATATTCTTCTTGAAGTCTGAAGGTATTTCACCTGTCTCATTCATCTTGCTCACCAGATGGTAGAGTTTTGTCGGGACTGGCTCTCCCAAGGCTGTTGGTAGTTCTAATGGAATGTTGTCTATTCCCGGGGCCTTGTTTCGACTTAGGTCTTTCAGTGCTCTGTCAAACTCTTCACGCAGTATCATATCTCCCATTTCATCTTCATCTACATCCTCTTCCATTTCCATAATATTGTCGTCAAGTACATCGCCCTTGTGTAGACCCTCTATATACTCCTTCCACCTTTCTGCTTTCCCTTCTTTGCTTAGAACTGGGTTTCCATCTGAGCTCTTGATATTCATGCAAGTGGTTCTCTTTTCTCCAAAGGTCTCTTTAATTTTCCTGTAGGCACTATCTATCTTACTCCTAGTGAGATATGCCTCTACATCCTTACATTTGTCCTCTAGCCATCCCTACTTAGCCATTTTGCACTTCCTGTCGATCTCATTTTTGAGACGTTTGCATTCCTTTTTGTCTGCTTCATTTACTGCATTTTTATATTTTATCCTTTCACCACTTAAAGTCAATATATCTTCTGTTACCCAAGTATTTCTACTAGCCCTCGTCTTTTTACCTACTTGATCCTCTGCTGCCTTCACTATTTCATCCCTCAAAGCTACCCATTCTTCTCCTACTGTGTCTCTTTCCCTCATTCCTGCCAATCTTTCCTTAATGTTATCTTTGAAACTCTCTCTATAACCTCTGGTTCTTTCAGTTTATCCAGGTGCAATCTCCTTAAATTCCCACCTTTTTGCCGTTTCTGCAGTTTTAATCTACAGTTCATAACCAATAGCTAGTGGTCGGAGTCCACATCTGCCCCTGGAAATGTCTTACAATTTAAAACCGGGTTCCTGAATCTCTGTCTTACAATTATATAATGTATCTGAAACCTTCCAGTATTTCCAGGCCTCTTCCATGTATACAACCTTGTTTCATGATTCTCGAACCAAATGCTAGCTATGATTAAGTTATGCTCTGTGCAAAATTCTACCAGGCAGCTTCCTCTTTGATTCCTTACCCCCATTCCATGTTCACCTACTATGTTACATTCTCTTCCTTTTCCTACTATCGAATTCCAGTCACCCGTGACTATTAAATTTTCATCTCCCTTCACTATCTGAATAATTTCTTTTATCTCATCATACATTTCAACAATCTCTTTGTCATCTGCGGAGCTAGTTGGTATGTAAACTTGTACTATTGTGATAGGCATGGGCTTCGTGTCTATCTTGGCCACAATAATGCGTTCACTATGCTGTAACTTACCCACACTCCTATTTATTTTATTCATTATTAAACCTACTCCTGTATTACCCCTATTTGATTTTGTATTTATAACCCTGAATTCATCTGACCAGAAGTCTTGTTCCTCCTGCAACCGAATTTCACTAAGTCCCACTATATCTAACTTTAACCTATCCATTTCCCTTTTTAAATTTTCTAATCTACCTGCCTGATTAAGAGATCTGACATTCCACGCTCCGATCCGTGGAACGCCAGTTTCCTTTCACCTGATGACGTCATCCTCCTGAGTAGTCCCCGCCCGGAGGTCCGATTGGGGGACTATTTTACCTCCAGAATATTTTACCCAAGAGGACACCATCATCATTTAACCATACAGTAAAGCTGCATGCCCTCGGAAAAAATTATGGCTGTAGTTTCCCCTTGCTTTTAGCCGTTTGCAGTATGAGCACAGCAAGGCTGTTTTGGTTAGTGTTACAAGGCTAGATCAGTCAATCATCCAGACTGTTGCCCCTGCAACTACTGAAAAGGCTGCTTTCCCTCTTCAGGAACCACACGTTTGTCTGGCCTCTCAACAGGTACCCCTCCGTTGTGGTTGCACCTATGGTACGGCTGTCTGTATTGCTGAGGCACGAAAGCCTCCCCACCAACAGCAAAGTCCATGGTTCATGAGATCTTAATAAGTTGTATAATTATAAGAAATTAGGATATGTCAGTGTTGAGCACACAGAGAAAGCCACACATGGGAAATACAGATCAGCTGTTCACAAGCTCACCAGACATAGACATCTAGTTATTTCCCACAGGCGTGCTTCAAATGCTCAATCAACTTCCTAGACAAAAGTAAAGACTGTCCCATTTTTACCATTAGAAAAAAATCAACTAGCCATAAAAATATATCACATGTTGAACTAAAGAAGGTATACTATGTAAAGGAGTCACCAGTTTTCCTGAATTTCTTTCTGGCTTTCATAAATCTTCTGGTGTTATTGTAGTACAGACAAGGTCAAGCCAGTAGTCTATAAGAACCACCTGAAGGTAAAAGTAACAGCAACATAGCCTCAAAAGATAATGTACAAAATTCCGAAACTATTGTTGGTGACAATATCCAGCTAGGCAAATTGGAAGCAATGTGTTTGCATTTATACCTTAAAATCACTGTTTCTACAAAAGGAAGAAGTATGTAGGTAAACGCAACTAAGAAATAAGGAAAATATCATAAGTGAAATTACCAGTGGACATTGATATTTGCATGGCATAAGAAGTGAATCCTGATAGACTGTGGCTGAGAATCTGAGATTATCATCACTATTATAATGGCTTCCATGTGGAAGCACTGAAGCTCCCTCCATCAAAGAGACCCTTGCCTTTACATCTGCAAAACATACACTTCCTGGGCTGTAATATATACAAAAACAATGATATATGTTTGTGACTGGGCCATAGCAAGATTGGCAGTGCCTGCTAATGACCATAATCCCCACCCCTTTGATACCTCCTATCCACTGCCTAACACTAACAGCTCTGACACGGCATGCTATGGGGATATTGAATATTTGCTTTATGACTTGAGTGGCAGGAAGCTTTATATATTGTACGGTTCGTTTCTTGTGTTGCTCATTTATTGAATAAATCATCCTAAAGTCTGAGTATTTGAATAACACCATTTTGTAGACTGTCTCTACCCCATTAACCATGGATCTTGTCATTGTTGGGGAGGCTTGCATGTTTTAGCAATTCAGATAGCCATACTGTAGGTGCAACCACAATGGAGGTGTATCTGTTAAGAGGCGAGATAAATGTATGGTCTTGAAGAGTGGCAGCAGCCTTTTCAGTAGTTACAGGGGTAACAGTCTGGATGATAGACTGATGTGGCCTTGTACCATCAGCCAAAATGGCATTGTGCTGGTACTGGAAACAGCTGAAAACGAGGGGAAACTACAGCTGTTATTTTTCCTAAGGGTGTGCAGCTGTACTGCATGGTTAAATGATGTTGACATCCTTTTGGGTAAAATATTCTGGAGGTAAAATAGTCCCCCATTCGGATCTCTGTTCAGGGACTACTCAGGAGGATGTCGCCCTCAGGAGAAACAAAAATGCCAACCTACAGGTTGGAACATGGAGTGTTAGATCCCTTAATTGGGCTGTAGGTTAGAAAATTTAAAAAGATAAGTGGACAGGTTACAGTTAGATATTGGGGGTATTGGTGAAGTTCGGTGGAAGGTGGAACAGGACTTACGGTCAGGTGAGTACAGACTTATAAATACAAAATAAAGTAGGGTTAATGCAGGAGTAGGTTTAATAAGGAATAAGAAAATAGGAAAGCAGGTAAGCTACTATGAACATCGTAGTGAATGCATTATCGTAGCCACCATAGACATGGAGCCCACATCCACCACAGTAGTACAAGTTTGTATGCCAATTAGCTCCGCAGATGGTGAAGAAATTGAAGAAATGTATCATGAGATAAAAGAAATTATTCAGATAGTTAACGGAGACAAAAATTTAATAGTGATGGGTGACTGGAATTCAATAGCAGGTAAAGGAAGAGCAGGAAAAAATTGTACATGAATATGAACTGAGGGAAAAGAATGAAAGTGGAAGCTGCCTGGTAGAATTTTGCACAGAGAACTAGTAATTATTGCTAACATCTAGCTTAAGAATCGCAAAAGGTTGTACATGCGGAAGAGACCTGGAGATATTGGAAGGTTTCAGATTGATAATTTAGTGATAAGACATAGATTTAGGAACGAGATTTTAAATTGTAAGATGTTTATAGGGCAGATGTAGACTCTGCCTACAATTTATTGGTTACGAACTGGAGATTAAATCTGAAGAAAGGGCACAAATGTAGGAAATTAAGAAGATGGGATATGGGTAAGTTAAAGGAACCAGGGGTTGTTGAGAGTTTCAGAGGGTGCATTAGGCAATGGTTGACTAGAATGGGGGAAATAAATACAGTAGAAGATGAATGGGTAGCTTTGAGAGATGAAATAGTGAAGGCAGCAGAGGATCTGGTAGGTAAAAAGACAAGGCCAAGTAGAAATCTTGGATAACACAGGAGATATTGAATTTAATTGATGAAAGGAGAATATATAAAAATCTGGTAAATGAAGCAGGTGAAAGGGAATACAAACATCTAAAAACTGAGAGTGACAGAAAGTGTTAAATGGATAAGCATGATTAGCTAGAGGACAAATGTAAGGATTTCGAAGCAAATATCACTAGGGGAAAGATAGATACTTCCTACAGGAAAATTAAAGAAGTGTTTGGAGAAAAGAGAAGCAACTGTTTTGAACATCAAGAAGGCAGAAAATCAGTCAGGTGGGAGGAGTATATACAGGGTCTACACAATGGAGATGAACTTGCAGGCAATGTTATTGAAACAGAAAATCATGTTGATGAAGATGAGATGGGAGACATGATACTGTGAGAAGAATTTGACAGAACACTGAAAGACTAAGTCAAAACAAGGCCTCAGGAGTAGATGACATTGTGTCAGAACTACTGATAGCTGTGGAAGAACCAACAGTGACAAAATTCTTCCATATGGTGTGCTGCCTGTATGAGACAGGCAAAATACTTTCAGACTTCAAGAAGAATATAATAATTCCAATTCCGAAGAAATCAAGTTCTGACAGGTGTGAATATTACCGAACTGTTCAAAGTTGTGGGTACAAAATACTAACGCAAATTCTTTACAGAAGAATGGAAAAACTGGTAGAAGCCAACCTTGGGGATATGAGATTAAGGAAAGGCAAACCTACATTTATAGTGTTTGTAGACTTAAAGAAAGCTTCTGACATTGTTTACTGGAATACTGTCTGTGAAATTCTGAAGGTAGCAGGGTAAAGTGAAAGCCTATTTGCAACTTCGACCAAAACTGAATGGCAGTTACAAGAGTCGAGGGACACGAAAGGGAAACAGTGGTTGAGAAGGGAGTGAGACAGGGTTGTAGCCTATCCCTGATGTTACTCAGTCTGTACATTGAGCAAGCAGTGAAGAAAACCAAAGAAAAATGTGGAGTAGGGACTACAGTTCAGGAAGAAGAAATAAAAACTCTGAGGTTGGCTGATGACATTGTAGTTCTATCAGAGACAGTAAAGGACTTGGAAGTGTAGTGGAACGGGATGGACAGTGTCCAGAAAGGAGGATATAAGATGAACATCATCAAAAGCAAAACAGTAATAATGGAATGTTGTTGAATTAAATCAGGTGATACTGAAGGAATTACATTAGGAAACGAGACACTGAACGTAGTAGTAAATGAATTTTGCTATTTGGGCAGCAAAATAACCAATGATGGGGGAAGTAGAAAAGATATGAAATGTAGACTGGCAAGAAAAGTGTTTCTGAAGAGGAGAAACTTGTTAACATTGAATATAGATTTAAGTGTCAGGAAGTCTTTTTTGAAAGTATTTGTGTGGAGTATAGCCATGTATGGGAGTGAAATGTGGACGATAAGCAGCTTAGACAAGAAGAGAATAGAAGCTTTTGGAGGTTAGATGGGTAGATCACATAAGTGGTAAGGAGGTACTGAATAGAATTTGGAAGAAAAGAAATTTGTGGCACAACCTACCTAAGGGATAGGTTGATAGGACACATTGAGACACATCAAGGGATCACCAATTTACACTACTGGTCATTAAAATTGCTACACCACGAAGATGACGTGCTACAGACGTGAAATTTAAGTGACAAGAAGAAGATGCTGTGATATGCAAGTGATTAGCTTTTCAGAGCATTCACACATAGTTGGCGCCGGTGGCGACACCTACAACGTGCTGACGTGAGGAAAGTTTCCAACCGATTTCTCATACACAAACAGCAGTTGACCAGCATTGCCTGGTGAAACGTTGTTGTGATGCCTCGTGTAAGGAGGAGAAATGCGTATCATCATGTTTCTGACTTTGATAAAGGTCGGATTGTAGCCTATCGCGATTGTGGTTTATCGTATCACAACATTTCTGCTTGCGTTGGCCGAGATCCAATGACTGTTAGCAGAATATGGAATCGGTGGGTTCAGGACGGTAATACGGAATGCCATACAGGATCCCAACGGCCTCGTATCAATAGCAGTCGAGGTGACAGGTATCTTATCTGCATGGCTGTAACAGATCGTGCAGCCACATCTCGATCCCTGAGTCAACAGATGTGGACGTTTGCAAGACAACAACCATCTGCACGAACAGTTCAACAACATTTGCAGCAGCATGGACTATCAGCTCGGAGACCATGGCTGCGGTTACCCTTGATGCTGCATCACAGACAGGAGCACCTGCGATGGTGTACTCAATGATGAACCTGGGTGCACGAATGGCAAAACGTCATTTTTTTGGATGAATCCAGGTTCTGTTTACAGCATCATAATTGTCGCATCCGTGTTTAGCGACATCACGGTGAACGCACATTAGAAGTGTGTATTCGTCATCGCCATACTGGCCTATCACCCGGCATGATGGTATGGGGTGCCATTGGTTACACGTCTCGGTCACCTCTTGTTCACATTGACAGCACTTTAAACAGTGGACATTACATTTCAGATGTGTTACGACCCGTGGCTCTACTCTTCATTCGATCCCTGCGAAACCCTACATTTCAGCAGGATAATGCACGACCACATGTTGCAGGTCCTGTACAGGCCTTTCTGGATACAGAAAATGTTCAACTGCTGCCCTGGCCAGCACATTCTCCATATCTCTCACCAATTGAAAACGTCTGGTCAATGGTGGCCGAGCAACTGGCTCGTCAAAATACGCCAGTCACTACTCTTGATGAACTGTGATATCGTGTTGAAGCTGCATGGGCAGCTGTACCTTTACACGCCATCCAGGCTCTGTTTGACTCAATGCCCAGGCATATCAAGGCCGTTATTACGGCCAGAGGTGGTTGTTCTGGGTACTGATTTCTCAGGATCTATGCACCCAAATTGTGTGAAAATGTAATCACATGTCAGCTCTAGTATAATATATTTGTCCAATGAATACCCGTTTATCATCTGCATTTCTTCTTGATGTAGCAATTTTAATGGCCAGTAGTGTAGTACTGGAGGGAAGTGTGCAGGTAAAACTCGTAGAGGAAGACCAAGAGATGAATACAGTAAGCAGATTGAGGAGGATGTAGGTTGCAGTAGTTGTTTGGAGATGGAAGAGACTTGCGTAGGATAGAGTATCGGAGAGCTGCATGAAACCAGTCTTTGGACTGAAGACGACGACAACAACAACAACAACAACTTAGTCATGAGCAAGCCAGTGAGCGAATCCCCACTGTGCCTGCCCAGCTGCTACACAAGGCACTTGTACAGGCTGTCTGACAAAGTTATACTGGCCCTATCACGATGTGCGGTTTCTATCTGTGTGCAATTATGTCCAGGCAGCTTTTATTTTTAGTTAAATTCATTAACATCATAGGAATACAAAAGGCAATTGTCTTTTTCCAAAACACAACATTTTGGTTGATCTGCTATGAGTAAAAAAATGATTTATGCACGGTATAAGTGTTTCAAAGAAGGCTGTGAGAGCATCTGTGAGAGGACACTTAGGACATCAGCCAATTAAATTGTGGAAAAAATGAAAGCAATGACTATGAAAGATCACCAAATCACCATCAGATAAGTTGATGGTGATGTTGGCATATCACGTGTCTCACACCATGAAATTTTTCCAGCGAGGAACGCAGTTTGTTCAGGAATCACTAGATAAAGTCAACAGCAATTTAGAAATATTGAAATGAGTCATAATAGGTGGCAAAATATTAATTGATGGATGTGATGTTGAAGCTATGGCTCAGTGTTCCCAGTGGAAGCATCTTGGATCACCAAAACTGAAAACAGCTTGACAAGTACATGCAGATGTGAAAATTATGTGGTTATGTTCACAGTGTTCTTCGATTTTAACATTTTAGTGAACCATGCATGAGCTCTAGCCACAAGGTGAAAAAGACAATAAGGAGTACTACTTAAGAGTTGAATGTCATTTGTGTGACATAGCCTGAAAAAAGTCTGGATTTTTAGCAGAGAAATTCTTGGTTTTTGCACCATGATAATGCAATTGTTCAAATTTCATTTCGGGTTCATGAATTTTCTCTGAAAAGCAGTACTATTGTAATGATGCCCAAACTGCCATATTTGCTCATGTGACATAATTTTGTTCCCAAAAATAAAGAAACTAAAGGGCAGTCTTTTACAGTCATAGCTCTGATTAAAAATATGTTGCAGAGATAACTAAAAGCTCCCCCAAAGATAGAATTCCATAATTGTTTTGGGTTTTGGCAAAAAAGCTAGCATATGTGTATAATGGGGAATATTTTGGAGAGAATAACAATGACATAGACTAACAAATAAAGCCAGTGTTAGATACAATATTCATCACAATAATCCTGTTGCTTCCACTAACATTGTCCATGATACTAACGGTGCAAGGACCAAGACAACAGCTTCGAAAATTAATGTTGTTGTCTACCCAAGTTTTGTCACTATAAAAGACTGTCCTGCCTTACTCTTTTAAGTTTCTCATTTATAACAAGTATTTGCATCACCAGTTTATTACAGCTGTATATAGCAGCACGTTTTCTTCCAAAACTTTCAGCACACTTACTTGGCGATTCGAGTAAACTGTGCAGTTTATTTTCACATTTCTTTCTGATGCATCTTATTGTGGCAAGGGCAACTTTTGTATAAATTTCAGTCCTTTGTATGGTACAGGTCAACAGTTCTTTTTCTTTTAATTATTTAATACAAGCTGTAATTATGTTAGAGACAATTGAATGCTCTTTACTCTGAAAATACCTCTACTTTGTATTGTGCACATTTTCTTGTGATGATGTACACTTTTACATCACTTCTGAATAATGTACAAAGTGAATTGATTGATGTTGGTAACTAAAATCACACAAGCAGAGTCAGTGTAAATCAGCACACAATGCACAACACTTTAGCACAGGAAGCTGGCAACTGATTTTGGGAGTGCCTGTAGTAGAATTGCAGGATCCTTCCTGGAAAGGCCACTTTCTCACTAAGCTCAAGTTGTCGAAAAGAAATAGAGTATTTTTCTTTCTTTAGGTACTTGTGTTAATGTATGTACAAAGAAAGGACATTATGATGTTGGGTGAAAGAGAGAGAGGGGGAGGGGGACGGTAGTTGAAATTCTATTCCAGTAATTTAGAAAATGCATCTGCCATTCCTTTGGATGACAAATGTATTCCATTCTCTTTAAGGCCCTCTGTACTATCTATAGCAGGGCCGGCCAGAAATTCTGCATGCGTGCGGTGCTCCTGCACATGTGCAACTTCCAGGTCACAGCGTGCACGCCGCAGCCGTCAGTGTTCATGTAGTGCATGTTCCTACGCACAGATGTCGCTTTATCCACTTGCTGGGATACTCTGTACCGGCGCATTCTAGTGCTCTTTCCACAGCTTGCAAGCCAACCATGGGAAGGTATTTCGCGTATTAAAAATTTAAAATACTGTCACAGTCTACTCATTGAGACGTCTACGTTTATGTTAACAGTTTAACCCAGTAAGACAAGTAATACAGTTAACAACCGTGGGTTTTTATTAAGGCAGCTTGACTGACGGCACGTAAATACGCGTAATGTTTTTGATCTAGTATTTAAGAAAGAGAGCACTTAGCGACTTCCAACGAGCCTTATTCATGATTTCAAATAACATTAAACTAATGCAAGGTTTCCTATAACTAATTCTCGGTGCCCTCAGTTACACCCACATACTTTCTGTCTCACTGACCTCTGAACAGAATGATAACCGCAGACCTCTCAATGATCACCTGTTATTTCAATACCATTATTGCTATATCTTTCATCAGTTCCGTCTGAAATCTGCATAATAACCGACAATTAGATGAATGTTATGTTTTATCGACATCAGCTGAGCGTAGCCCTTCACACATTAAAAAAAAACTAAATGTAAGTATACATTGGAACAATCGATTTAATGACCAACTTTCCTGATAATAATGTAACATGGAGCAGAATGAGGCAACAATGCACGGTTAGTAAACAATAATTTTTAATTATGAAAGGAATAAATCCAAACACGTTTATCATTGGTCATGAGAAATGATAATCGAGTTGATGTGTCTCATCCATTTTCTTAAGGACATTTAATTTTGCTTGCCGTTCTTCACTGTTGAGTAGGCTACACTACACTCATCTTTGTGATATGTATTGTAGTGTCTTTCAATTGAGAACTTACGCTGGCCGCCTATTATTTGGCGGCACAGCAAACACTGTGATTTTTCACCAACGGCTACAAAAAAGAATTGAAGTTCCCGGTCATTTTTAAACGACTGAAAACATAGAGCTTTTTCACAGTACCTGCCATTTCTCAGTACTTCTCTGTTAAGGTTACGGTTACCAGGGGTAAACGAGACTGGGTATGTTGCGCTCTTGCTTGTACCACATAAACAGGGAATTGGAGCCGCCACCGTTCATTTAGGACACATGTCTAATAACAGATGTCGCTGTCACACATGTGCAGCACTTCCGCACGTCTGCACACTGTGCAGCATTTGGCCGGCCCTGATCTATAGTGACAGGTAAAGTCCAGTATGTTTTAGCACATAATGGGCAGAGGAAATGTCACATATTTTGTTTGAAAATCATATTTAGGAGGCAGAACAAATTTCACTTCCTTGGAAGGTGACAGTCTTAATTGTCTCCTGATAACATATAAGGACCATGTTTGTGCAAGTAACTGTAGTAGCACCATTCTTACTAGCTACTTGGAAAAGATGTTGAAGTGGCATTTGAACCAACGACTGATCACGTTTCTATTAACTATGGAGCTCTTTGTACGTAATTCTCCTTCTCTAATGTTTCTTTAGATGCCACAATGTGAATGTTCTGTCTGATGTTTCTAAGTAAAAGAACTGTGCTCTTCATGGATTGACTATTTGCTGTACCAGTTTAAAGTAGCTCTATTCAGTGCTTATTGTTTTTGGAGGATTTTGATGTTTCCTGAACCATCCCTAGTACTGCAACTAGCATTGCAACTATCACTCATCTGCTTCATTTTGTAATTAAGATGCTGGGGATGTTGATTAGTTGCAAGGATTACAAAATATTTTGTAGATGACTTAGATTTTAAAGTTCTGAATTCCATATGAGGACACTATTCTGATTCAGAAATGTTTAGGTTTCTCATTTTACCTCATAGGCTACATGAGTGCTGCATTGAAAGAATCTGCAGGTGAAAGACCAAATCCACTAAACATTCTAATGTGCCTTAGGTATGGTTTATGCAGAACACACGGAGCCATCCTCCTCTTCTTCTAAGATAGTTTTGTGCAATTCTCATCTTGATATAGTGGCACAGTGTATGGTTCCATAGTGTATTCATATCTTTAAATCATACACGCTTCCATTTGAAGGGAAGTGACAAGAGCCTTTAAGACTGCTGCTAAACTCAGCCTCCTTGCTGAGACTGGTGAGCCTTCATATACCAACAAACACCACATGGTACCTTCGTCGTACAACTCCCTGGCATTGGCATCTCATACTATTGCTTCACTTACAGTGTAGTACATCTTCACAAAGCGACCATGACTAAGAAGACCATTAAGGGATTTATGTGAAGCGGGATGTTGTGGTTCGTGCACAGTCCAAATTGCAGTGTAGTATATTAATTTACTCAACCAAGGGTCATTTTACAGTGGTATAAGATTTTTCAGCTTAATATAAAGAAAATCATAAGTAATAAATGTAGACATATAAATATATGCATGTGTTTAATCAGGAGAGGGCATGTGGCTAACTTTGACGTTGTTGTTAGGACGTCATGGCATATGTCTGAAGCGTTGAAGGAAAATCACAAGAAACCTAAATTAGAATGGCCGCACAGAGCATGAGACACTCTCCTCCCGATTCTGAGGTCATTGTCTTAACAAGTGCACTACCTCATTAAGTGCATAATAACCTGGAACAGTATTTAAACACAAATGAAGTTTTTCATTTATGTGTTTGAGAAAGGAGCTAATAATTAAAAAGACAAACACTGTCCAGGTCACTTTATTATTTTACTGGATAACCACTTTTGACCCTTTTTAGATCATCCTCAGATCCATTAATTAAGAGTTACTGTGAAGTGCAGGTCGTCGGTTGGCAAAGGTTATCGAATAAAATAAAAAAGTGACCTAGGCAGTGTTTAGATTTGGTAGTTTTATTAGGTTTGCAATAAGAACTGTACCTCAGAGTATATTTTAAGTGTGTATTTTAGCTCTGCACTGAAATTGTTGCAGTATGTACTGTTGGGTTTTAATACAAGGTTTCCCTGATGACTGTGAGATTCTCTTGACACATTTAAGATCAGATGTAATATGGATTTAGTGTTATATTCAGCACCTGTAACTGATAGAGAAGGTAATCCATTCACAAGACTCCATTCTCTGCTGGCAAAAGCAGGGGAAGGACGTGTTATTCTGTTGCGTGCCAGGATCAGTGGAGATTTGGGACAAGAATGCTACTGGTGCAACATGGGAAACACTATGTAACAATATGTCATATTCCTATAGGTGAAACATACGAAACATTATGAAACAATGTGCCATCCTGTCACATGCTGTACCTCACTGTTTAAGCACCGGGGGAAGAGTTGCTGGGTATGAGGGACAACAATCTGCAGGTGGTGAAGCCAGCAATCTGGTCATGATGAACTTCCCCGTGGCAACTGAGGCAAGGCAAAATAATGGTCCTCCAAACAGAGTGCTGGCCATGGACATATGAAGAATCAGTCAGTGTGTGCTGCTTGTGACATACAGAGTTCTAAATGCCATATTTTAACTTCTGTCTGTGTCCGATATCATGACAAGGTATTAGTGTCCAATTTACGAGCTAATCTGTATTTTTGCTTTTACTGGTGATGAGTAAAATGTGGTATGATTCTCTCGTCCTGTGTTGTATGTTAGGAAGTAAACTTAGTGTTTTCTCTGTATGGATATGCATCTTATTATTCAGTCAGTGAGAAGTACATTTCCCCAAACTATGATTTTAACCTTTATTCTTTTAAGGTATTAATATTTAATTTTAAGCAAAAGTCTCTCATGGTTACTTCAAATTTTCAGGGCATGAAGCAAATGTAAGACTGAGAAGGAGAGAGTGTGATTTTTTGTCTCAAGATAATTTAGTAAATGTGATAGTAACTACACTGTTGAAAATTGAAAACCCATATTCACATTTATCATTAGTTCTGAGTGAAGTGGTGAGCTGGTTAATGCCCTGGTCTTCGGCTCAAGAGGAGCAGGGTTCAAAACTCCATCCAGCTATACATACTTAGATTTTCTGTAGTTTCCACAGATCAGTTAAGGCAAATAATGTGATTTTTGCTTTAAAAGGACATGGACAATTCCCTTTCCAATTCTGGTTTTGTCTAAGCTTGCTCTCCATCTCTAATGACCTTATCATTAGTGGGATGTGAAAACGTAATCTTTCTCCCTTTCTTTCATATTAATGATGCTGGTGACTAAGGAATGTGTTTCAAATGAAGACCACTCAGCTAGCTTTCAGTTATTCACTGAATTCGCTGTATGAAGACAAGTCATAGTTTAGCATTATTTCCAAAAATCTTGAAAAGTGTGTGACCAATTTACTTCAAATTTCTGCACAATGCTCTAATAAATGTTCAGACTAACATATACTGTACATTTGCTAAATATATGTGGCATATGAAAAACTATATAAAATGAAGTCATTGTTTACTGTTGTTAACAAAAATATCGGATAGTTGTGTTATAACTTCAAGTCGAACAAATATATTTCAAGGACGACGCAATACATGAAAGTCACAGATCAAGTAAACAGAGTAAGACGTGTGTCACTTTATTAGTCAAATCATAACTGAGTCTGAGTCTAGCGGCCGCTGGCTGGCTGACCGCTAAGGTGACGCTGCTGCTGCATGGCTGGCAGACAGCGCCGCATGTAGAGGACGCGCGTAACTGCGCGGCGGCACTTTGACAGATCAGCGAGTCACAACACTTTTCCCCTCTTTGAAGTTTTTGCACAGGACTTGATGGAGGTGGCCTGTAGATTGCTAACGTCCATAGGTGTTGTTTGACTGGCTGTAAAGTCTCGAGGAGGAGGCTTCCTGTACGGACGGAAGTGTCCCTGATGATAACAGGTCAAGATGACAGGAGACGTGGGGGTCGAATCTGCTGGGGCCCCGTGCACCAATCTGCCCGTTGCAGCAAGTCCGGTTGTTATAACAAGAGACATGGGCGATGTGTCCGCGTCCATAGGAGAAGGAGGCGAGTAGAGTTGCTCCGACAGATGATGGTCATCTGGTTCCTGCACGGGCACGTCTCCTGTCGGCATCAGTTCTTGTGCTGGCACCGATATGATGGTGAGAGGACTGCATTGTGAGTAATGAGAGATTCCAGGATCCCAAGCGTCAGGTAGAGTCGAAGGTGGTGTAGCGGCATCCGGAACAGGTGTTGCTGGCACACGAGGCCGAAGCTGGTCCGAATGACGCACTGCAACACCCTTGTCTGTCTGGATTTCATACAGGCGTCGGCCACGGTGTCGTAAGATGCGGCCAGGACTCCATTTTTGCCACCTGCCATATCCCCGTACCCATACAAGGCCACCGGCGGTGAACCAGCCAAGCGAAGTCACCCGCGGTCGTGAGGTGGAAGGCCGCAGAAGATGAAGTAGCGTGCGGGGCTGTCGGCCATGTAAGAGCTCAGCCGGGCTGTGGTCGCCCATGGGGATGAAACGGTAAGAAGCCAGAAATTGGAGAGGTGCATCATCAGCAGCAGAAGAAGTCAGGAGTTTCCTCATCTGAGCCTTAAATGTGAGGACGAGTCATTTAGCCTTACCGTTTGACTGTGGATGGAACGGAGGAGCCGTGACATGCATGACGCCGTGACGGGCACAAAAATCCGCAAAATCGGAAGAGGCAAATTGCGGATCATTATCAGTAACAAGAGTAGAGGGAAGGCCTTCCAAAGAGAAAATGTGAGCTAGAGCATTGGTGGTTGCCGCGGTGGTAGGCGATGTGCAACGGACAATGAAAGGAAAGTTAGAGTAGGCGTCAATAATGAGAAGCCAGTAAGTACCTAAAAAAGGTCCCGTGAAGTTAGCATGAATACGCTCCCGGGGCTTCTCAGCCGAAGGCCACAGTGACAAAGATGACTTCGGGGGCGGCGGCCTGTGATGCACAAGGGCCACAGGCAGCGACCATGTGTGCGATTTCAGAGTCGATACCGGGCTAGTACACATGACGGCGCGCCAGAGATTTTGTGTGAGAAACACCCCAGTGCCCTTGGTGAAGGAGGCACAAGACCGAAGCACGCAAAGACACAGGTACCACAACACGCGGTGAAACATTTTCGGTGGAAAGGAGGATAACACCATCCCTAGCTGTGAGGCGGTAACTCAAAGCGTAGTAGTTCCGCAACAGATCAGAAGTCTTTGTGGACGGACAATCTGGCCAACCCTTCTGAATACAGCGTAAAACCCGGGAGAGGGTAGGGTCAGAACCCGTAGCAGCCGCCAGCTGGTCCCCGGTGATGGGGAACCCGTCCACAACCCGCTGCTTGGCTACATCCAGGTGGAAACACGAAAGTTCATTCCTAATGAATGCCAGATCAGGACCCATGGGAAGACGAGGCAGTGCATCAGGATTCGCATGTTGAGCCGTTGGCTGGAAATGAATCTCATAATTGAAACGAGACAAGTAAAGAGCCCAATGCTGGAGGCGGTGTGCAGCCTTGTCGGGAAGTGACGTTGATGGATGAAACAAGGAAACGAGTGGTTTGTGATCTGTAACAAGATGAAATTTGGATCCATAAAGAAAAACTCCAAACTTATGAAGGGCATAAATAATGGCCAAAGCTTCTTTTTCAATTTGAGAATACTTTTGTTGGGCATCCGTGAGCGTTTTGGAGGCATAAGCAATGGGTTGTTCAGAACCGTCAGAAAAATGGTGCGCAAGGACTGCACCAACCCCGTATTGAGAGGCATCTGTGCCAAGAACAAGATGTTGGCCAGGTCAATAAGTAACCAGGCACGGGGCCTGTTTCAGCATAGTCTTCAATTTCTGGAAAGCCGCATCACATGACGCGGACCAGTGAAAAGGCACGTTTTTATACAACAGGAGATGCAACGGCTGAACCACCGAAGCAGCAGATGGTAAAAATCTGTGATAGTATGCTATTTTCCCCAAGAAGGCCTGCAGTTCCTTCACAGATGTAGGGCGAGGAAGGGCATCGATCACAGCGACAGTTTGCTGAAGCGGACGAATACCATCCCGAGAGAGTTGAAACCCCAAGTACGTGATAGATGCCTGAAAAAATTTTGATTTCTGAAGATTACATTTAAGACCGGCAGTCTGTAAGACATGAAAAAGTGTGCGGAGATTCTGAAGATGCTCTTCAGTGGTGGAGCCAGTGAAAGCAATGTCGTCCATGTAATTTATACACCCAGGGACAGAGAGCAATAATTGTTCTAAGAATCGCTGAAAGAGAGCAGGGGTGCTGGCAACCCCGAATGGCAATCGTTGATATTGATAGAGGCTGAAAGGTATGTTAAGGACCAGAAACTGCCGGGAAGCAGCATTGAGAGGAAGTTGATGATAAGCTTCTGACAGGTCAAGCTTAGAAAAATACTGGCCTCCAGCAAGTTTAGTGAACAATTCTTCAGGTCGAGGCATAGGGTAAGTGTCGATAAGGCATTGAGCATTTACAGTGGCTCTGAAATCGCCACAGAGATGAATATCACCATTTGGCTTCGCAACGACAACGACAGGAGAGGACCACTCACTGGAAGTGACAGGAAGCAAGACCCCTGAAGCAGTGGGACGATCCAGCTCCCATTTGACTTGATCACGAAGGGCCACAGGAATGGGCCGAGCGCGAAAAAACTTTGGCCGAGCAGTGGGTTTGAAAGCGATTTGAGCTTCAAAGCCGTTTGCACGGCCTAACCCAGGAGAAAAAAGGGACGAAAATGTCATCGACAAGGAATCCAATTGAGCATAAGGAATAGCATCAGAGACTATATTGACAGAGTCATCTATGGAGAACCCAAAAACGCGAAAGGCATCGAAATCAAAAAGATTCTCTGCGTTACTATGGTCGACCACAAATATGGGAACAGTGCAAATGACAGATTTGTGAGATACCTCAGCATCAAATTGTTCCAAGAGAGAAATGTTCTGTTTATTGTAAGTCTGTAATTGCCTAGTGGCAGGTGACAGGATTGGAGAACCCAACTGAAGATACGTCTGAGAACTGATGATAGTGGCAGCAGAACCAGTATCCACCTGCATGCGAACATCTCGACCAAGTATTTGGACAGTGAGGAATAACTTCCCTGAAAGGGAAGAAGTACAACTGACAGACAACACAAAATCAGAATCAGCGCCATGTTCATGAACATCATGTATGCGGTCGGATTTGCAAACGGATGACACATGACCCTTTTTTTTTTTTGCATTTGTGACACACGGCCCAACGTTGTAAACAATCCTCTCGTGAATGTTTCGTAAAACACCGCGGACAGGAAGGAAGTTGCCATGGGTTTTGCTGCAGTTTCTTAGAGGTTTGTGTATGGTTAGGCCGAGGCTGCGCTTGGGAGCATACTGCGGCCACGTCGGCCGGCGGGGACACGCCACACGCTTCGTCAACAGTGCACAGAGGTTGTATTTCCCTGACGTCACCCCTTGCCTCTATTTGCGCTCCAGCAGCGTGAGAAATTTCAAAAGACTGAGCGATGGATAGGACTTCATCTAGAGTTGGATTTTCCAACTGAAGGGCACGTTGCCTAACTTCTTTGTCGGGTGCCGACCAGATAATAGCATCCCGTACCATGGAATCGGCGTAGGATTCTTTGTGAACTTCAGTAACAAATTGACATTTTCTACTGAGGCCGTGAAGTTCAGCAGCCCAAGCGTTGTTTTTGACAACGATAAAAGGCTACACGAGAGGCTACCACATGCGTATGCTTTTGAAAATAGACGGGCAGAAGTGAGCACATTTCAGCAAAGGACAAAGACGCAGGATCTTTCAAAGGAGCCAATTGCGACAACAACCGATACATTTGAGGTGAAATCCATGAAAGGAACAGAGACTTACATGTTTGTTCGTCCGCGACATGAAATGCCGAGAAGTGCTGTCGTAGACATTTTTCGTAATCACACCAGTCTTCCGCCGTCTCGTCGTAAGGAGGAAAAGGAGGTAGAGACAACGACGAGAGACGACCCGCATTTGATGCCGCGACGAAATCACAAATCGCATTTGTGAGAAGCATTTGCTGTTCTATGAGACCTTGCAAGAGTTGCTCTAAAGTAGCCATGGAAACACGTGGGTCAACGATGAAAAGGAAAATTCACTACCTCGTCGCCAATTGTTATAACTTCAAGTTGAACAAATATATTTCAAGGATGACACAATACATGAAAGTCACAGATCAAGTAAAGAGTAAGACATGTGTCACTTTATCAGTCAAATCATAACTGAGTCCGAGTCTAGCGGCCGCTGGCTGGCTGGCTGCTTATGCTTAGGTGGTGCTGCTGCTGGCAGACAACGCCGCATGTAGAGGATGCGCGTAACTGCACGGCGGCACTTTGAAAGATCGGCGAGTCACAACAAGTTGTCAACTGATTTAATTCAAACTGCCCCCGAGAGGGCTCACCACTCTTTGGTGAGTTCATGTGTGGCTACCATGGGGCCGCAGCCTTTGCAGCACCTGTTCCCTTTTTGTGCAGCATGTCTATCCTCCTGCTACTCTATTTCCCCTCCCTTGGGGAACACATCTTGGATATTTTCAGAGTTGCGATAACTCGGCATTGGAACAGTCCTTCATGTGTTTTTTATTTCTTTCTTTATTCTCTGTCTCCCCTTCCTCCTTTGTCATTTGAGGTTTCTCTTTGTTTCTTCTTCTTCCCCGTGTGCTTCTGAAGGCCAGCCCATGTGGTTGACATGTAACAGGTGACTGGGTGACATACAGTTCCCAGCTCTGGGGTGACAGGTAGGGTTTGCTTGTACCACCTGGTACAGGCCAGGTCCAGGGAGGGGTGATTTCCTGAGCTGTATCCTTCTCAATTGCCAAATAATCCCTCTGTCTAGAGTTCGGGAAGTGTGACCTGAGTTGTGAACAATCACGTATGGCAGGTGAACCCCTCTCTGGGGGAGTGCCCAGTTGGAAGAAGCATGCCATTGGAGATGCTGGCAATCATGGGGGATATTTTCACAATGAGCCAATCACCTTCTAAGTCTATGTCTACTAAATGTAAACAGAAAGAGGCTAAAGATTCAGAGACTCTCCCAGCTGCACCTTGGTTCCTCTTGGTATCACATACTGAAAGAGGTCACCCTTTGCCATGGTTAATCCGTTTATTATTCAGAAAGGTGTTGATTCAGTTGCAGGTCCTGTGAAATCCACCTCTCACTTACATAATGGGATTTTGCTTCTGGAGACCAATTGTGATTTTCAAGCTCGGCAAATGCTTACAGCTTCGATCCTGCTCGGCTATCCCGTTCATGTCGAGGCCCATTGTATGCTGAATTCTTCACATGGTGTTATTTACACTCAGCTGCTTGATAGCCTGACCAAGGAAGAAATCCAAATTTATCCCTCTGATCAGGACATCACTGCAGATCCTTCAAGTAATGAAAAAGGTTGATGGAAACTTAGTGCCTACATGCCTGGCAGACCAGAAAGAACAAAAGGACTTTTTCCCATAAAGACTTTTTACATCCCCCCAGCCAGCAAAGGTAAGAGTCTTTGTCTGCCGACCATAAAGACTCTAAGAAATTAAACAAAGGCAAATGATCTTCTCCTACCCCGTCTTGGAGATCCTCTTTAACTGGGTCATCGCTTGATAACATCACTTGGCTGACGTCCATTTTGCTGGTGCACATTACATACGATTTTTCTACCATGGAATCTGCAGGCCTACCCAGTGAGAATGCAGACACCTTTGTGGATTTTGTGGCTCAGAATCCTCCAGCCTCTATGTCCTGCAACAGTGAGAAGACTGGCATTCGGCACCTGCTGAGTTGACTAGCCTTCATTTGTTCCCCCCACTCCATTCTACACTATGACTCTTCTCCAATGAAATGTTCATGGCATCAGATCCAACAAGGAGAAATTACGGCTGCTCTTAGACTTTCAATGTTTGCTTGTTTTCTGCCTCCAGGAAACAAAATTGTGTCCTCGTAACTGCTTTGGCTTCTCATCTTTCTTTATTTCTTTCCGGTCTGCTTTGACATTCCCCCCAAGAATGGCATACCATCTCATGGGGGTGTCATGCTGCTGATCCAGGATGATATCCATAGCCAAACGATCTCATTGAACACCCGGCTGCAAGCTGTTGCAGTCCACATTTTCCTTCCTCATTTCACCTTTGTCTTTGTAACATCTACATCCGTCCGCAATTTGCTGTCACCAGGACAGACTTACTCCAGCATATTGGTCAGCTTCCCCACCTCTTTTTCTGCTTGGCAACTTTAATGCCCATCATCCCTTTTCGGGCTCTTCGAGAACCTGTCTGAGAGGTTCCCATTCAGCTGACCTTCTCAATCAACTCAGCCTCATCTGTCTTAACAGTGGAGCACCCGCATTCCTTTCAAACTCCACGCACATCTATTCTCATTTGGACATCTCATTCTGCACTGCCCAGCTTGCCCGTCGCCTTGAGTAGTCTATTCTCTCTCACATGTACTTGAGCAACCATTTCGCATGCACTAACCATTTTCTGACTTGTACCCCACCTGCGTGTAAACCCAGTTGGCAACTCTCTAAAGCCAACTGGAGACTTTACTCCTCCCTGGCGACCTTCAATGAACAACATTCCTCTGGTTTTGATGACCAGGTAGAGTACCTTATGAATGTTATCCTTACTACTGCCCAACATTCCATACCTCGCACTTCATTTTTACTATGCCATGTCCCAGTCCTCTGGTGGACTGAGGCATGCCACAGCGCGATTCACTCACGTAGACGTGCTCTCCACATTTTTAACCATCATCCTATGATGGTGAACTCTATTTGCTATAAACAGTTGCACACCCAGTGTTTTCGCATTCTTTGGGATAGCAAAGAAGCTAGCTGGATTTCATTTACTAGTTCTTTTGACAGTTTCGCTCCCTCTGTCATCATGTCAGCTCTCTGGGACCAAGGTCCATTCCCTGATTCCAGCCTGGCCATAGCAGATGATTTCCAAGTGGACTCTATTGCTATCTCTAACCCTAGGGACCACTATTTTGCAGAGATTTTGAGCTCCATCCACTATCATCCAGCTGTCCTCCCATGGAAAAGAATGAAGGAGACTCTGGTGATATCCGTCTCCTCCCAGAATCATGAATGCTATAATGCCACCGTTACTATGAGGAAGATAGATCATGCTCTCACTTCATCCCGACCTTCCATCTGAGGGCTGGATGATGTTCACATTCAGATGTCGCAGCACCTTTCTCTTGCACTCAAGCACTTTCTCCTTCATACATACAATCACATTTGGGCAGATGGCATGTTTTCCAGAAGCTGGCATGAAGTCATACCCATACCTAAGCCCTCTAATGACAAACACCTTCCTTTTAGCTACTGCCCCATTACTCTCACCAGCTGTGTTTGCAAGATGGTGGACCGTATGATTAATGGCTGGCTAGTATGGTGGTTCAAGTCTCGCAAGCTACTAACCACTGCAGAATGTGGATTTTGAGCATGCTGTTCTGCAGTTGACCATCTCGTCACTTTGTGTCCACCCATGTCATGAATGGTTTTCTGCAGAAATACCAGATAGTGGCCTTCTTTTTGATTTGGAGAACGCCTATGACACCAGGACTCATATGCTCCTTGTCGGACACCTTTATCCAGGATAATGGGGTGCCTCAAGGCTCCATGCTGAGCATCATCCTCTTTGCTATAGCCATTAACCCTATTATGGACTACCTCCTGCCAGGCATCTGCAGCTCCCTTTTTGTCATTGACTTTGCAGTCTATTGCATCCTCCATGAACTTGTCTCCCTGAGCAGTGGCGTCAGCGATGTCTCGATCATCTCTACTTGTGGAGCATCGACAATGATTTTCTCTTTTCCATTGACAAAACTGTTTATATGAATTTCTGGCAGCACAGTGGGTTTCTTCCACTGCCCTTTCATCATGGGCCTGTTGCTCTTCCATTCATTGAAACTACGAAATTCCTGGGGCTCATGCTTGTCACAAAACTTTCTTGATACTCCCATGTGTATTCTGTACTTGGTCCCTCAATGCCCTACGTGTCCTAAGTGGCACTTCCTGAGGAGCAGATCGGATCACCCTCTCTGTTTGTACCGACCCCTTGTCAGTTCAAAACTAGACTATGGCTATTTTATTTATTCATCTGCACATCCATTTATCTTATGCCACCTTAACACAATCCACAATCATGGAATAAGTTTGGCTACTGGTGCCTTTTACACAAGCCTGGTTGAGAGTCTGTATGCAGTAGCTGCTGAACTAACACTGTCATACCTGCACGATGTCCTCCTCAGGGGATACACATGCTGTTTGTCTGCCATGCCTGGCCACCCATCTTATGCCCTCTTTTATGATGACTCTCTTGACTGCTAGAATGGGGCATGCCCTTTTCTGTTACCTCCCAGAGTTCACTTGTGGCTACTGCTCCAACAGCTTAACTTCACCTTATTTGCCATGTTCCCAATGAGTGTGAAACCTTCACTGCCTCGGCTCCATGTGGCGACCCTTTCACCTTGGACTTCATTCGCATCTGAAGGACACTACTCGGGATTCGATCTATCGCTGTAAGTTTCTCGACCTTCACACGGAACTTAATGATAGCACCTTCATGTACACTGATGGCTCTATGACTGACTATAGTGTTGGGTGTGCCTCCGTCATTGGCACCGACCATTTTTGGTATCAGCTTTCAGAACACTGCTCGATTTTTGCAGCCGAGCTCTTCACCCTCTATCAGGCCACCCAGTACATCCAGCAACTCAGGATTTTGATTGTGTCATATGCTCAGATTCTCTCAGTGCCCCTCATAGCTTCTATGTGCCGTACACACTCCATTCCTGAGGGCCACGGGTCCAAGAAAGCTTCCACTGGTTCACTGTTAAGGGAGGCACTGTGATGTTCATGTGGGTTTCTGGTCACATCAGTCTGATGGGGAATGAAAGTGCTGATGCTGCTCCCAATGCTGCAGTCCTCTTTTCTTGGCCTGCTAGCTCTTCCATTCCTGTGTACGATGTCCATATTGCCACCTGTCTGCAGATGGTGTCACTTTGGCATCACCACTGATCTTCTCTTCATGGGAACGAGTTCCAGAGACTTAAAGCTCTCCCAGTGTCTTGTTTGACCTCCTCTCGGCCCTCTCATCATGAGAATATCATTTTAGCTAGGTTGCGTATGGGACACTGTCTTTCTAGCCATCGCCATTTGTTAAGTGGTGATCTCTCACCACTTTGTGCCCATTGTCATCAACCTTTGACAATCACCATTTCCTGACCGAATGCCCTTTTTTTTAACTGCTGACATCCCATTGTATGTTTGCTGTCTGAGTTATCGGCCGTTTTAGCGACTGGCAGGACCTCCGCTGTCTCTATGGCGTATTTTGTGGACCTTTCTACAGGGAGAAGTCCTTGTTTTCAGCTCTTTCCTTCCAATGATTGGGCCTAACGTATAGTTGCTTGTAACTTCTTTTACTTATTATTGCTCTATGGTTATGATATGGGTGTTTACAACTGTTGTTTTTGCACCCCGGAAAAAGAAAAGAAAAAAAAGCTTCAAATATTTACACAATATTCTAATAAACTTTAGGACGGACATAGGTTACACATTTTTTAAATATATGTGATACATAAATATGTACATACTAAATAAAGGGGAAACATTTTTAGCAAAAAAATCTGAAAGTTCTTGGCCGATTTACTTCGAATTCTTACACAGTTCTTTAACAATTGTTCAGACAGACATAGCTCACATATTTTTAAATATATTTGGTACATAAATCTATACTACTGTATAAACATAAGTTGTTGTGTAAATTTGTTACCAAAAATCTTGAAAAGTTCTTGATTGGTTTGCTACAGACTTCTACATGGTGTCTTAATAAACATTTAAACGGACGTAGACTACATATTTTTACTTCACATTTTCACACAATCCTCTAATAAACATTTGGACAGAGACAGGATAAAAATTTTTTAAATAATAATTTTTTAAATAATATATACACACATGCTGTATGAAGGCAAGTCATTGAGTAATGTTGTTATCAAAAATATCAGAAAGTACTTGGCCAATTTATTTCAAATTTTTCATGGTACTGTAATAAATGTTCAGAAAGACATAGGCTACATGCTTTTTCTTTCCAGATGCATATGGTGTATGAATATATATTTAATACATAAATGAAAAACGTTGTTGCCAAAATCTTAAAAAACTTCTTGACTGAAAGACGGACTAGGCTACACATTTTTAAGTATATATGGTGCATAAATATCTATTCAATACATAAAGGGGAAACATTGTTATCAAAACTCTAGAAAAGTTCTTGACCCATTGCTTTAAATTTCTACACACTACTCTAACAAATGCTCAGATGGGCTTAGATTACATATTATATTGAAAACTTCTTGATGAGTTTACACATATCAACCAGAACATTACGACCACCTACCTAATAGGCAGTATGTCCATCTTTGGCACAGATAACAGTGGCGATGTATCACAGCATGGAAGCAATGAGGCCTTGATAGGTCACTGGAGGGAGTGTGCACCGTATCTGCACACATAAGTCACCTAATTCGCGTAAAAGGGAGGAGGCCGATGAGCTCTGACCCCATGTTCAATCACATTCCAGATGTGTTCGATCGGGCTCAGATCTGGCGAGTTGGGGGGCCAGCACATCAATTGGAACCCGCTACTGTGTTCCATCACTCTCCTGACCTTGTAATTGGTGCGTTATCTTGTTGAAAAATGCCACTGCCATCAGTAAATGTGATTGTCGTGAAGGGGTGTACTTGGTCTGCAACGAGTGTACAATATTCCTTGCCCGTCATGTGCCTAGCATGAGCTACACTGGACCCATTGATGCCCAAGCAAATGTTCCCTAGAGCATAACGGAGCTGCCACCGGCCTGTCTCCCCCCTGCCGTACAGGTGTCAAGGAGCTATTCTCCTAGAAGTTGATGGATTTGCGGCCTCCTATTAGCAAGAAGAAGGAGAAGAAGAATAAGATATTGTGATTCATCAGACCATGCAATGCTCTACCACTGCACCAATGTCCTATGTCATAGCGTTAACATTGGCACATGCGTGGGTCTTCAGCTGTGGAGGCCCATCGTTAGGAGAGTTTGATGCACTATGTGTTCAGACACACTTGTACTCTGACCAACGTTAAAGTCTGATGTTAGTTCCACCACAGTTCGCTGCTTGTCCTGTTTTACCAGCCTGCCCCGTCTATGATGTCTGACACCTGTAATGAAAGGTGGCCGCCCAACCCCACGATGTCTGGACATGGTTTCACCTTGCTTTCACCACGTGTCGAAGACACTGTCCACAATACTCCTTGAAGACCTGGCAAGTCGTTCAGTTTCACGGACAGCATGCTCACTGATACTGCTTGCAGAGTGTGTGAGTGTGTGTGTGTGTGTGTGTGTGTGTGTGTGACTAGCTGTCATTCCACGCCAGGTGATGCTGCTATCAGCTGAGCTGGTTTGTATTGATAATAGGTCAGTGGTCATAATGTTCTGGCTGGTCAGTGTAATTAAATTATTTTTGGATGTTACTCTAATGTACTTTGAGTTGGATATAGACTATGTATTTATTTAATGTATGTTGCACATAAACATACACTCCTGGAAATGGAAAAAAGAACACATTGACACCGGTGTGTCAGACCCACCATACTTGCTCCGGACACTGCGAGAGGGCTGTACAAGCAATGATCACACGCACGGCACAGCGGACACACCAGGAACCGCGGTGTTGGCCGTCGAATGGCGCTAGCTGCGCAGCATTTGTGCACCGCCGCCGTCAGTGTCAGCCAGTTTGCCGTGGCATACGGAGCTCCATCGCAGTCTTTAACACTGGTAGCATGCCGCGACAGCGTGGACGTGAACCGTATGTGCAGTTGACGGACTTTGAGCGAGGGCGTATAGTGGACATGCGGGAGGCCGGGTGGACGTACCGCCGAATTGCTCAACACGTGGGGCGTGAGGTCTCCACAGTACATCGATGTTGTCGCCAGTGGTCGGCGGAAGGTGCACGTGCCCGTCGACCTGGGACCGGACCGCAGCGACGCACGGATGCACGCCAAGACCGTAGGATCCTACGCAGTGCCGTAGGCGACCGCACCGCCACTTCCCAGCAAATTAGGGACACTGTTGCTCCTGGGGTATCGGCGAGGACCATTCGCAACCGTCTCCATGAAGCTGGGCTACGGTCCCGCACACCGTTAGGCCGTCTTCCGCTCACGCCCCAACATCATGCAGCCCGCCTCCAGTGGTGTCGCGACAGGCGTGAATGGAGGGACGAATGGAGACGTGTCGTCTTCAGCGATGAGAGTCGCTTCTGCCTTGGTGCCAATGATGGTCATATGCGTGTTTGGCGCCGTGCAGGTGAGCGCCACAATCAGGACTGCATACGACCAAGGCACACAGGGCCAACACCCGGCATCATGGTGTGGGGAGCGATCTCCTACACTGGCCGTACACCACTGGTGATCGTCGAGGGGACACTGAATAGTGCACGGTACATCCAAACCGTCATCGAACCCATCGTTCTACCATTCCTAGACCGGCAAGGGAACTTGCTGTTCCAACAGGACAATGCACGTCCGCATGTATCCCGTGCCACCCAACGTGCTCTAGAAGGTGTAAGTCAACTACCCTGGCCAGCAAGATCTCCGGATCTGTCCCCCATTGAGCATGTTTGGCACTGGATGAAGCGTCGTCTCACGCGGTCTGCACGTCCAGCACGAACGCTGGTCCAACTGAGGCGCCAGGTGGAAATGGCATGGCAAGCCGTTCCACAGGACTACATCCAGCATCTCTACGATCGTCTCCATGGGAGAATAGCAGCCTGCATTGCTGCGAAAGGTGGATATACACTGTACTAGTGCCGACATTGTGCATGCTCTGTTGCCTGTGTCTATGTGCCTGTGGTTCTGTCAGTGTGATCATGTGATGTATCTGACCCCAGGAATGTGTCAATAAAGTTTCCCCTTCCTGGGACAATGAATTCACGGTGTTCTTATTTCAATTTCCAGGAGTGTATATGTAATATACAAAGGGGAAACAATGTTTGTAAAAATCTCAAAAAGTTCTTGAGCATTTTATGACAGATTGTTACGCAATACTCTACTAACATTCAGGCAGACCTAGGCTACATGTTGTTTCAACAACGATTAACAAATCCTCTGTTAAAACTGACTGCGAGAAAGAAAATGCTGTGCTGTGAAAACGTACAGTTTCATTTTCTTTCTTGCAGTCAATTGTGACAAATTATTTCTTCCACATATATTCTTTCTCCCTATGTATATTTTTAAATGAAAACTGTATACACAAAAGTGTGCTGTTTTGTTTTCTGTGTTTGCAGTCAGTTTTAAGAGGAAAGAGGAATGTTGTATGTATGGCTTATTGACTTATGATTCAAGTACTACTATGGAATGTAAATCATCTGAAGCTTTTCAGTCCTACCCTCTCACAGATTACAACTATGAGAAATACTGTCATTGAAGCTACTATCCTCACTGATGCAGCAGCAGGAGAGGTCTCTCCTTTAACCCTTATGTTAATGATCCCAACCGATTTTCCCTTTCATTTTATGCGACTTCATTTCCAAACGGACGTTTTGTTTGCAATAACAATAAACAAGACTAAAGGTCAGAGAGAGAGAGAGAGAGAGAGAGAGAGAGAGAGAGAGAGAGAGGGTGAAAATGAACAGGGGGGGGGGGGGGGAAGGAGGAGGTGGACAGAGTTTTTTTTGGGGGGGGGGGGTCGGAGACAGACAGAGGCAGGGGGAGGAGAAGATTAGGACCTATATAAAATTCCTGTACATATTTAGCAATTGCAAAGCATTGCCGTGTCTCAAACATCTGATGAGGAAATGAGTGTGAACAGGACAGACAGTGTGTGGTATCTGTAGTTCTTGAGACATTTCATCCAGACCTGCCTCAATCATTGCTACAACATTGTTCTTACGTAACAAGGAGGGTAGAGTGCTATTAAATGGCTTGTAATCAAATTGCAAGTTTTGTATCACCTCAGTTCTGAGAGTTCTGGAACCTGTACAGAAAATTGGAATAGAGATCAACATAAACTTCATTTCCACCCTTTTTATTGCTCATGAAAACTGCACTTTGCATGTTGTATTACCATACAGTGGGGTCTTGAGAGGTGATGGTCCAGATTGCTGTAGACACATCCTCTTGCATTGATACATGCCTGTATTTGTAGTGGCATACTATCCACAATTTCATCAAGGCACTCTTGGTCCATATTGTCCCACTCCTCAATGGCGATTCGGCGTAGATCACTCAGAGTGGTTGGTGGATCTCATTGTCTGTAAACAGCCCTCTTCAATCTATCCCAGGCATGTTCGATAGGGTTCATGTCTGGAGAACATGCTGGCCTCTCTAGTCAAGCGATGTCGTTATCCTGAAGGAAGTCATTCACAAGATGTGCATGATGGGGATGCGAATTGTTGTCCATGAAGACGAATGCCTCACCAATATGCTGCCGATATGGTTGCACTATCGGTTGGAGGATGGCATTCATGTATCATACAGCCATTACGGCGCCTTCCATGACCACCAGTGGCATATGTCAGTCCGACATAAAGCCATCGCAAAACAGCAGGAAACCTCAACCTTGCTGCACTCGCTGGACAGTGTGTGTAAGGCGTTCAGCCTGACAGAGTTGCCTCCAAACACCGTCTCCGACGATTGTCTGGTTGAAGGTATATATGACACTCATCAGTGAAGAGAACATGATGCCAATCCTGAGTGGTCCATTTGCCATGTTGTTGGGCCCATCTGTACCATGTTGCATGGTGTTGTGGGTGCAAAGATGGACCTCGCCATGGACATTGGAAGTGAAGTTGCACAATATGCAGCCTACCGCGCACAGTTTGAGTCATAACACGACGTCCTGTGGCTGCATGAAAAGCATTATTCGACATGATGGTGTGACTGTCAGGGTTCCTCTGAGCCATAATTTGTAGGTAGCGGTTATCCACTGCAGTTGTAGCCCTTGGGTGGCCCGTGCAAGGCATGTCATCGACAGTTCCTGTCTCTCTGTATCTCCTCCATGTGTGAATAACATTGCTTTGGTTTACTCCGAGACACCTGGACACTTCCCTTGTTGAGAGCCCTTCCTGGCATAAAGTAACAATGTGGACGCGATCGAACTGCGGTATTAACCATCTTGATATGGTTGAACTACAGACAACACGAGCCATTTACTTCTTTCCTGGTGGAATGAGTGGAACTGATCGGCTGTCAGACCCCGTCCGTCTAATAGGTGCTGCTAATGCATGGTTGTTTGCATGTTTCGGTGGCTTTAGTGACATCTCTGAACAGTCAAAGGGACTGTGTCTGTGATACAATACCCACAGTCAATTTCTGTCTTTAGGATTTCTGTGAACCGGGGTGATGCAAAACTTTTTTTGATGTGTGTATATAAATGATTTAGGAGACAATCTGAGCAGCCATCATAGGTTGTTTGCAGATAATGCTGTTGTTTATTGCCTAGTAAAGTCATCAGAAGATCAAAACAAATTGCAAAAAGATTTAGAAAAGATATCTATATGGTGCGAAAATTGGCAATTGTCCCTAGATAATGGAAAGTGTGAGGTCATCCATGTGAGCGCTAAAAGGAATCCATTATACTTCGCTTACACGATAAATCAGTCAAACCTAAAGGCCATAAATTCAACTAAATACCTAAAATTCAACTAAATACCTAGGAATTATGATTACAAACAACTTAATTTGGAAAGAATGCTAAGAGAATGTTGTGAGGAAGGTGAACCAAAGACAGTGTTGTATTGGCAGAACACTTAGAAGATGCAACAGATTTACTAAAGAGACTGAATACACTATGCTCGTCCATCCTCTTTTGGAGTACTGCTGTGAGGTGTGGGATCCTTACCAGATAGGATTAATGGAGTACATCGAGAAAGTTCAAAGAAGGGCAGTACGTTTTGTATCATCAAGAAGTAGGGGAGAGAGTGTCATAGACATGATACAGGATTTGGGAGGGACAGGCATTTCTCCATGTGGTGAGATCATCTCACGAAATTTCAATCACTAGCTTTCTTTTCCAAATGTGAAAATATTTTATTGACGCCAACACTTATAGGGAGAAACAATCCTCATAATAAAGTAAGGGAAATCAGAGCTTGCATGGAAAGATATAGGTGTTCATTTTTTCCTCTCGCTGTTCGAGAGTAGAATACTAAAAAATTACTGTGAAGGTGGTTTGACGAAACCTCTGCCAGGCACTTAAGTGTGATTTGCAGAGTCTCCATGTAGATTTAGTTGTAAATGTAGATGCTGTAGTTGAAGTTGCAGTAGCATATTCCATTGATGCTTTCAAGTCAATAAGTTGCCACAGCTGACAAGTTATCATTTTCCAACTATAACAGTGAAGAAATGTCTTGGCATACAGTTGGGTACCTAACTGTGGAAAAATTAGGTAGCTGATAAACCAACAAAAGAGGTTGCTGAGGAGCAGATTCATCTACACGCACATAGTCACCATTCTGTTGCATAAATAACTGTGTGTCAGTAGTCCGATGTCTTTGGACTGGTATCTCCATGCAGCCACAATGAAGGGAAGAAGCTCTTTTGGTGGAATTCTCTCTCTCTCTCCCTCTCTTTTTTAAGAAACACTTTTCGCAGATGACTTCATGCTCTAGTGGGTGGACTTTCCTGTATGTTTCTTGTAAGATACACTTTTTGGGAAAGCCTAAGTTAAATAGATTGTATGTATTCAATATGCTGGTGAGGGAATGGCCCTTGGCTTATGTGAGGACTTCCTACTACTCTTATATGTTGATTAATAGGGATGAATTAGTAAAAAATAATTAGTAGGAAGGAATAATAGGACAAATATAGTGTGAATTTTTAAAAGTTTGTTTATTATCAGAACTCACTAAATTAACCAGCTGTATATTTAAGCATGTTACGTAGTGGCTGGTTCACCATATATGTTGTGTAATCAGCTAGCTGCATACATTTGTGTATAAAGTTTTAGACCCAGCAGCTGGAGAGGTCTGTTCTTTACCCGTTTTCCCTTATATCAACAATCCCAACTGATTTTCCCATTCAAAATATAGAGATTTTAAATCACATTCTTATGTAAAAATGTACGGGGAAAAAAGGGAGGAGTAAGTAACAATCAGTGACAAGGTAAAGCAAAGCCAAAAAGTGGGAGGAGTAGAATCATAACAGAAAAGTTAGTTAATAGAGAGGGGGGAATAGTGGAGAAACAGAGTGAAGGTAGGAGTGGTATAAGGGTGGACTGAAAATTATACATGTGGAATAGGTGGCTGAATACCACTGTGCAGAAGCAATAAAATTATTTCTTATTTTAAGGTACTAGATAGTCTGCTTATGGCCCTGTAGGTGGTGAGAACATGATGTGTGATGTTTTGTTAGAGGTCATAACACAGCAAGAGGATGCTTCTTTTCAATTGGTTAACAGTAGTTCAGAAAAGGTCAGGAGAATGCGTGAATATGATGTGGGACATTTGGTTTTAGACCAAGTAAGAAGGGTTCTTTCTGTCAGTAGAGGTCTTAAAGTCTTGGGAGGACCTTCAGAGTCTGTTTATTATTGCACATATGACTTCTAGAATTACTACTTGGATCCTACAGAAAGATTTTGGTGTGGAGTGGGTTGCAGAAATAAAGGTTTTATTATTCAGACTTTAAGGTGTGTAGAGAAACCTGCATTTCATAATTTGAGGATCAATTGGTTCATCTTTTAACGAGACATGTATTCCATTGTGGTAAAATGTACGGTCCTGCTTCTGAAGCCGTTGCTGCACAGACATTTTCATGTCCACCCTATCGTCAAAGTGAATCCCATGATGAGCGTCTTTTAGCAGCCTGAACAGCTAGAAGTCTGATGGTGTCAGATCAGGGCTGTATGAGAGATGAGTCAAGATTTCCCATCCAATTTTCACAGTCTCTTCAGTGGTTGGATGACTGGTGTGTGGTCTTGCATTGTCATGCAGAACATCATCATCTTCCACAGCTTTTGTTGGGTGAACTTGCTGAAGATGTGCTTAAAGCTGTATGAGGGTTCTGATGTATTGGACAGAATTTATTGTGCATCCCTGCTCCAAAAAAATCAACCATAATTACACCCTCTGCACTGGCCTGTTGCTCCGCATCTCATCAGCCAATGGTGCTCGCCCTTCAGCTTTGTTACTGCGACGAACCCATCATCTAACACTGCTGGTATCCAATGTTACATCACCAGATACACTTTTCAGTCTTTCAAGAGTGTAAATTGGCATTTCACCTTCTGCATTCAAGAATTCTATCACAGAGCACGGTTGAAGATGGACATCAATGTCACCCATTTTGCAAGTGATTGCAGTACTGGCATCTGCTGACATAGAAAGTTACTAATGCAGCACGAGGTGGAGAAGAAGCTGTGCAGAATAGCACCAGATTCAAAATTTCCCTTAACAAACTATATTTAAGGAGGAAAAAACGGAAGCCATTACTTTCTGCTGACTCTCATACATTCATCAATCTTGTCATTACAATGTTTTAATTTGCCGCTACCTGTCCATTCATACATTCATCAATCTTGTCATTACAATGTTTTAATTTGCCGCTACCTGTCCATATCTGTTGAAATTATTTGGGTTAAATAGATTGGCAAACTTTGCTTGTACAACATCTTCCTTTACATCCATTTCAGATATATGTATTGATCAAATTTTTAATGTCCAATTTAAAATTTTGTGAAATGATAAGGGTATTGGACCATGAGGACTCTTGGGGAGGGGGGGGGGGTGAAAAACACACACACACACACACACACACACACACACACACACACACACACACACACACACAGAGTTGAGGAAGGATCTGGTATTTCCAATTTACTCTTACATTCTTGCTAAGAAACACATGGGCAGACTATCCAACCACGCGAGAATGTAGAAAAGTGAGCAAGTTGACACAGCAGCCAAGGAGGAACACCAGTGAGCCACAATAGTTCAGTGCACTGGCCCCTGCAGGCCATTTCTTCCCTGTAGAGGACTCATTTACATGCTGGAGAAGTTCACTGAAAGTAATGAAAAACCAATTAAGTCAATACAGGAAATGGAATGCTACACGTGTATCTTTGATCATGTTTGTATTATTTATTCCAATTTTCACCCATATCACACCTTTAACTTACTAAGTCCAGTGACATTACATGTTTTGGCACACAATTGTCATGAGATGTGAATTTAAGATAGTGATTAATACATAGTCTCAAATCAAAACTATGCCACAAATAAACAGTAACTCAAACCAGTGAAAGTATGATATGCAAACAGTCGGGTAGTGGTTAACCTTCTTCCATTTGTATGATGAAAAAATATCTTACACAGTGAAAAATATTTTAATGTACATACATATTCTGAAAGCCTCTATACAGTGTGTGGTAGAGGTCCCTTTGTAACATTCACAGTCATTTACTATCCTGTCCAGGTTGCAAATGGGACAAGGGAAAATTGATAGCCTGTGTGCTTCTGTACAGCCCTAATCTCCTTAATGTTTTGCTTATGAGATTCATGTTGAAAGACAGTAGAATCATTTTGCAGTATGTCTAAAATGGCAGTCCCCTAAATTTCATCAATAACATTTTACAAAAAGATTGTCTTCTTGCTTTCAAGGATTCCCATATAATCTCATGGAGCATTTCTGTTACTGAACGAACTGGCTGGTAACAAATTTAGTGGTGTGCATCCGCATTTCTTTAATGATGATACAAACTGGTGGGGATGTCAAAACACTTGATCAGTACTCAAGAATGCAGCACAAAAGGATTTCGTTTGCAGTGTCCTTTATAGGTGTGCTACACTTTGGCAGGACTCTGTCATTTGCCTTCCCTGCAGCTGACCGTATGTGCTCATTCCATTTCATGTTGTCTTCTCAGTGTTATGCTTTGATATGTAATCAACAAGACCGAGTTAAGTGATGTACCATTAATACAGGAGTTTTTCTCTTATACATCTGCATTAACTTACATTTACCCCAATTTAAACTGTGCTGCTGCTCATCATACCAAATGGAAATTCTCTCTGAGTCATCCTGAATCTCCCTTTAGTCACCCAATTATAATACCTTCCCGTGCACAACAGTGTCATCAGCAAACTATCAGATTGCTGCCCACACTGTATGACAGAGTGTTTGTCTACATGGAGAATAGGAGTGATCCTATCATGCTTCCCCGAGTCTGTCCTGTTGTTACTATTGTCTATGATGAAAATTCACTGTCCAATATGAAGTACTGATTCTTTAACTAAAAAGGATTCTGTAACTCAGAAAGTCTCTGGGCCAGTCACATACACTGATGGAAATGAAAATTTTACACCATGAAACACCAGTCTGATATTTATCAAACTTTGTGGAGATGTTCATCACATAACAGTTAAGTGATTAAACTTCCATTCCATTCAGATCTGATACCCATCATCATCATCATCATCATCATCATCAGTATGAGGTGTGACCCTACAGACCTGAATATTTACATTTACTCATGCCTGATTACTCTGCAATCCACAATTAAGTGCCTGGCAGAGGGTTCATTGACACACCATCAAGCTAATTCTCTACAGTTCCACTATTAAACAACATGCAGGAAAAATGAGCACTTAAATCTTTGTGTGTGGGTTCTGATTTCTCTTATTTTATCACAATGATCATTTCTCCTTAGGTAGGTGGGCACCAACATAATAATTTCACAGTCGAAGGAGAAAGTTGGTGATAGAAATTTCACGAGAAGATCCTGCCACAACGAAAAACGCCTGTGTTTTAATGATTGCTACCCCAATTCATGTATCATGTCCATGGCACTCTCTCCCCTATTTTACGATAATACAAAATGAGCTGCCCTTCTGTGAACCTTTTGATGTCCTCCTCCAGTCCCATCTGATGTGGCTTGTACACCACACAGCAATACTCCAGAAGGGGGTGTACAAGCTGGGTGTAAGCAGTCTCTTTAGTAGACCTGCTCCATTATCTATGTGATTGTACCAATTTAAGTTATTTGTAATTGTAGTCCCTAAGTATTTAGTTGAATTTACAGCCTTTAGATTTGTGTGATTTATCATGTAACCAAAATTAAGCAGATTCCTTTTAGTACTCATGTGGATGACTTCACACATTTCATTATTTAGAGTCAATTGCCACTTTTTGCGCTATAGAGATATCTTGTGTAAATCATTTTGCAATTGGTTATGGTCCTCTGATGACTTTACTAGATCGGTAATGACAGCTTCATCTGCTAACAAATACAGCTGCTCAGATTGTCAGGTATGTCATTTATGTAGATCAGAAACAGCAGAGGGCCTATAGCACTTCCTTGGGTAATGCTAGATATTACTTTTGTTTTACTCTATGACTTCCTGTCAGTTACTATGAGTTGTGACATATCTGACATGAACTCATGAATCCAGCCGCGCAACTGAGGCGACTCTCCATAGATACGCAATTTGATTAGAAGTCTCTTGTGAGGAACGATGTCAAAAGCCTTCTGGGAATCTAAAAATATGGAATCAATTTGATATCCCCTGTCGATAGTACTCATTACTTTGATAATAAAGAGCTATTTGTGTTTCACAAAAATGATATTTTCTGAATCTGTGCTGACTGTTGGTCAATAAATGGTTTTCTTTGAAGTAATTTATAATGTTTAAACACAGATATGATTCAAAATCCTATTGCGAATCGACATCAGTGATATCGGTTTATAATTCAGGGGATTACTCCTATTTCCTTTCTTTGGTAGTGGCACGATTTGCTCAACTTTGTAGTCTATAGGTATGGATGTTTTGAAGAACAAGTGGCTGTATATGATTGTTAAGTTTGGAGCTATTGTATCAGCCTGCTTTGAAAGAAAAAATGGTTCAAATGGCTCTGAGCACTATGGGACTCAACTGCTGAGGTCATTAGTCCCCTAGAACTTAGAACTAGTTAAACCTAACTAACCTAAGGACATCACAAACATCCATGCCCGAGGCAGGATTCGAACCTGCGACCGTAGCGGTCTTGCGGTTCCAGACTGTAGCGCCTTTAACCGCACGGCCACTTCGGCCGGCGCTCTGAAAGAAATCAGATTATTATACAGTCTGGACCAGAGGCCTTGCCTTTATTTAGTAATTTAAGCTGCTTCATTACTTATAAGTTACTCATGTTGGCAGTTGTTCTTGATCTGAATTCAGGAATATTTACTTGGTGATCTTGTGTGAAGGAATTTTGAAAAACCATGTTTAGTAACTCTGCTGTAGTGGTACTGTCATCAGCGACATCACCATTTTTATAACATAGTGAAGTTATTGATTGAGTCTTGTGACTGGTGTACTGTACATATGACCAGAATCTCTCTGGGCTTTCTGCGAGAATATGAGACAGGGCTTCATTGTGGAAAGTATTAAAAGCGTCTCACATTGAAGTTCAGGCTAAATTCCAAGCTTCTGTAAAACTTCGTCATTATAGACTTATATTCATTGTGGCATGGAAAGAAACGGGCTCTGAATGTAATTTCAAGGAGGTTCTTTGCTTACACCTGAAACACATATTGTGTCAGTTCATGAAGATCACTGGCTGGAGGCTGGTATGAAGGTATACAGCTCCTCATAGCATCCCAGTAATGCTCAATGGGTGACAAATTGGGCAGCCAGACAGACCAGTCAGGAATCCATACATTCGTCAAGGTGACTGTGGTATTAACTGCAGTGTGGGGCCATGCAGTATCCTGCTGGATCATGCCATTTGATACCCTGGTCGTGAAGAGTATGACAATAGGATTTATCTTTCTTGACATACACTGATGAGCATTCAGCTTCACTTCAGCAATACCAAATCAATCGTGTTCTCATATATAATATCTCCTCACACTGGAATTCCAGGAGTTGGATAGGTATTGGCCGCAAGAATTTCTGCTTCCTGTGACCTTCCATTAAGTCATTTACAGATATGCTCACATCAGTCTGCCATAAACAGAAGACTCATTGCTAGACACCACAGAATTCCATTCAATGTTGCAATTGACAATGACTCTACAACAGGGTGCAAAGTTTCAATTCTGAAGCCACTAGCCTTTCTAACAACTTTGGTTGCCACAATTTCTTTATCAGGATACCTTTATGAAGTGTGACATACTGTTTGAACAGTATCTTTTTTCATAATTCCATATCAGATTTGTTTAGTAGAATATTAAAGTTCATCATAAGCATTGCAAATATAAATATACTGATGAAAAAAAATATGACAACACCAATAAGGAGTTGTGTGACATAAATGAAAGTTGGTATGCATGTTTCTTCATCTGAAAGATGATGTGTGTTTCAATTTCACGCCAGTCATGTAAAAGGGACACTAGTAGCAGCACTATGAGGATGTAAATTAGATTTGCTTTAAATACACGCTGTAATCATTATGAGCATTAGTTACGTTTGAGATTGGACGTAGTGAGTTGATGTCAGTCAAGAATGCTTTTAAGTTGACAAAGACTCCATTATCAGCACATCACTGAGTGTGTGTGAGGTCGTGTAATAGGTCTACGAGAAACTAGATGTTCTTCTTGTGATATTACAGAAAGACTTGACAGGAATGTAGCCACAGTAAGTAATGGCTGGCAGTGGTTGTCATGAGAATGTACAGTTCCAAGAAGACCAGGCTCCAGATGGCCATTGGCACTGCCGAGAGGGAAGACCGTTGCGTTCAGCATATGGCTCTGGCACATCATACTGTATCTGCAGCAGCAATTTGAGCAGCAGTTGGCACCACAGTGACACAACAAATGGTTAGAAATTGGTTACTTCAAGGATAGCTCCAAGCTGGACACAATGTAGTGTGCATTCCACTGACCCCAAACCACCACCATTTGTGGCTTCAGTAGTGTCAAGCGAGAGCTCATTGGAGGGTAGGATTGGAGGTAAGTTGTGCTTTCTGGTGAAAGCTAGTTCTACCTCAATCCCACTGATGGCCACGTGTTGGTTAGGATGATGCCAATTGAGGGCCTGCAACCAATGTGTCTCGTGCTAGATGCACTGGACCTACATCTGGGGAACTGTGGTCTGGCATGCGATTTCGGATGACAGCAGGAGCACTGTCGTGGTTATCCCACTTAAACTGACTGCAGATTTGTACATCAATTCGACCTGTTATGCTGCCATTCATGAACAGCATTCCAGGGGGTGTTTTCCGACAGGATAGTCCTTGTCTACATACCGCTGTCGAAACCCAACATGCTCTACAGGGTGTTGACATCTTGCCTTGACTTGCTTGATCACCACCTCTGTCTCCAATCAAGCACTCATGTGACCTCACTGGATGACCACTCCAGCGTCATCCACAAACAGCATTAACCGGCCCTATCTTGACCGACTAAACAGAACGGGCATGGAACTCCATCCCACAAACTGACATCTGGTACGTGTACAACACAATGCTTCCACGTTTGCATGCAACATTCTGGTGATAACACCGATTGTTAACGTACCAACATTTCACATTTGCAATGGCTTGTCTCGCACTTACATTAACCTGTGATCTTGCAATGTTAAGCACTTAAATATGTTACCTAGACAAATGTATTCTCAAAATTTCATTACTCTACATTAATTATTTTTTGCTGCTGTGATTTTTTTCCATCAGTGTACATACCAGTATCATAGTCTAGCGGTCTAGCACTTTATATTTGTGTAGCGTTGTCTTTTTGCAGTGAAATACGACTGATAAGATCTTGGATCAAACTCAGACAGAGGAGGTGTCCATTTGCAGATATCATCAGCAAATCCTCCAGTGTGTGTCTGTCCTCATCCAAGTCCTGTATGCAGATTTTAGTCTGTTGTGACAGCTGAAACCTCTCACATGAGCTGTGCTCACAGGTAGAACAGCACAAAATGTGAGAACCTGAAGCAGATTGGAGCTCTTGTACAAAAATTTTCATTGCAGAGCTTTTGAAGCATCCGATTCACTGTCGTGAGGGAAACAAAAGTTTTTATTCTGCCCACTCTGCTGACAGGACATCCACTTACTCATCAAAGGGTGTTGGATTAAAATACATAAAGAGCTTTTTTATTTTTTCATTTCCAAGTTGGAGAATTTTGTCTTTGTGAGGCCAGTCCAACGTGTCAAAAACAAGCAGAGAGTTAGCAGAATGTAATGAGACAGATTGCAACCTCTCTGTGAAGTACACCTTTGCATTTTCTATTAAGTTACTCTTACAACCTGATACTCTTTATCTCCAATTTGCAGGTTTGTCAACTGAATATCATTAATTTTCCCTGAATTGAATACCTGATCCAAAAACCTGTGTTCATTCGGCCCAAGTGTAGAGTGCATGTCCTCCCAAACTGAGGTCAAGTGTTCAGTTTTCATTTTCAGAGATGAAATAAAGAGTTCCTTATCTTCCAGTGTCACACATAATGGATTCAGTTTCTGTTAGAAGTCCAGCAGGAGGTAGAGAAGCCCAACAAATTTAAAATGATTTAGGCTTTTCAGGAAATCTTTAGCATTAGCAGCATCGTCGTCATTTCCATGGGCTACCTGTTCACAGCAGATCACAACAGCTTTCCATGTTTGCAGGAGAGCTTAAACAGCACTCTCATTGCTGGAGAACCACCTGCCTGTGAATATCCCTCAATTTACAAATTTATTCTCCTACAATTTGTGCTGTGTCGCTTAACATATGAAGTCTTTTTGTTGATCCGTAGTAACCACCGAGTCAAATGTTTTGAGATGCTCACATTTCCTCCAGACATCTAACACAGCTAATTGCAAGTGTTGTGCAAGACAGTGAATGACTATCAGTTTTAGGCAAAGAGGTTTCATTTACACCGCTAATCCTGATTTGTGCCCAACCACATTTGTAACACCATCGGTACCATAACATTTGTCTCTGTATTTACTTGGGCCTATGAGCTTATCTACATTACATATTAAAGCTATTTAATAACCAGAGGAAGTGGAGTCTGGTAGCTCTGTTACACCAAAAATGTCCTCCTTGATGTGGCTGTCATTTGCGTCCATGTTTCTATCATACATATTTGCATGATTGATTGCAGATTGATCACTGGAACGATAAGTTAAAAGGCACATGTATGCACAGTTTTTAAATTGTGTATGAGATCCTGCTTCAGTGTATATGCTATAAAATGAATGAATTCTGTGCACTGTTTTTCATTGTCATACTGTGCTAACAGAGTCACATTTAATATACCTGCCAAACACAGTGCACCAAAGTCTTTAAATGCTTTCTCATGCTTAGCCATACACACTATGTGGTCAAAAATATCCAGACACCTGGCCGAAAATGACTTAAAAGTTTGTGGGGCCCTCCATCAGTAATGCTGGAATTCAGTGTGGTGTTGGCCCACCCTTAGCCTTGATAACAGCTTCCACTGTTGCAGGCATACATTCAATCAGGTGCTGGAAGGTTTGTTGGGGAATGGCAGCCCATTTTTCATGGAGTGCTGCACTGAGGACAGGTACCGATGCCGGTCGGTGAGGCCTGGCCCGAAGTTGGCGTTCTAAAACATCCCAAACGTGTTCTATAGGATTCAGGTCAGGATTCTGTGCAGGCCAGTTGTGTCATGTAGCCACTCTGCCACAGGCTGTGCATTATGAACAGGTGCTCGATCGTGTTGAAAAATTCAATCGCCATCCCTGAATTGCTCTTCAACAGTGGGAAGCAATAAAGTGCTTAAAACATCAATGTAGGACTGTGCTGTGATAGGACCCCGCAAAACAACAAAGGATGCAAGCCCCCTCCATGAAAACCACAACCATACCATAACACCACCGCCTCCGAAGTTTACTGTTGGCACTCCACACGCTGGCAGATGACGTTCACTGGGAATTCACCATACACTCACCTTGCCATTGGATCGCCACATTGTGTACTGTGATTCATCACTTCACACAACATTTTCCCACTGTTCAATCATCCAGCATTTACGCTCCTTACACCTGCGAGGCATTGTTTGGCATTTACCAGCATGATGTGTGGCTTATGTGCAGCTGCTTGACCATGAAATCTGTTTTCTCACCTCCTTCCTAACTGTCATAGTACTTGCAGTGGATCCTGATGCAGTTTGGAATTCCTGTATGATGGTGTGGATAGATGTCTGTCTATTACACATTACAACCCTCTTCAACTGTCAGCAGTCTCTGTCAGTCAACAGACGAGGTCGGCCTGTATGCTTTTGTGCTGCATGTCTCCCTTCACATTTCCACTTCACTATCACATTGGAAACAGTGGACACTGGGATGTTTAGGAGTGTGGAAATCTCACGTACAGACATATGACACAAGTGACACCCAATCACCTGACCACATTCGAAGTCCAGGACTTTCGCAGAGCGCCCCAGTCTTCTCTCTCACAATTTCTAATGACTACTGAGGTTGCTGATATAGAGTACCTGGTAGTAGGTGGCAGCACAGTGCACCTAATATGAGAAACTTGTGTTGTTTTTGGGGGTGTCTGGGTACATTTGATCACATAGTGTAGTACGCTACATTTGTAGGGTGGGAAAACATTTGACTGTCCCTGTTTTTGATGTATCTCACCATTGATCTTTCTGTGGGTCTTTCCTTTGCTTTTACACAAGCAACATTTTCACAGTGCACTTTATTCTTAGTATGCAGAACATAGGATTCCTTTTTAAAAGGTGTAGAAAACCCACCCACTTTTGGTCAACGTCACTGGCTTCCACCTGTTCACAAAATTTGCAGATGCAAGCTTTGGTATATCATCACACAGTAGCCACTGAAAAGGCTTAACCAGTCTTGATTAAATTTCCTTTTAATTTGGAATGTTGGTGTAACATTACCACCTTCCCTTTTAGCAGAGCAGGTAGATGATATAAGATGAACACTGTTAACTACTGACTGATTCTGTATCTTGTTTTTCCTGCACACAGGGAACATTCACGTCGCCATTCACATTTTTGTCACCAGCTGCACACGTTCCATTGGATGTGTTATGCTTAAAAAACAACTGCGTGTTTGTTTGCATCTTTTCCATGGTAATAACTAATTTGTCACAATATTAGAAATAACATATGTTTAGTTATGACACAGTATAGGTAGCCACAAAACTTGAATACTGGAGGACGCCACCATAACAACAAAGCATTTTTATACAACATGTTATCACCTTTTTTGACTGGTTGTGCTGCCCTCTTGTTTCACGAAACAGGTCTTTCTTGTAGTTACCAACACTTGGCACGGCAAATGTATATTTCTATGGTATGTGAGCTGAGCATGCATTTATGTTGTCTGAACAATTCTGAACCTGGCCCCAGTATGTTTAGAAAATAAAATAAGATTTACATGTAAGCCTGGGTTGCCAGCTGTCAATTTTCAGTCACCAATGATGAACTGGTGATTGTAAATTTCACACCCTGCTCTACAGCATACAAATATCTGTTGTATGATGTCAGTGATAAATGACATGTGGCAACACGAAATCTTGATGCATCTTCCAGTATGTTTCCCCCTTATGGTTTCTGGTGAAACTTCACCTTCAACGCCAAAGGCAGTTAAGGAGTCCCATGATATCCTCACAGTGTAGTCCTTTCGGAAGGACCTGTGCCTACCTGTGCTGCATCGTTGTCCTTAGTCTGTCACATCACAACTTGTTCTGCAATCATTGAACTACAGCTAACTGTCGTTGTGATCTATGAGTATGATGCTCCCACATGCCTCATGCCAATGATTCAACCTTTTTCATAGTTAAAATGTTCCCATAGTTCAAAAGATGGTGTTAAGCAGCTTGTGCACGTGCTCCGCTAATGCTGTTTACAATCTCAGGCTGAAATGTTCTAGTAACGTTAGACACACCAAGTAGCCATTATGTCCTCGCACTATTCTTCATCTGTAGGAATCGCTTTAGTCTGTACTGAAAATAGGCTCACATAAGGATGAAAATTTTGAATTATCAATTTAGTGGTGTTCAATCAAGGTTTTAAAGATGTAACACTTTCCATTTCTGTCAGTGTATTTGACAACGTATATTGTATTCTCGGACCTTTATTAACTGTCTATAGAGTAATATCACGATGTAGCTTTCTCCTCCAGTGAATGTACATATTTGTAATTGGTGCTTATGTTTTTACCAAGAAAGCCCTTCAGTTATTTAATAAACGTAAACATGGTCTGTAGTAGGCTCTAATGTGATTTTTATTTTATCATGTGATTAGCTAATTTCATCTACTTGTCATTGTCAAGCACCTGTAAAACAAATTTGGAAAAGCACTACATTGTCTGCATACATCACCATGTATAAATAACACTTTCACACCTCACATTAAGATAAAACATTACTACGCACACTTCATACAACCGCATAGTAACTAACAGCAACTGGCAATTTGTTGTCACCAAGTCATATTAATCCAAAGACTTTCAATAGCACATATCATAGGCCCATTACATACACTCCTGGAAATTGAAATAAGAACACCGTGAATTCATTGTCCCGGGAAGGGGAAACTTTATTGACACATTCCTGGGGTCAGATACATCACATGATCACACTGACAGAACCACAGGCACATAGACACAGGCAACAGAGCATGCACAATGTTGGCACTAGTACAGTGTATATCCACCTTTCGCAGCAATGCAGGCTGCTATTCTCCCATGGAGACGATCGTAGAGATGCTGGATGTAGTCCTGTGGAACGGCTTGCCATGCCATTTCCACCTGGCGCCTCAGTTGGACTAGCGTTCGTGCTGGACGTGCAAACCGCATGAGACGACGCTTCATCCAGTCCCAAACATGCTCAATGGGGGACAGATCCGGAGATCTTGCTGGCCAGGGTAGTTGACTTACACCTTCTAGAGCACGTTGGGTGGCACGGGATACATGCGGACGTGCATTGTCCTGTTGGAACAGCAAGTTCCCTTGCCGGTCTAGGAATGGTAGAACGATGGGTTCGATGACGGTTTGGATGTACCGCGCACTATTCAGTGTCCCCTCGACGATCACCAGTGGTGTACGGCCAGTGTAGGAGATCGCTCCCCACACCATGATGCCGGGTGTTGGCCCTGTGTGCCTCGGTCTTATGCAGTCCTGATTGTGGCGCTCACCTGCACGGCGCCAAACACGCATACGATCATCATTGGCACCAAGGCAGAAGCGACTCTCATCGCTGAAGACGACACGTCTCCATTCGTCCCTCCATTCACGCCTGTCGCGACACCACTGGAGGCGGGCTGCACGATGTTGGGGCGTGAGCGGAAGACGGCCTAACGGTGTGCGGGACCGTAGCCCAGCTTCATGGAGATGGTTGCGAATGGTCCTCGCCGATACCCCAGGAGCAACAGTGTCCCTAATTTGCTGGGAAGTGGCGGTGTGGTCCCCTACGGCACTGCGTAGGATCCTACGGTCTTGGCGTGCATCCGTGCGTCGCTGCGGTCCGGTCCCAGGTCGACGGGCACGTGCACCTTCCGCCGACCACTGGCGACAACATCGATGTACTGTGGAGACCTCACGCCCCATGTGTTGAGCAATTCGGCGGTACGTCCACCCGGCCTCCCGCATGCCCACTATACGCCCTCGCTCAAAGTCCGTCAACTGCACATACGGTTCACGTCCACGCTGTCGCGGCATGCTACCAGTGTTAAAAACTGCGATGGAGCTCCGTATGCCACGGCAAACTGGCTGACACTGACGGCGGCGGTGCACAAATGCTGCGCAGCTAGCGCCATTCGACGGCCAACACCGCGGTTCCTGGTGTGTCCGCTGTGCCGTGCGTGTGATCATTGCTTGTACAGCCCTCTCGCAGTGTCCGGAGCAAGTATGGTGGGTCTGACACACTGGTGTCAATGTGTTCTTTTTTCCATTTCCAGGAGTGTATATTGCTGGCATGCCAGACGTAATTGATGTCATGCATAAAAACAGTAAGTGACCAAACAGTGGGTTAAGGGCATAAAAATGGACATAAAATATTACGAGGATATCCCAGAAAGTAATACACCACATTTTTTCCTCAGCCAAAAACAATGCTACGAATCCAGAATGTTATGTATGTATTATTTGAAGTCTCCTGAGTGAGCGCGCCAAGTTTCCACCACTTCCGATAGATAGCGTAGCTGCAGGACAGTTTCAAAATGATGTCTGTATGTGATGCACATTACAAACAATGTGCTGTCATTGAATTTCTCATTGCAGAGAAAGAAACTGTGGGTGATGTTCACAAATGCTTCTGCAAAGTCTATGGAGCACCTGCTGTCAACAGAAGTACAGTTAGTCGGAGTACAGTACGGAGGGTGAGGTCATCAGAAGGCGGTTCGGCGGAGCTCCACAATTTGCAGCATTTGAGGTCACCACGGCTGTCACACCTGACAGCCCTGACCTAGCTCCCTCGAACTTCCGCTTGTGTGGGCCATTAAAGGATGCCATTCATGGAAGACATTTTGAGGATGATCAGGAGATGATTCACACAGTGAAGCACTGGCTTCACCACCAGGACAAGGACTGGTACTGACAGGGCATACGTGCCCTTGTTTCATGCTGGAGGAAGGCCATAGATCAGGATGGAGATTACCTGGAAAAATAGGGTGTGTGTAGGTAAAACACCATTCTTTCGTGTGTGTAATTCTCGTTATGTTCAATAAAGAATTGTCGAAGAAAAAAAAAGCAGTGCATTCCTTTCTGGGCAACCCTCGTGTATACAGTACATGGCATATCACCGGGCAAACTACATTATTTTGAACATCACATTAACAAAAATATACATGAGGTAGTACAAAATCCCATGAATGAGAAAAATAGAATACTCCATCAACTGCTGGCATGCCAGGTATAACAACTGCCTCTTATCATAAAACATCAGTTTCTGAAAGCTATTTCTAGACACACGGAAACCAGACCTGACTATTTGTACAGAAAGATAACCCACAGAATTTTTTTAAGTAACCACTAATATACAATGAGTGAAAGGGTTGTAGCCAAATGTCACCTGCATTATAAAATGTATCGACCAGTATTGGGAACATCAAGTACTTCATGACTTATAGTGTATGATAGTATCATAATATAAAATACATTAAAAAACCATGGGATCTGTTCAATATAAAGAGAAATAATGTGGGAAATAACTGTAAATGAGGACAAATCAACCCTCAAAACAGGAAGGGTTATGTGGCCACATGAAGTAAGCATAACACCAAAATATAAAATGTGTGAAAATCAGTATAATACTACTAAAGGAAGACAATATAAAATGTATACTGTTGTCATAATGATATAAATTCTGTTATAAAATTGTAAAATATCTACAAAAACATTTTAGTCAGTTCAGTAAAAGTAAATTATATTGCAAAATGATATTGGAAAATAATGGCAAGAAACAGAAATTGTTAAAACTTGAAAGGTTATGAGGCTACATAAAAATTAGCATAACACCTGAGATATGAACCATAGTCCTCAAGCAGAGCAGTTTGTGATGATACATATTCAATATTACTACATCGTACATTATTGGGTATGTAAAGATGCCAAAACATTGTTCTCACTATCATATACATGACTCTAATATTGAGCAAATATATGGAAACACATCACATACTTTGAAGAGAGATACATTGAAGACCCAAAGAAACTGGTACACCTCCTAATATCGTGGAGGGCCACCACGAATATGCAGAGGTGCCCCAACACAATGTGGCATGGCTCTGACTAATGTCTGAAGTAGTGCTGGAGGGAGCTGACACCATGAATCCTGCAGGGCTGTCCATAAATCTGTTAGAGTTTGAGGTGGGGGAGAGCTCTTCTGAACAGAACATTGCAAGGCATCCCAGATATGCTCAGTAATGGTCATGTCTGGGAAATTTGGTGGCCAGCGGAAGTGTTTAAACTCAGAAGAGTGTTCCTGGAGCCACTCTGTAGCAATTCTGGATGTGTGGGGTGTCACATTGTCCTGCTGGAATTGCCCAACTCCGTCGGAATGCGCAATGGACATGAATGGATGCAGGTGATCAGACAGGATGCTTACGTATGTGTCCACAAGCTTGAACAGTCCCATGCAGGGTCCATGGATTCATGAGCTGTCTCCATACCTGTAGACGTCCATCCGCTCTATGCAATTTGAAATGAGATTCATCCGACCAGGCAATGCGTTTCCAGTCATCAATAGCCCAGTGTCGGTGTTGATGGGCCCAGGCGAGGCGTAAAGCTTTGAGTCGTACAGACATCAAGGGTACCCGAGTAGGGCTTCAGCTCTCAAAGCCCTTATCAGTGGTGTTTCATTGAATAGTTTGCACACTGACACTTGTTGAGTTCCCAGCATTGATATCTGCAGAAATTAGTGGAAGGGTGCACTTATGTCATGTGGAATGATTCTCTTCAGTCGTCATTGGTCCAGTTCTTGCAGGATCTTTTACTGGCCGCAGCAATGTCGGAGATTTGATGTTTTGCCTGATTCCTGATATTCACGGTACACTCCTGAAATGGTTATGTGGGAAAATCCCCAATTCATCGCTACCTTGTAGACGCTGTGTCCCATTGCTCATGCGCCGACTATAACACGACATTCAAACTCACTTACATCTTGATAACCTGCCATTGTAGGAGCAGTAACCGATATAACAACTGTAGCAGATAGTTGTTGTCTTATATAGGCATTGCCGACAGCAGCGCTATATTCTACCTGTTTACGTATCTCTGTATTTGAATACACATGCCTATACCAGTTTCATTGGCTCTTCAGTGCATATGGTAAGCAATGGCAGAACTAAGGACAGAACAGGTATAAATTATTGTATGTACATCAAGTGATGGATAAGTTAAGACAAGCTATTTATTGAGAATAAATACAGTGTCAATAGATACAAATGCAGGGAGGGGTAGCAAACAAACAGTTGCAAAGTGAAGGAACAGTTGCTGTGTACACAAGTAATAGAGACATTACAAGTATGCTGTTGTCTTGATATAACATACATTATAAGCTAATACAAAAAGAAAAAAGAAAAAACCCTAGGGATCTGTTCGGTGTGAATCCAAATTGTCAAAGACAAGAGCTGTTAAAAATGAAGCTGATTACACAGCAAAGGGTCAGAGGCTGCATTAAAATGGATTAATTCAGTTATATCAGACGATGAGGCAAGCATAACATTTACCTCACTGTTACACATGATAACTAGTTTTTATTATAAATCTTTGTATATGTTTTGAAAATATAATGTAATTGGATGGATAAAAAAATCTACTCACCAAGTGGCAGCAGGAGAACACACATATAAGTGTAGAGAAATTTGGAGGCTTTCGGTGCCAGTAGCTCCTTCTTGTGGCAGAAGGATTGAAGTGGAAGGAAGAAAGGTGAAGGAAAAAGGCTGATGATAAGGTTTAGGAAATGGGAGAGTTTATATTTTAATTCTTCTCGAAATTTTTTTGTCACTTACCTTCTTCCCCCCCCCCCCCCCCCACACACACACACACACGTGTGTGCAGTTGCGTGTGCTTACATACAGAGTGTCACAAGCACAATGTTAGGTGTCTGCAAGTAACAACAGAAACAACCACAAATATAACTACTTTGTGGCTATGGTAAATTCCTTGTAGGTCAGTTTTGCCAGATTGATTCAAACATGGAAGGCTCTTCCTATTTAGGGAGATTTGATAGGGTAAATTTCCTTATATGCTTATTACAGAACTTTTTCAAATTTTTCTCTTTACCAGGCTGTTAAATATGCATGGACGTACAACAGAGCACTCTTTTGTGGGTCTCTGATTTGTGACTGTGAATTGTCCAGCAGCTGTAATTATTTCATAGTTGTCAGCTGACTTAGGTCTTTACTTAACATGAAATTTTACTGGGTCTGTAAGTGCTGAGCACTGTCAGTTGGTTAGCAACTGTAATTCCTTCATAAGGTGTCAGCTGATTACATTATTTTCTCATATCGGTCTTTGCTTATCATGTAAATGTCATAGCTCTTTATGTCCTAAACCCAACAGAATCTTGTTCTGTGAAGTATTCATCTGAAAGTATAGAATATTATATGACACTATCATTACAAGTGCCATGAAAACTTTTAATGAGTTGGTAAAGTGAAGCGAATCCTGTATGCAGCACATGGACATGTTGCTGTGGACAAAGGCGTGTGCAATTGGAAGAATGAGGAACTGAATAGGAAATGTAAAATTTAGAAGTTTGTCTGTTCTGAAATCTTCTATTAAGTAATGGCAAAGTACTTCATTACACTTGGACAGAAAGAAGTTTCAACTTATCCAGTTAATCATTAGACATAGCTTCATTGACATGTGCAACTTTTCCTGATAGAGAATACTGCATGTATGCAGCACTGCAGTTTGTAGACTTCTAGTACTTGAAATTTAAGCTGAATGGTTCCTACTTCCTGAGAAATGGTTGCTTGTTTCTGCTTGACATTGAAATGTTTTCAGACAGTGGTTTTAAAGTTATGCTCACTGTCTGCACTTCTCATTATTCTCTTGAGAGGATGTTTTGTATGCTAATGAAGTGAGTGTTTCATGTATGTGTTTTACGTTTGTCAAACACAAATTTCATGGAAAGAAATGACTGTGAGTAATGTCTGCATGCAGCATGTGTGTTATGCATTCTCTTGATTTTTAGCATCAGTCTAGTTTGTTTTAAATAACTCTACCTTCACCTGTCACAGATAATTAGTGGAAAGTCATCATTAACAGAGGTGTTTTGTACCCCAAAGTGACAATAAAAATAACGCCATGTCAGTGGAATAAATACAAACACGACAAAACTCTCACGCCTGAGGACTAAATGGAGGAAATGTGGGGAGGCCGCACGTAACTTAGAAAACTTTGTCCATCTCAAGAGTACATGTTAATTTGTCAGTTAAATATGAGTCTTAAAGCAGAGAAGCTGAATATCCATTGAAAAGAGAAAATATGATAAAAATGACCTGGTTAAAATCCTTTGTTAAAGTGTGGTCAATTTTCAGTTTCCCACAGCCTCTGACCTCCAGTATGTTTGTTCATATTTGTCTTGTTATTGGCTAAGAGCCTCAATTTACTTCAGCCAATGCTTACAAAATTATATAGTGCCTATCGTCTAGCATTAGCCTCAATGAATTGTTTTGACACAGTTACCAGCCAAGCAATATTTATGGGCTATTGAGAATGAGTATATAGTCAAAACTGTTATAGCTATTCAATATTTTTGAGAGCAGTGACTAAAATAAATTTTATAGTATCCATTACTGTTTGTCCTCGCACCAAGGAAACCGCCACCCACTGGTTAAGGTCTATGTGGTTAAGAGAAATTCTAACTGCATCTGCATCACATCCACTCCAGGGCCATACGATGTTCACATTCAGATATAGCAGTACCTTTCTCTTGCGGGCAAGAACTTTCTGTTTCATATGTACAACCACATCTGGGCAGAGGACACGTTTCCCAGATCCTGGCGTGAAGCCACTGTCGCACCCATATCTAAGCCCGGTAAGGACAAACACCTTCCTTCTAGCTACCGCCACATTTCTCCCATCAGCTGTGTTTGCAAGGTGATGGAACGTATGATTCATGCCCAGCTGGTATGGTGGCTCGAATCTCACAATTTACTAACCACTGCACAGTGTGGATTTCGAGCTTGTCTTTCTGCAGTTGACCATCTATCACTTTGTCCACTCATGTCATGAATGGTTTTCTGCAGAAATCTCAGGCTGTGGCCATGTTTTTTTATTTGGAGACAGCCTACAACACCTGCTGGAGGAGTGGTATCCTCCATACACTCTACACATGGGGCTTCCGTGGCTGCATACCCCGTTTCCTTCAAGAGTTTTTAAAAGACTGAGTTTTCAAGGTTCGTGTGGGTCCTGCATTGCCAGACGCCTTTATCCAGGAAAACAGTGTGCCTCAGGGTTCCATCCTGAGGGCCGTCCTCTTTGCCATTGCCATTAACCCTATAATGGCCTGTCTCCTGCCAGGCATCCTTGGCTCCCTTTTCGTTGACGATTTTGCCATCTATTCAAGTTCTCTACGGACTTGTCTCATTGAGCAGTGTCTCCAGCGATGTCTTGATCTTCTTCACTCATGGAACATTGACAATAGCTGTCATTTTTCCACTGACAAAACCATTTATATGAATTTCTGGCAGCACAATTGGTTTCTTCCACCATCTTTATATCTTGGGCCTGTTGCTCTTTCATTCATTGAAACTACTGAATTCCTAGGGCTCATGCTTGATAAGAAAATTTCTTGGTCCTTCCACATGTCTTACCTGGGAGCACACTGAATGCGATCCGTCAATGTCCTATGTGCCCTCAGCTCTACTTCCTGGGGAGTTAATCGAACCACCCCCCTCTATTTCTACATGCCCCGTGTTCGTTCTAAACTAGACTAAGGGTGTTTTGTTTATGCATCTTCACATCCATCCCTCTTACGCCATCTCAATACTATCCACCATTGTGGCATCCATTTGGCCACTATTTACGCTAGCCAGGTTGAGAGTCTGTATACAGAAGCTGATGGAACTACCACTGTCCTACCACCATGGCTTTCTCCTCACCAGATATGCATGCTGTTTGTCTGCCATGCATGGCCACCCATCCTGTGCTTCCGTTCTTGATGACTCCTTTGATCACCAGTATGGGGTACATCAGTCTTCTCTGTTACCTCCTTGAGTTTGCTTTCGACTCTTGCTCCAGCAGCTTAACTTCACGCTAATTGCAGCTTTCCTGGTGGGTGTGAACCCTTTACCATCTTGGCTTTGTGCGATGGCCCGTGTTGACATTGGCCTTCATTCGCTTCCTAAGGACACTACTCCACCCTCGCTCTATCGCCTTCAATTTCACGACCTTCACATAGAACTTCGTGGTAGTACCTTTGCCTACATTCATGGCTCTCGGACTGACCGTGGTGTTGGGTGTGCCTTCGTCATTGGCATTGACATTTTTTGGTATCAGCTTCTAGAACACTGCTCAGTATTTACAGCAGAGCTCTTTGCCCTGTATTACGCCATGCAATACTTCCGGTGATACAGGCTTTTCAATTGCATCATCTGCTCCAACTCTCTCAGTGCCCTTCAAAGTCTCTATGTGCTGTACACCATTCATCCCTTGGTGCAGCGGGTCCAGGAAAGCGGTCACCCTTGATGGAGCCACTATGATGTTTATGTGGGTTCTTAGGTATGTGGGTCTGACAGAAAACGAGGCTACTGACATTGCTGGCAAAGCTGCAGTCCTAGTACCTCAGACCGCTAGTTCTTCCGTTCCCTCTGATGATCTCTTTGTAGCCGTCTGTCAGCAGGTGGTGTCACTGTGGCATCACCACTGGTCCTCCCTCCATGGCAACAAGCTCTCCCAGTGACTTGGATGATCTCCTCTCGGTCCTCTTGCTTCTTGTGGTATGTCGCACATTTACAATGAGTCTAATGTCAGCTCCAGATTTATAAGTTTATCTTGTAGGGAAGGTTTTCTAAGTATAAGGTGAAAATGGAGTGGAGACAATGTATTACGCATTGCGTATTCATCGTATATTGTAGAGTATGGGAAGTTTGTCGATTTATGAGAGTCAAAAGTTTAATAATGAGACTGAACCATCAACTTTTGATGGCAATTACTTGTTAACGGGGATAGAAGTGTGTGCAGATGAACCAGTAGGACCTAGTTAACCTCTTCAGTTCTTAAGCTGTCAACTTCGTGGAGAGACAAAAGGGGGAAAATTCGTTGTCACTAGATGCCTCTTATGCTATAGCAAAACTAACTGTTATGGGACATGTGTGAACAAACAAAAGAGAAATGTAAGATCAGTCCAGAGACCTGTAGAGGTACATAATTTATTTCAGTATTTTACGTTTTATTGTTGAAATGAGTGATTGTTAGAAATTGAGAGCCTTCTCTATTTTCATGAGATTGAAAAGAATATAGGTAATGTCAATAACAATCATTTCACTTTTGTTTATTGCTGATTGGCTTTGGATATAATTCTATATTATCATCTTAATAATGAGGTACACACTAGTGAAATATACCGTGAGATTTGGGACTGATCTAGGATTTTTTGTTGTGACTTCCCTGGTCAGTTCTCAGTGTACTGCCACATCATCGTATAAAATACTAGAATACTAAAATAACTGTATATTTCAGCTGTGTTGCAGCTACTTTCCACAAGGTGTAGAAAGATGTAGGTGGGATTGAGAGGGTGCTGCAGTATGGCTGAAATGGCAGTCATTTTATTATTTTACTTTAAGTGTTTTACGAAATGATGCACTACACCTGCAAGAATTTTAACAAAGCACAAATCGAAAGATTTGTGGTTTAATCCTTGGTCAGTCCAAGAATTTTTTCGATCAGTTAACCTTACTTTCATTTCTAGCAGTGATTTTTTTTTCTCTGAAAGAACATCAAATTGCATTGTGGTTTGGAGTCTGTGTTAAACTGCAGGACCATTTATAACTGTCTGGCTACGTCAGTTCAGTGGTTGTAGGAAGCCAAGAGCATATGACAACAGGAGTATGCCTATTAAAGCTCTGTGGTGTTCAAACCTACCTCTGGCTGGGGCAGCTTAATTTTTTTTGTGCCTGTTATGCCATTCTGGAATGATGTCACAACAAGGAATGAAATTATATCAGGACTCTTGCCGGGGAAGTACTATATGTGTGTGTGTTGGGGCTTATGGGCGCTCAACATCGAGGTCATCAGCGCCCGGAAGTACTATAGACCGCCATCATTCGTACTGAGCCAGATAGAAGTTTGTTGAGTAGCCCGTTGCAAGTTGGAGTCTTACAGTTAGTTGAGCTATGCCCAGGTTGTGCAGTTGTTATCACACTGCTTTTGGAGGACTGATATTGGGCTCTCCAATGCCATAAGTATCATCATCAAAATGGCTTTGTGACTCGGTCCACCACCTAATAAAATGACAGAAACATTAATGTTGGTAATGTTATGTTATTACCATTGGACCACATACCCCTCCTTTGCAAATGCCGGGATGGTTCCTTTCAAAGGGCACGGCCGACTTCCTTCCCTAATCCGATGAGACCGATGACCTTGCTGTCTGGTCTCCTTCCCCAAACCAACCAACCAACCAACCCACCAACCCCTCCTTTGCAGGTTTGGCCAAAGATTCAATGCTCTGTAGACCCCCCCACCACAGGTGTACCTGTTGTCTCCCAGATGCTATTGCCAAACATTTTCCTATGCATTATGCTTGAGGTTTTGTGCCTGATAATTATCAGCCTACATTTCCTGTCATCCGACAGTGGGTGGAGCAAATTCACTTATCTTTTACTGTGTGTCACCTGGAACCAGAAAATGCTCCATTTGGTGTGAGAGGTTTCCCACAGTGCCCTTGCCCTTTGACGTGACACAGCTCCAGGGTCAGACCGCATCCACAGCCAAATGCTCAAACACCTATCAGTGGATTGCCAATGCAACGTCCTTGCCATTTTCAACCATATTTAGAGTGAGGGTGAGTTCCCATCTCAATGGTAAGGAAGTGTGATCATTTCAGTACTGTAAATGAGTAAACCACCTCCTTGAGATGGTCAGCTCACACTCAATTAATCTCACTAATGTTCTCTGCATGTTGCTCAAACATATGGTGATCTGGGGGCTGTGTTGGCACTATGAGTCTCAGGGTCTTTTGACTCCATCCCAGAGTAGTTTTAGCCAAAGCCATTCTACTACTGACAGTCTGGTCTGCCAGGGGTCTGCTATTTGGTCAGCTTTTGCTCATCATCGAAACATTATCGTTGTCTTCTTTTACTTGCAGAAGGCTTATGACACCACATGACATCATCACACCCTTGTGGCCCTACATGAGTGGGATCTGTGGGACCTGCTTCTGATGTTTGTTCAGAACTTCTAGTCACACTGTACTTTCCAGGTTCAAATTGGTGCTTTGCACAGTACCCTCCCCGTCCCTCATATGAGAAAATAGGGTCCCACAGGTCTCTCTGCATGGAGTGTGTGCCTTCTTTTGGTGGCTATCAATGGACTTAGCTGCTGCTGTGGGATCTACAGTGTCACCCTCCCTGTACGCTAACGATTTTTGCATTTACCATTGCTCCTCCACTGTTGATGTTGTTGAACACTGACTGCACTGTGTGCTAAAAAAAGGGCAGTCCTTGCTTGGCTCTCACCCATGGCTTCCGGTTTTCAGCCACCAAGACATGCGTCAAACACTTCTGTTGCCATCGTACTGTCCATCCACAACCAGAAACCTACCTCGATGACCAATTGCTCAAATTAGTGGAGGCTTATCACTTCCTTGGACTTGTCTTTGATACCTGCTTCAGGTGACTTCCCCATCTTCACCAACTTAAGTGAATGTGCTGTTCACACCTTAATACACTTCACTGTCTCAGTAACAACAGCTGAGCTGCAGACTGCTCTATACTCTTGCACCCTTACAAAGCTTTGATCCTGCCCTGTCTTGATTATGAAGATCTGGCATATGGCTTGACATCACTTTCAGCATTGTGGATGCTGGACCTGATACACCATCGTGGATCCAACTTGCGACAGAAGCCTTTCTGACCAACTGTGTAAACAGCCTACTCTCAGAGGCTGAAGTCACTTCACTACCGATCAGGCATCAAAAGCGGCTGCTTAACAATGTGATACATACTTATTGCTCTGCTGAGCATCCAAATTACTGTGTCCTTGTCATAGCAGGGAGATCCATTTCTCACAACAGCGGCCCAGGACTGCATTAATGATCACAGTGTCTCTGCTCTGGACTCCAACTTCCCCCACTATTGCCTCTTGTTGAGGACCAGTTGTGCATGCCCCCACAGTGTGAACCCTGTCCTCAGATCTGTCTCGACCTAACTTTTAAATGAAAAGACCCTGTTGATTCCATAGTTTTTTGCTCCCTGCCAACTGGATGCAGTTGAGAGGCAGGCTGCTAGATTTGTTGCCGGTATGTTCGAACAACACGTAAGTGTTATGGAGATGCTTCTGGAACTTAGATGGGAATCCCTGGAGGGAAAGCAAAGTTCTTTTCAAGAAATAGTATTGAGAAAATTTAGAGAACCGGCGTGTGAAACTGACTGCTGAATGATCTACTGCCACCAACATACACCGCCCGTGAGGACCACACACTATTTGCGAGTGGAACAGGAGGGGAATGACAAGTAGTGACCACCGTACAGTGGCTTGCGGAGTATCTATGTAGATGTAGATTCACCACAAAATTGTTGGTCATCCCACAAGCGCTCAGTCACATTCATTCTCGCACCGGAAAGACATTGTTAATTGGCAGTAACTTCCTGAGTTATCTTAAGGCTATCGACCCATGCTACCCTCGACATCCATTCGTTGTGACTGTCCAGTATCTACTTTCTGATCTGCATTAAGCCGGACAGTTGTTCATCTCGTCTGGACTCTAGGTCACGTTGGAATCCCAGGGAACGAACATGCTGAACTTGGAGATTGTGGTACCAGAACCCAACCATCGGTCGACTCTATGCTGTCAGTTTGAAGAGGCTTGGAACACAGATTGGTGTGCTCTGGTTTCTCTGAACGAATTGTTAGCTATAGAGGGGGTCATAACCATGTGGCTCTCTTTCCTTCGGCCTTCTTGCAGGGAATTCACCATACTCTGTTGGCTTCACGTTGGCCACACTTGGCCGATCAAAAGCCACAACCTACGACGTGAGGATCCACCCCACCATTGGTGTGGTGTCCTGGTGGTGGACCACATCCTACTGGGCTGCACCAATTTGGTCATCTTACAGTGAACCCTTAAACTCGCTGACACACTGCCTCTGGTGCTAACGGACGACATCAAAGCAGCTGATCTCATTTTATGTTTTACCTGCGAAGGTGGTTTCTATTCCTCTCTGTGAGGTATGGCATTGTCTGCTGCTTGAGGGTTTGGAGAGGTGCTCTGTCATCCGCTCTGACCCATGGGACCATGGCTGCTGCCCATTCCAACTTTTTAATTATAATTCCTTTACGTCTTGTTGAGTTCTGTCCCATCATCATCATCATCATCGTCGTCGTCATCTTCCCTGAGCTTTTATCAATTTGTTCATGTTGTTAGTTCTTGTGGTAAAGGAGAGTGAGGAAACACTGGTTGGATGCAGAGAGTGCGTGTCTCAAATGGAACATGTCCTGGGGCCTCCCACTGATTTCTGGGCTGGGCAACTCCTCCACCTTTACCCTCTTAGCCCTCTCTCACTTCGTCTCCCGGTTTTATTGATTCTTGGTTACGATCAGGTTCATTAGCTTTGTATTCTTTGTCCTGTCCAAGGACTCTTCCTGTCTTGACACGTGTAGGATGGAGGGAGTGATGACCTTGCAGTTTGCTCCGTTTAACCCCATCAACCCAATCCAGTTAAGCTTTCAGGGTTTACGTTTCAAGCGATGGTTTAGTGATTAATGCAAAGTTCCTTGTTATATAGAATGACTTGACCAAGTGCAGAATTTATACAATTGTCCTGGATTCAAATGTCATCAATACAACTGCAATGGAAGAAAGGCCCTTGTCTATCAAATACAAAAAATGTATCGCTCTGCTGTATGTATACTGTGGCTTGTGAGTACCAAGCAAGTTAACACATGGGAAAATGTTTCCTAAAAGGGTTGTTGGAGATGAAGAATGAAAACATTCTCTATAGATGTTAACATGAAATCGCGCTGGTCTGAAATTTGTGAAACTCAAGCTCATTGTGTTTGTCCATGAAATGCAGAAGGCGATAGATAGCAGCATCCAGGTTAATGTTGTATTTCTTGAATTCAGGGTTGTATATAAGAAGGGGACCATCAAAATTACAGACCCATGTCCTTAACATTGGTTTGTTGTAGAATTCTTGAACATATTATCAGTTCAAATACAGTAAACTTCCTTGAGACAGTCCTTTCCTAGAGAATCTTGTTGCCTTTTACGGCTGCGGGCCCGGGCTCGGTGGTTAATCCAGCGGAGCAAACAGGACTGCTGGGAACGATATGTTGCCACCATAGGTTCTCGCCCCTCCCCATCTCAGGTGTGGTCGCGGGTTCAGCGCATTTTTGGCTTTCGCCCTCATGCGTCTGTCCCTTGCCTTTCTCTTCGGGGTACGCTTTGTACTCACCCAATCGCCATCGCCAAACATATGGCAGAGTACTTCGCTCATATTTCCGCGACAGCAGGCTACAGTGCAGAATTCTGCGCCATTAAAGAGCAGGCTGAGCATACGCAGTTGTCGTTTCGCACACACCGTTGGGAACGATACAACGCCCCATTTAGTGAATGGGAGTTCCAAAGTGCCCTTACAGCTTGCCCCGATACCTCTCCAGGTTCAGACCAAATTCACAACCAGTTTCTTCGCCATCTATTGGCACACTGTCAGGGTGAATTACTCACCCTGTTTAACCGCATCTGGACGGAGGGCGTTTTCCCAACTCGTTGGCAGGATAGCATTACCATTCCAGTGCTGAAACCTGGTGCAGATCCACTGGTGGTTGATAGCTATCGCCCTATCAGCCTTACCAACATTATGTGCAAACTCCTGGAATGGATGGTGAGTCGGCGGCTCATGTGGATCCTCGAAGCTTGGGGCGTCCTAGCCCAGCAACAGGGGGGCTTCCGTCAGGGCCGCTCAGTGATCGACAATTTAGTCTCGCTAGAGTCGGCTATTCGTACAGCTTTTACTTGGTGTGAAGGTCTAGTTGCCGTTTTCTTTGATCTTCGGAAGGCGTAAGATACCACCTGGCACCTGGCATCCTTGCTACGTTGCACGAATGGGGCTTACGGGGTCCACTTTCGATTTTTTTATGAAATTTTCTCTCCAATCGCTCCTTTTGGATAAGAGTTGGCACATATTTTAGCTCTGCTCATATTCAGGAGAATGGTGTCCCGCAGAGCTCAGTTCTCAGTGTTCCCCTCGTTTTGGTGGCGATTAATGGTCTTGCGGCTGCGGTGGGCTCATCAGTCTGTTCCTCTCTATACGCCGATGACTTTTGTCTTTATTACAGTTCCCCAAGCATCAGTGTCACTGAATGGTGGCGGCAGGGAGCTATCCGTTTGGCACATTTTTGGGCATCCAACCATGGTTTTCAGTTCTCAACCTCTAAGACCCGAGTGATGCATTTCTGTCGTCGTCGAACGGTCCACCTCCATCCAGAGCTCTACCTTGCCAATGAACTCCTTCGTATTGAGGAGATGCATTGCTTCCTTGGCGTGCTGTTTGATGCTCAGCTCACGTGGACACCTCATCTTCACGAGCTTAAACAACGGTGCTGGTGGCACCTCAACATCCTTCGCTGCCTCAGCCACACCGTTTGGGGGGCTGCACAAACAACCCTCCTACAGTTCTATAAGGCCTTAGTCCAGTCCCGTCTCGACTACGGGAGCGTGGCGTACGACTCAGCTGCACCTTCAATGTTGCAGATCCTCGACCCGATTCTCCATTGTGGTGTCAGACTGGCAACAGGTGCCTTCCGCTCTAGGCCAGTAACACCTTCTTGTAGAAGCTGGAATCCCTCCCCTACGATTCCGCCGACAACAGTTGCTTGCGTCGTACATCGCCCGCGTCCATGCCACCCAAACCGCAGGCTCCTTTTTCCATTTTCTGCACTCCCCTCCCCACGGCGGCGGCCTAGGTTGGGTCTCCCGATTGCGGTTCGCGTTCGTTCCCTTCTCTCGTCACTAGAGTCCTTTCCCCGTCCTCCATCCTTCCGGCTCTCTTCTTCTACCCCTCCTTGGTCCCTCCCTCGCTTGCAGCTGTGCTTGGATTTGTCCTGCAACTCCAAGTCCTCCGTTCCACATGGCAGTCTTTGTCAACAATTCCTGGCTCTTCTTGCCTCGTTTCGCGATGCAGATGTAGTCTACACCTATGGTTCTGTGGTCGATGAACGCACTGGGTTTGCTTTCATCCACAGTGACTACGTTGAGCAGCATTCCCTGCCTTGTGGGGAGCAGTGTTTTCACTGCAGAGCTGGTTGCTCTTTATTGTGCACTCGCTCACCTTTCCTCCTGCCCTGGGGAGTCATTTGTAATATGCAGTGACTCCCTGAGTGGATTGCAAGCACTCCACCTGTGTTTCTCTCAGGACCCTTTGTTGCGCGATATTCAAGATGCTGTTTCTGCTCTCGCCAAGTGTGGTCGTTCAGCGACGTTTGTGTGGACCCCGGGCCACATCGGCATTCCAGGAAACGAACGTGTCGATCGGTTAGACAAGCAGGCCACCACTTTGCCACCACTGGAGCTTGGTCTCATGGAAATTTCTACATCGCAAGGTCCATGATGTCTGGAGCTCTGAATGGTCTGTCTTGAACACGCCAAATAAGCTCCGCATGGTCAAGTTGTCCACGGCCGTATGGAACTCATCCTTGAGGGGCACGCGTAGGGACTCAGTTGTTTTCTGCCGTCTCTGAATTGGACATACGTGGTTCACCCACAGCTATTTCCTTCGTCGTGAGAACCCGCCCAAGTGTCGCTGTGATGCAGGGCTGACAGTGGTCCATCTTCTGATGGACTGCCCCCTTTTAGCCCCCTTACGGCAGTCCTTCAATTTATCAGCTGCACTTCCTTTAATTCTAGGTGACGCTGCCTCTATAGCTGACTCAGTTTTACGTTTTATCTGTGCAGCTGGGTTTTATCACTCGCTCTAGTGTGGGCGCTCTCACATGATTTCTCAGGCTACACCCACTCCAGTGACTTTTAATTGTGACGTAGATACCAAAATAGTGTCTTTTATGGTAACAAGTTGTGTTGGTACCTCTATCAACGCTTTCCAGCTGGAGGTTCTTCGTTTGTAGTTGAGTGGTTGACCTTTTACCTGATCCATCAACCACTGTAGTCTGTTTTACTCTAGTCAACTATTTGCTCTGGTCCTTTTAAGTGTCCTCTATTTTGCGTTACTGCGGTGTTCATTTTAGCTCTGTATCCCTTGGTGTTCCCTCCCTCTGGGTGCAGAGGTTATGCTTTTACTGTATAGGCCTTTTAAAAGTATGTCTGTTTTTAACTGGGGATTGATGACCTCAATGTTTAGCCCCCATCAAACCCCAAAACCAACCAACCAACCTTGAGACAGAAAAGCTTCTGACCACAAATCAGCAGGATTTTGGAAAACATCACTTGTGCAAAACTCAGCTTGCCCTCTTCTCAAATGATATCCTACAAACTATGGATGAAGGGGAACAGGCAGATTCCATATGCCTGGATTTCCTAAACACTTTGACACAGTGCCCCACTGCAGTCTGTTAACAGAGGTATGAGCATACAGAGCAGGTTCCCAGATATGCGAGTGGCCCGAAGACAGTAATGGGACCCATTATGTCGTCCTTAGTGGTGATTCTTCATCAGAGTCAAAGGTATTGTCAGGAGGGCCTCAGGGTAGTGTGATAGGACTGCTTGTATTCTCTATATACATGAGTGATCCTGACAGACAGGGTGAGCAGCAGTCTGTGGCTGTTTGCAAACAACACAATTTCTAGTTGATGCGATGAACGGCAGCTATCTCTGCATGTAGAAAAATGTAAGTTAATACAAGTAAGAAAAGCAATTCCATAATGTTTGAATAAAGCATTGGTAGTGTGCTGCTTGACACAGCTACATCCATTAAAGATTGAGGCATAATGTTGCAGAGCAATATGAAATGGAACCAGCACATAAGGTTAGTGGTAGGGAAGGTGAATTGTCAACTTCAGTTTATTGGGAGAATTTTAGGAACATGGGGTTCATCTGTAAAGGAGACCGCATGTAGGACATTAATGCAACTCGTTTTTGAGTACTACTCAAGTGTGGGATTCCCACAAGGTTGGACTGAAGGAAGACATCGAAGCAATTAAGAGTCAGGCTGCTGGATTTGTTACCGGTTACTTCGAATAACAGGCAGGTATTTTGGAGATGCCTCGAGAACTCAAATGGGAATCGTTGAAGGGAAGGTGATATTCTTTTTGAGAGACACTATTCAGAAAATTTAGAGAACCAGCATTTGAAGCTGACTTCAGAATAATACGAGGGTTAGTTTTTTAAGTAAGGGCCGTTTTAATTTAAAAAAAAAAGATACAAATACTTTTGTAAAAAAACTTTTATTTTCTGATTCTACACACTTTTACCTATTTTTCTACATAGTTGCCTTGTTTATTTAAGCACTTGTCATACCGTACAACTAAGTTTTTAATTCCCTCTTCAAAGAATTCGGCCGTCTGCTCCGACAGCCAAGAGTTCACGGCCGCTTTCACTTCATTCTCGTCATTGAAGCGCTGCCTGCCAAGATTGTGTTTCAGGTACCAAAAAAGGTGAAAATCGCTAGGAGCAAGGTCGGGGCTGTATGGTGCATGGTCCAAAACTTCCCAGCCAAAAGAATCAATCAAATCCCGAGTCTTTTGAGAGGTGTGAGGCCTAGCATTATCGTGCAGGAGCAAAACTCCTTTTGTCAGCATGCCGCGCCTTTTGTTTTGAATTGCTCTGCGGAGCTTCTTTAGAGTTGCACAGTAGGCATCTGAGTTGATTGTCGTTCCTCGTGGCATAAAGTCCACTAGCAAAACACCGCGCCGGTCCCAGAACACAGTTGCCATAATCTTGCGCTTTGACAGCGTCTGTTTGTCTTTGACCTTGACGGGTGAGGTTGTGTGTTGCCATTCCATCGATTGTCGCTTGCTTTTGGGAGTGATATGGGATACCCATGTTTCATCTCCAGTGACAATTTGACTCAACATGTTATCCCCTTCTTCCTCGTAACGAATCAAAAAGTCCAATGAAGTGGCAAATCTCTTCCTTTTGTGGTCCTCTGTGAGGAGTCTGGGTACCCACCGAGAACACAGTTTCTTAAAGTTTAGGTTTTCGGACACAATTTTGTACAAAACTGATCTTGAAACTTGTGGAAATTCCAAAGAAAGAGTGGAAATTGTGAATCTTCTGTCCTCACGAATCTTTGTTTCGACTGCAGCCACCAAATCATCAGTGATCACAGAGGGCTGGCCTGAGCGTTCTTCTTTGACGGCCAGTTTTAAACTCTCTAACCCATTGGCACACTTTACCTTCACTCATTGCATTCAAGCCATAAACTTCTGTTAACTGATGATGAATTTCTGCAGCTGATAGGCTTCTCGCGGTCCAAAAACGTATCACTGACCATATCTCACACGCGGCGGGCGATTCAATAATCGTAAACATTATAAAGTAGCACAGCGATGCGTACACGTCAGCTACAGAGCTGCAACTTGCATCAGTGTGAACGGGAAGGATGCTGGCAAGTGGCGCGGTGGCTTGTTGCAGCGTCCGCGCGAACTACGGGACTATACGCGCGAACGGCCCTTACTTAAAAAACAACCCTCGTACTACTGCTGCCAATGTGCATTTTGTGTAATGACCTTTAAGATAAGAGAAATTAGAGCATATACCAAGGCATATAGATATTCATTTTTCCCTCGCTGTATTTGCGAGTGGAATGGGAGAGGAAATGACTATTAGTGGTACAGTGTACCCTCCATCATGCACCATACAGTGGCTTGCATAGTGTATATGTAGATGCCACCTCTCTTGATTTCAGGAAGGCATTTGACACTGTCCTGCAGTGCCGTTTATTGAAAAAAATGAGAGCTTACTGAGTATCAGAGCAGATTTGCTACTGGATTCAAAACTTCCTTGCAGCTAGAACTCAACACATCATTTTAAGTGGAACAAAATTGACAGATGTAAATGTAGTTTCAGGCATGCCCAAAGGAAGTGTGATAGGACTGTTACTGTTTGCAATGTACTGTATATAAATGATCTAGTAGAATGCATCAGAAGCTCTTCAAGGCTGTTTGCAAATGATACAGTTGTCTATGAGAAGGAAGCTATGTCAGAAGACAGTAATAATTTGCAGAAGGGCCTGCAGAGGAATTATGAATGGTACAGAGACTGGCAGTTGACCATGAATGTAAATAAATTTAATATATTGCACTTAACATAGGAAAAGGAGTCTACTAGTGTACAACTACACTGTTGATGACAAATTGCTGGAAATAGTAGCCACTGTAAAATATCAAGGATTATCTATCTGGAATGACCTTTAAGTTGAATGACCACATAAAACAGATAGTAGGAAAAATAGATGCAAGACATAGATTCATAGGGAGAATCTTAAGGAAGTGTATTTCATCCACCAAAATCATTTAGTTGGCATGAGAGCATTGCAGAGATGCTCAGCAAACTCCAGTGGCAGATGCTACAAGAGAGCCATTGTGAATTATGGAGAGGTTTACTACTGAAATTTCGAGAGAGTGCTGCCCAGGAAGAGTCAGATAACATATTATTTCCTCCCACGTACATCTCCCGAAATGATCACAGGGCTGTAATTCAATAAATAGGAGCTAATACAGAGGCTTATTGACAATAATTCTACCCATGAACCATTTGCGAATGGAACAGGGAAGGGAGGATCAGTTAGTAGTACCATAAGTATCCTCCACCACACACCATCAGGTGGATTGCAGAGTACTGATGTAGATGTAGGTATGATAAAACTACAAACTTATGGCATATCAGGCCAGCTTTGTGATTAAATTGAGGACTTTCTAGCTGATAGAACTTAGTACATTGATCTTAATAGGTTATAATCATCAGATCTGAATGCAACTTTTGGTGTACCCCAAGGTTGTATTGTATGAAGCAACATAGTGCACAAATAGGCAGAAAGACCCATTACCATTTAATCACATAATTGGTGATCAGCCACTGGAAACAATTACAGTTGTAAATATCTGAGAGTGTGCATCATGAGTGACGTGAAGGGAAATAACTACAGAAAAGTATTTGCAGGAAAGGCAAATTGATATTCGTAGAATACAAAGGAAATGTAATTCACGTACAAAGGAAATACAAGTGAGTCTTCAATATTGTTCATCAGTCTCAAGCCATTAGCAATTTGTATTATTAGAGAAGATAGGGATTATCCAAATAAAAACAGTGTTAATAGTGGTGATCCAAAGAAGAATAGCAAATTTCACCATGGTTTTAGTTAGTTTAGTAGTGAGTAGTTTTTAGTGAGCATAGAAATGCTCATCCAACTTTAGTGACAGAAGGCACAAGAAAGGTTTTGTGCATCATAGAGGGGTTTAAAGTTAAAATTCTAAAAATGCCCTTTCCAAAAAGAATCAAGTAATATATTATGTATATATAGGGAACATAACAAAAACAGTAAACTCATAGAAATTCTAGCTTATACAGAGGTTTGCCAACAATTGTTTCTCCTGCACACAATTCATGAGTTGATCTGGAAATCAGGGAAATAATAGTTTTACCTGAACTATGAACATCTTAAGGTGCCTTGTGGAATGTAGTTATAATAGTTTTCATGTGACACAATAAACTGGCCATAGTGTACTGCCTGCTGATGGGGAAAAATGTGCTGTATTTTGCCTCTTGTGACAAATCTCTGTGATGTTTTAAATGGTTCTTGTGCTTTTGATATTGTAGTTTGCTGTGTTGTAACTGATCAGTTGGTTGGATCTGCATGTGTGCATGCTATATGCCAGGCTACAGTGCTGATCCCATGCTGAGTGGCTGCAAATCAGTGTGTTTCGTTTCACAATGAATCTTGAGCCTTTTCCTGACTGCATTTCCAGTTCTTTGCTCCTGTGATGGGAAATGCTAGTTCCCTGGTGACATGGGATCGTTCCTAAATCATTTCTCAGCAGTTCCCTTTTCCACATTCATTGAATCTTTGAGGTCCACATCTGACAACTGAATAGTGAAATGTTCTGAAAACACCAGGAAAGTGAGTAAGAAAATAAAGCAAACAAACACCAAGCTCTCTCTCTCTCTCTCTCTCTCTCTCTCTCTCTCTCTCTCTCTCCCTCCCTCCCACCCCCCCCCCCCCCCCACACACACACACCATAATATCTATCACAGAATCTCCCAATTTTCACTTTCCTCACATCACATGTAAGAGTAACCTCAGGTGTACACTGGGAAAGCATATTGAGTCCCTTGGTGTTCATGTTGTGTGTTACTGACCTGGCAGACAATATTAATAATAACCTAATATTTTTCACAGATGATTCATTTATCTGATAGCTTCCACACAAATATTCTGTCAGATCTTGATAATATTTCAAAGCAGTGCAAAAATTGACTACTCACTTTAAATAGCAAGAAATGTAAATTATGTGCTTCGCAAAATAAAATAAAAGTGATATCCTGTGACAACAATAACAATTACTCACAATTTGAAACAATAAACTCATGAAAATACCGGGATGTAACAATTTGTTGGGATGGCAAGTGACATACTTTGCTTCATCAGTGCTCCATATATAATTTCAATGGGAATATGCCCTAAGAAATGTTCCTATTGCAAGTAGCCTTTGCCACACACCTCAGAGTGGTTTACAGACTATAGATGTAGACTTATATGTGGGTTTTAGTAACCAATTACCCCCCCCCCCCGACCCCCCCCCCCCCAAAAAAAATCAGTAATACTAATTTGTACTTCCTCGTGCATTAGAGGCACAAAAGGATAGGAAATGTAAAGAAAGGAACATCATGTTACTGTAGAAACTGTGATGTTCCTTTATATTTATGATCTTAACGTGGGAAACATCGTGTGGTAAATGCATTTTAAATAATAGTTACACCAAAGTAGTACTATTAAAAGAATGGAAAATTAGTAAGTATTCAATTTTCCCCACAATATTTGAGATGATGTTGTTGTCGTCTTCAGTCCTGAGACTGGTTTGATGCAGCTCTCCATGCTACTCTATCCTGTGCAAGCTTCTTCATCTCCCAGTACCTACTGCAACCTACATCCTTCTGAATCTGCTTAGTGTATTGATCTCTTGGTCTCCCTCTACGATTTTTACCCTCCACGCTGCCCTCCAATGCTAAATTTGTGATCCCTTGATGCCTCAGAACATGTCCTATCAACCGATCCCTTCTTCTAGTCAAGTTGTGCCACAAACTTCTCTTCTCCCCAATCCTATTCAATTTTTGATTTGAGATACCTTGGGGTAATACTGTATTGTGTCAACACTTATTCTGTAATACTTTTAAAAAATATTCAATGGAGTTATCAGACATTTCCACTTCAACAGAAATAACTTTCTGAAAGATGAATACAGGACAGAGATTCACAACTGTTCAGTGGTTGAAATTCAACAGCTTACTACATTATTCCAATTTTGCCTCTTTTGACACCATTGCTTTTGGTTTGACAGGGCCATTTAGTTTAATTTTTGGGCTTCAGTATAAGAAAAAATAGATTTAATGTTATGCTGAATGATCTCAATGTCTTCTTGGATACAGCTGTTGCAGGTATATCTTGGAACATTTCCAATAACTTTAATTTGCTTCTATCTATGTCTATGAGGTTTCTGATGACGTTGGGGTTCATCTTGACATTGCAGCCTCAGTTGTTTGAGATTGTTTTCTGCTGGTTTGGTTTTGTCTCTGGTGATGTTTGAGAGTGGCTTAATTATAAGATGAATTTATTTATATCTGATGCATTACATTAATGAATCAAAACAGTTAGAAAACTATGAATACATCTTTGTCATACATTCAGTGCACTGCAGGCTATGATCGCAGTTTTGCATATTTTATTGCTGACAGTGTACTTTTCCTTTTTGTTGAGTGATGGCTCTACACAGATTAATCACCTGCAAGTAATAGTTTCCTCAGACTTGAATAGTCAAAGTATGTGACTCTTAAAGAAAAGTCAGTTTGCTTGCCATGTGACATTTCAGAGTGTGGACAATCTATCACTGAAGCTCTGCTTATGTTGTGGCCTTCAGTTGAAAGACATTTGAACATGCTTACAGTAAAACTTCCTGGCAGATTAAAACTGTGTGCCGGACCGAGACTCGAACACGGGACCTTTGCCTTTCGTGGGCAAGTGCTCTACCAACTGAGCTACCCAAGCACGACTCACGCCCCATCCTCACAGCTTTACTTCTGCCAGTACCTCGTCTCCCACTTTCCAAACTTTGAGCCTCGGCCCGGCACACAGTTTTAATCTGCCAGGAAGTTTCATATCAGCGCACACTCCACTGCAGAGTGAAAATCTCATTCTGGAAACATCCCCCTGGCTGTGGCTAAGCCATGTCTCCGCAATATCTTTTCTTTCAGGAGTGCTAGTTCTGCAAGGTTCGCATGAGAGCTCCTGTAAAGTTTGGAAAGTAGGAGACGAGGTACTGGCAGAAGTAAAGCTGTGAGGATGGGGCGTGAGTCGTGCTTGGGTAGCTCAGTTGGTAGAGCACTTGCCCGCGAAAGGCAAAGGTCCCGAGTTCGAGTCTTGGTCCGGCACACAGTTTTAATCTGCCAGGAAGTTTCGTATCAGTGCACACTCCGCTGCAGAGTGAAAATCTCATTATGCTTACGGTAGTAAAGCATTGATATCCGTATACAAACCCCTCATACTTCACTCCAGTAGCAAACTGTTTCCTATCAATCCACCCCTTCTTTTAGTCAAGCTACACCATAAATTTCATTCTTTCCTACTTTGATTCAGTACCTTCTCATCAGATATCTGATATACCCATCTAACCATCAGCATTCTCGTGTAGCACCATATTTCAGAAATCGATGTTCTCTTTGTGCCTTAACTGTTTATCGTCCATGTTTCTCTTCCATACAAGGTTGTGTTACCTTCACAGAAGATTCCCAGACACTTAAATTTGTATTCGAAACTAACAAATTTCTCTCCTTAAGAAAAACTGTTCTTTCTGTTGCTGCTGCTCTCTGACTAGTACTCATTGCCATCTCTGACAGAATCACAGTAACAGCAGCAAACCTGAAATTTCTTATTTCTTATTCTTCCTTAACTTTAATTCCCTTTATGAATTTCTCCCAGTTTCCTTTACCTGTTGAATAGCGTTGGGGATAGGCTACAACCTTGTCTCACTCCCTTCTCAACCACTGCTTCTCATTTATACTTATATTGATATGGTGTCTGTTCTTAGACACCATTGATGACCTGCAACTGTCTAGAAAGAAATTAGAATTCTATTAATACCTTCAGCTGTTGATGGACGTTGGTATATATCAACGGGGACAGGTGAAAATGTGTGCCCCGACCAGGACTCGAACCTGGGATCTCCTGCTTACATGACAGACACTCTGTCCATCTGAGCCTGTGAGGGCACAGAAGATAGTGCGACTGCAGGGACTATTTCGCGCATACCTCTCGCGAGGCCCACATTCTCACCTTGTATGTCCACACACTACATTCGTAGTGTCCCACCCCAACACACTCATTGTTCGTGGAAGACATTCTTCCAGGACCCGTAAGAGTTCGGGGAATATGTGTGCATCCGCACAGGATGAGGATGTCATGGCCAGTATTGCCAGAACTATATACTTATATGGATATTGTGTCTGTTCCCCGTTGATATATATCAATGCCCGTCAACAGCTGAAGGTATTAATATAATTCTAATTTCGTTCTAGACAGCTGCAGGTCATCAATGGTGTCTGTTCTTTCGGACATATCAGAAAGAACAGACACCATATCCATATAAGTATATAGTTCGGGCAATACCGGCCATGACCTTCTTCTTCTGTGCGGATGCACACATATTCCTTGAACTCTTACGGTACTTCGAAGAATGTCTTCCATGAGTAATGAATGTGTTGGGGTGGGACACTACGAATGTAGTGTGTGGACATACAAGGTGAGAATGTGGGTCTTGCGAGAGGCATGCATGAAATAGTCCCTGCAGTTGCACTATCCTCTGTGCCCTCAGTGGCTCAGATGGGTAGAGCGTCTGCCATGTAAGCAGGAGATCCCGGGTTCGAGTCCCGGTCGGGGCACACATTTTCACCTGTCCCTGTTGATATATATCAACGCCCGTCAACAGCTGAAGGTATTAATATGATTCTAATTTCGCTTCTTATTTATGTCCTTTTTCTGTTATAACTGCTGCATGGTTTCTATACAAGTCATAGATAATGTCTCCTTTATGTATTATAACCCACCTACCTTTTGAATTTAAAGAGTGTATTCCAATCAGAGTAGTCAAAAATTTTCTCTAAATCTACAAAAGCTACCTTTCTTTAATCTTTCTTCTAAGATATGTCGTAAGGTCAGTATAGCCCCACATGTCCCTACATTTCCGCAGAACCCAAACTGATCTTCCAGACTGTGGTCCCTTAGAAATACTAAGAAGATTGATGTCCCTCTTCAGAGACCGTATCTCAAGTCTGGCCTTCTGGCCCCTCCACATATGCCCTTCTGATGTGGTTGATATAGGATGGCTATCTGTATTGTTGAAGGAAGCAAGTCACCTCACCCCACTGTGGCAAGGTGCTTGTTTCAAGGGGGGCCATAGGACCTATCTCTTATGAGTATCACAGTCATGTGGATTGCTTTGTCTGATCTATTTGGTTGTTTTTGTCATGTGGATTGCTTTGTCTGATCTATTTGGTTGTTTTTGTCTTCCCTATATTTGTGTTTAAAGCCACTATAAGTATGTTCCAGGTGCATATTAGAATTTAGTGTGGCATACAGGAATGGCAGTATTCTCTAGAAGAAGCAGATGATTGGTACACATTTTCAAATTAGTGACCAAATGGCCTGGCGTCAGCATGGTTTTAGGGTAGCTAAAGCAAGTTTGAACATTCTGGAAAACAGTTTCCTCTTTCTCCTCAAATAATGTTTTCAGTAATTTGTAGATATACTGTTTTTCATAGCTGTTCACTTTCAACATTTTCTTTTTACATGCCATGATCAGAATGGGCAAATTTTTGGATTCAGCATAACTGTAGTCTGTTTTTATGATATCTTTCATTTATTTAATGTGTTTGGTTGGAAAGGACCAGATGATTATTTTCTTAAAACTTTTAAAAATACCTCCACAGCACACATTATTTCTGCGAGAAAACATGAATGACTTGAGTGACAAACACCTTAACCAATATCAATCAGCACCAACAAAATTGTGGTCTGGTATTTATAATCATTGCAACCATGCATTCTATCCAAACATACACAGACTTTTCCATACAGCCTAAGCATCTCTCACTGCACTTCGTTTGTAATGATATGCACAAAATAGTAACTTTGCAAAATAGGGCGGATTTCTTAAAGGCAGACAGTCAATTGTGAGTGACATATTTGTTTAAAATTTAATACATACACACAGATGAGCCCAGAATTTGTGACCACCTGCATAATAGCATGTTGGTCCACACATAAAGCACATTACAGCAGCACTTTTGCCTAGCTCAGATTCAATAAGTCCTTAGGTTTCAGGAGGTGTTTGACACCAGGTATATATATTCACAGGTCACACAATATCCATAAATTATGGGCCAATGGTTTTTGGTCGTGAAGCTAATGCCTGATAGCATCCCATGTGTGTTCTGTCGAGTTCATACCAGGTGAATTTGATAGCCGAGACATCAGTATGGGTTTACTGTCATGCTCCTTCAACCACTGTAGCACTATTCTGGCCGTGTAGCATGGACTATTATCCTGCTGGAAAATCCAATCACCATTGGGGAAGATGTTGAGCATGAAAGAATGCAGGTAGTCTGTAGTGATATTCACATAATCCACATCTGTCATGGTGCCTTTGTTCACTACCGCAGGTTGAATGTCCCCCATAGCACAATATTGCCCCCACAAGTCTGTGTTCATGGCAAAGTGCATTTTTTTGAGCAGCCATTTGCCTTGATGATGGTGCTATCCATGCACAATCATTGGCGTGGTGTAACAAGAAATGTGATTCATCCAACTAACCTACAGTTTTCTATTGGTCCACCATCCATTCTGGACTGTCTTGTGCCCATTGCACTTGTAATTGATGATCTTATTGGGTCAACACAGTGACACACAGGTGTCATGTTCTGTGGAGCCATGTGTTCAATAATGGCCACTGAACAGTGTGTTCAGAAACACTTGGCCTGCACCAGCATTGTACTTAATTATCAGATCTGTCACAGATTGCTACCTAAACTGCTTGACATAGTGATCAAGCCTGTGAGCTCCACGTTTTGTGATGAAGCTTGAACATTCAACACCTTATCGTCTATTCATTGTTTCAGCACCACCTCTCTCTCTCTCTCTCTCTCTCTCTCTCTCTCTCACTCACACACACACACACACACACACACACACACACTGAAATAAGCGTGTAGAGACTGAGGTGCGATGTTTTGGAAGGTGAACCTGTGGTATAGTTGGTGTCTCAGTGGAGGAGCCTGACAGCTGCGAGAAGGAACCAAGAATTTCCTGAATGGCGATGTGGGAGATAACAGTTGAATGGATGGATGCTGCAGTGAGGGCTCAGCCTCCAGACCCATATCCACGGAAACTGTCAACAGTGACCTGGAGTGGAAATTGAACCCTGTGGTCTAGGAATTTGCAACAGTGGGTACTCCAACTCTGAGTGACCCACTGATGGTGTAGCAGGCAATAAGTGGAGGTGGAGTTGGTTGGTGTGCTGACTCTCCAAACCCCTTGGAATTTCCAGCCGTCATTAGGTGCTGCCCATGAGTGGCCATGACTGTAGCCAGCATCCATTAATATCTTGCTCCATATGAACGTGCCCATCATCCATCATATTGGATCTGGGGTTCCTCTGCTTCACCATTGGAGGATGTGTGAAAAGGCAGGCTAAACAGGTGATTAATGCCATTGGCATTGCAGAACTGTTCAAAGGCCATCACCATGAATTGGGGCCCATTGTCAGACACAAGGATGAGGGGAAGCACTCGAGTGTTGAGAATCTGGGTAAGTGCATTGAATCTGGCAGCTGTAGTGGTGGATGCCATGCTAGCCACATGTCGCATATGGGTAGCTGGAATAAGCATCCACAACAGTGAGCCACATAAAGCCTGGCAAAGTCCAGATGAATGCAGTCCCAGCGGTGATGGGAAGTGGGCCAGGGGGCTAAAGACTGAGGCAGAGCAACCTGATGTGGGGCATGTGCAGAACAGCTGCAGTCATAGTCCAGTAGACTTGTTGCCTGCCTAGGGCTTTCATCCATGACATAACCCTGCGTCCATGATAGAGGAGTACCAAGACATTGGGATGACAAAAAGGTGGGTATCTATCTGCTTCCACATCTGACAGAACATCAGAGACAACAGACAAACAATGAGAAAGGCAAGCCCAGACCCGATCTTCTAGATCAGTAGATTTGGAAAAATCAATGGGCCACCCACGTAGCACATAGTGCATGACAGCGGAAGATAGGGTCACAGTGTGTGTCTGTGGCAATGTGAGTAGCAGTATTGGGAAACTCATCAAAAGTGCATTTTCAATCTATGTCAGTGTGGAAACAGGATATCTCCTGTTTTTCTAATGCCGGGTCTGGTCCTGAGGGTAGACGAGAGAGCGCATCCATGTTCATGTCTTGTTCAGTCGTCTTGTACTTAATAGTGTAATTGTAAGAACTAAGGAGAAGAGCAGAATGCTGGAGCCTTTGAGCCGTCTACTCAAGAAGCTGAGAATGGGGCTCAAAGAGCACAACCAACGGTTTGTGGTCATTAATGAGGGTAAATTTAGTCCCAAGGAATTTCTTTACGTCGAAGATGATTGCCAAAGCCTCATTCTCAATCTAGGAGTAATTTCTTTGAGCAGTTGTCAGTGTCTTCATCACATAAGTGATGGGTTGCTCAGTACCATTGGGGAATGTGATGGAGAAATGGGTGTAAGGCAGGGTACTAAGTGTAACGTGCTTCAACTGGGTGACGGCACGCTTGCAGGCAGCCGACCACTCTGTAAGTGAATGCACTTTTTCCGCAACTGGTTGGGTGGGTGCATAATGTGAGCTGCTTACAGGAGGAATTTAGAATAATAATAATAATAATAATAATAATAATAATAAACCCCGTGGAGGCCCGGGAAAAGAATAGGCCTCCGGTATGTTCTGCCAGTCGTAAAAGGCGACGAAAAGAACAAACCACTAATAGGGCTAACCCCCCTATTAGTGTGATTAGTTGGTTCAGGACAGAACTAAAGAAGCCTCGGACAAGCGCCATCATGGTCGGGGACGACGCTTGAACCCTATGCCCGCCCACAATGGTAATGACACTGCTAGCCAACTGGAAAATGATTTAAATCCAAATAGAGGTGTTTTGCAGGATATGCTTCCTGCAACCACCCTAGAAGGAAAACAAAGACAGAGGATGAGATGGTCAGATGAAGTTAATCGACACCTCATGTTCTGTTGTTACCAAGCAACAAACCTAGGAACCAACACAACTGGATACAGATCACAAGTATACACAACATTTATTACCAGATACCCAGAATTAAAATTTTTAACAGAACAACGACTAGCTGATCAGATCCGTGTAATAATCAAAAATAACAGGATACCCCAGTCAGAATTAGAAAACATCAAACAACAAGTACAACAAATACTGGAACAAAATAATGTGCAATCAGAAGAAGAAGAAAATAGAGTAATGGACTCAAACATCCCAGAGCAAACAAACAAAGAACAACATGCATCAATTAAACAATCAGAGGAAAACGAAATCTTGCGACAGCCACCAGAACAAGCACAAATAGAACACGAAGTGACACACATGTTAGATATAGAAGAAAAATTTCAGCTGACATATATAGAATACAAAGACACAAATACAGACATTAGACCATTCTTGCAAAGACCGCCAAATAACCCACAAGTCGAAACAACAATAAAAACTATCAACACAATCATACACAACAAAATAAATGAAAACACAACTATGGAAGAGTTAAAACTACTGGTTTATATAGGAACACTCACTACACTAAATATACACACTAGGCAGAGATCAGAACCAACCAACACACAGAAGAAACCCACAAAACCAGCATGGCAACACAGGCTACAGATCAGAATAGAAAAACTGAGAAAGGACATCGGACAGCTAACACAATTTATAAGAAATAAAATATCAGAAAAAAAAAAACGAAAAAGGTTAGGTAAAATCTCACAACAAGAAGCGATAGAGCAATTAGATGAAAAGAAGCAGAAATTACAAGCATTGGCCAAATGACTTAGAAGATACAAAAAAAGTGAAAATAGAAGGAAACAAAACCAAACATTCAATGCAAACCAAAAGAAATTTTACCAGACAATAGATAACACACACATTAAAATAGACAATCCACCAAACATAACAGACATGGAACACTTCTGGAGCAACATATGGTCAAACCCGGTACAACATAACAGGCATGCACGGTGGATACAAGCAGAAACAGACACATACAAGATGATACCACAAATGCCTGAAGTGATAATTTTGCAATATGAAGTCAGCCAAGCTATTAATGCTACTCACAATTGGAAAGCCCCTGGAAAAGATAAAATAGCAAATTTCTGGCTAAAGAAGTTCACCTCAACACATTCACATCTAACTAAATTATTTAACAGTTACATTGCAGACCCATACACATTCCCTGATACACTTACACATGGAATAACTTATCTGAAACCTAAAGATCAAGCAGACACAGCAAACCTAGCAAAATATCGCCCCATAACATGCCTACCAACAATATACAAAATATTAACTTCAGTCATTACACAGAAATTAATGACACATACAACACAGAACAAAATTATACGAGGTCGGTTCAGAAAGTAACCTCCGATTGGTCACAGTGCGGGTTGTGGGGGGAGTAGCGACGCCATCTGTGCGTTCACGCACTCAACAGGTCAGTCGGCATCAAGCCGTGGTCGAGTGAACGTCGTACCTGCGCTAGTTTAGTTTTTGTGGCAGTTTGAAATGTGTGCTGCAATAGAAAACCCCGCCAAATGTGAAGTGCGTGCTGTCATAAGGTTTTTTACAGCCAAAGGATATTCTGCAGCAGCTATTCATCGTGAGCTTTGTGCCGTGTACGGACCAAGAGTTATGAGTGAAGGAGTTGTCCGTGAATGGGTACGTTTATTTAAAAGTGGACGAGAAAACGTTCATGATGAAGAGAGGAGTGGTAGACCATCATTGGTGACTGACGAACTCGTTCAGACAGTTGATGCAAAAGTTCGTGAAAATCGACGTTTCTCAATGTCGGAGTTGTCTACTGGTTTTCCACAGATTTCTAAGACTCTCTTGTACGAGATAGTGACAGCAAGATTGGCACAAGCGGGTGATTTTTATGCAGAAGGAATTTCAAAGCTTGTGAAGAGATACGATAAGTGCCTCAATCGCTATGGAGACTATGTAGAAAAATAGTGCAAAGATGTAGTTGTAAGATGTATATATTAAAATATTTTTATTTAACTTGGTGTATTTTTTTAAATCAACCGGAGGTTACTTTCTGAACGGCTCTCGTAAATGAAGAACAAAATGGCTGCTGCAAAGGAGCTCGAGGATGTAAAGAGCAACTGATAATAGATGCAGAGGTGACATATCAAGCTAAAACTAAACAAAGGTCACTACACTATGCATACATTGATTACCAAAAAGCTTTTGATAGTGTACCCCACTCATGGTTACTACAAATATTGGAAATATACAAAGTAGATCCTAAATTGATACAGTTCCTAAACATAGTAATGAAAAATTGGAAAACCACACTTAATATCCAAACAAATTCAAATAATATCACATCACAGCCAATACAGATTAACCGTGGAATATACCAAGGAGACTCATTAAGTCCTTTCTGGTTCTGCCTTGCCCTGAACCTACTATCCAACATGCTAAATAATACAAATTATGGATACAATATTACTGGAACATACCCACACAAAATCACACATTTGCTATACATGGATGATCTAAAACTACTGGCAGCAACAAATCAACAACTCAACCAATTACTAAAGATAACAGAAGTATTCAGCAATGATATAAATAAGGCTTTTGGAACAGACAAATGTAAGAAAAATAGCATAGTCAAGGGAAAACACACTAAACAAGAAGATTACATACTGGATAACCACAGCGACTGCATAGAAGCGATGGAAAAAACGGATGCCTATAAATATCTAGGATACAGACAAAAAATAGGAATAGATAATACAAATATTAAAGAAGAACTAAAAGAAAAATATAGACAAAGACTAACAAAAATACTGAAAACAGAATTGACAGCAAGAAACAAAACAAAAGCTATAAATACTTATGCTATACCAATATTGACCTACTCATTTGGAGTAGTGAAATGGAGTAACACAGACCTAGAAGCGCTCAATGCACTTACACGATCACAATGCCACAAATATAGAATACATCACATACATTCAGCAACAGAAAGATTCACATTAAGCAGAAAGGAAGGAGGAAGGGGATTTATCGACATAAAAAACCTACATTATGGACAGGTAGACAATTTAAGAAAATTCTTTATAGAACGAGCAGAAACTAGCAAAATACACAAAGCAATCACTCATATAAATACATCAGCTACACCACTGCAATTTCATAACCACTTCTACAACCTTTTAGATCACATAACATCAACAGATACGAAGAAAGTAAATTGGAAAAAGAAAACACTACATGGCAAGCACCCGTATCATCTAACACAGCCACACATCGATCAAGACGCATCCAACACGTGGCTAAGAAAAGGCAATATATACAGTGAGACGGAAGGATTCATGATTGCAATACAGGATCAAACAATAAACACCAGATATTACAGCAAGCATATTATTAAATATCCCAATACCACAACAGATAAATGCAGACTTTGTAAACAACAAATAGAAACAGTAGATCACATCACAAGCGGATGTACAATACTAGCAAATACAGAATACCCCAGAAGACATGACAATGTAGCAAAAATAATACATCAACAGCTTGCCTTACAACATAAACTTATAAAACAACACGTTCCCACATACAAGTATGCACCACAAAGTGTACTGGAGAATGATGAATTCCAATTATACTGGAACAGAACCATTATAACAGATAAAACACCACCACATAACAAACCTGACATCATACTCACCAATAAAAAGAAGAAATTAACACAACTAATCGAAATATCCATACCCAATACAACAAATATACAGAAGAAAACAGGAGAAAAAATTGAAAAATACATCCAACTGGCTGAGGAAGTCAAGGATATGTGGCATCAGGATAAAGTTGACATTATACCAATTATACTATCAACTACAGGAGTCATACCACACAATATCCACCAGTACATCAATGCAATACAGCTACATCACAGCTACATCCAAACTTATATATACAACTATAGAAATCAGTAATTATTGATACATGTTCAATTACCCGAAAGTTCCTAAATGCAATATAACACATACCATACAGTTAAAAGGAAGTGACGCTTGATCAAGGTCCGCATCACTTTCCATTTTTAACCAGACTTAACGTCTGAGAAAGTAAAGAATAACAATAATAATAATAATAATAATAATAATAATAATAATAATAAACTTTACCCAAAAAAGCATGCAGCTCCTGCAGGTTTTGGGGATGTGGGAGAGTGTCAACAACCACAACGTTCCAGTCAGCGGGCTGAATCTTGTCTTCATTGGGCAAGTGTCCAAAGTATTTGACTTGCTCCTGGGGGGGGGGGGGGGGGGGGGAAACTGGCATTTGTGAAGGCAGTACTTGAGCCATGCATCATGCAGCATAGTAAAGAGGGTGCAGAGGTTGTGTAGATGGTTGTAGCTTGTAGTGCTCAATACTATTAATTCATCTAGGTAATTGGTACAAGTTGGAATGGACATAGTTATCTGATACAGGTGTTTCCGGAAGATTGCTGGAGTGGAAGAGATCCCAAAGGGCAAATGTTTGTATCTGTACAGACCAAAGGGTGCATCGATGACCATAATGTGTTATGGTTCCTCATCCAGTGGGCTCTGTAAACAATCATTACCTAGGTCTATTGTTGAGGAAACCATTTGGTTTCTTAACCACTACCAGGGGTGTGGCCCAAACACTAGTTTTGACTGGTTTAATTACCCCAGCTACAGTGAAGGCGATTGAGTTTGAGCTCAACCGCCATCTGTAGGGAGACCAGTAGCAAATGTGCCGAACAGAAACAGGGCACTCTATCGGAACGTAGAGAAGTATGCACCTCAGAATTGGTGACACACCTCTGGCCAGGTTCAAACAGAGAGACAAGAAACTTACAAAGGTCAACAAGTTTGTAGAAGATAACCATGTGCGACAACCTGAACTTTACCCGTTACGGAGAACCCAAATGGGGAGAAGGCATCCAGGTCAAAAATAATGCCAGCTGAGTGACTATTTATAACAAAGAGCATTATCAGTCATGTAACTTCCTTGTATGCTGCTAAGGTTGTGAATTGACCTCTGAGGGCAATTAAGCTGTCACCATATGCAACCAACTTGGAGGAGGACAGGGCCAACACTTGGTATCCCAGGCGAGCATATGTTGGGAGGTTCATCAGGAAAGAACATCCTAATGTGCAGTCATGAGATCAACAGCTTGGAGGTGGGAGGATGACCGTAGGGAACAATGGTCTGGAGTTCATGCACTACTCCTTGACACAAGTGTGGAGTGGGGTTAGATTGTCCCAATGTTTGACAGCAGACAGTTCAGAGATGCCCATCCTTTTCACAATGGATGCAGTGCAACTTTACTAATATCGGAGGTAGTGCTGAAGGGAACTGAAACCATGAATCCTGCAGGGGTGTCCATAAATCCATAAGAGTACAAGGGGGTGGAGATCTCTTCTGAGCAACATGTTGCAAGGCATCCCAGATTTGCTCCTTAATGCTCATGTCTGCGGAGTTTGATGGCCAGCGGAAGTATTTAAACTCAGAAGAGTGTTCCTGGAGTCACTCTGTAGCAATTCTGGACATATGGGGTCTGGACATGCAGGGTCCATGTATTCTTGAGGTTGTCTCCATAGCCATACACGTCCATCTGCTCAGTGCAATTTGATATGAGACTCATCCGACCAGGCAATGTGTTTCCAGTCATCAATAGTCGAGTGTCGGTCTTGACGGGCCCAGGCGAGGCGTAAAGCTTTGAGTCGTACAGACATCAAGGGTACACGAGTGGGGCTTCAGCTCTGAAAGCCCTTATCAATGGTGTTTCATTGAATAGTTTGCACACTGACACTTGTTGAATGCCCAGCATTGAAACCTGCAGAAATTTGCAGAAGGGCTGAACTTCTGTCACGTTGAATGATTCTCTTCAGTGTTCATTGGTCCCGTTCTTGCAAGATCCTTTTCTGGCCGCAGCAGTGTCGGGGATTTGATGTTTTGCCCAATTCCTGATATTCGCGGTACACTCTTGAAATGCTCATACTGGAAGATCACCACTTCATCAATACCTCGGAGATGCTGTGTCCCATCACTCGTGCGCGGATTATAACACCAAGTTCAAACTCACTCAAATCTTGATAACCTGCCATTGTAGCAGCAGTAACCAATCTAGCAACTGTGCAACACGTGTTGTCTTACATAAGCATTGCCAACTGCAGTGCTATATTCTGGCTGTTTACATACACTGTATTTGAATGCACATGCCTCTACCAGTTTCTTTGGTGCTTCAGTGTAGTTTGACAGCAACAAACACATCTCCTCGAATGTGAGTGCAACCATAGTAAGAAAAATGTCTCCGGGGAAGCCCACGAAAGAAAGTGTGACAAGTGGAGAGCATTATCAAATGCCCACCTGTAAAGTGAGAAAGTGCTGCAAATGTGTGTTCCAATATTCTTTGGTGTCATAAAATGGCGGAAACATGGATGGGCAGGACTCTGCCTGGTAAGCAACAACAGCTTGAATGGGTTGTGAACTGTGCACCTGCAAGTGTTCTGAATTTCCTTATGTAACAAGTTGGTTTGCTGCTGCACCTGCTCTTGCTGTTGCAGTTGCTTCTGCAGGAGTTGCTGTTGCTGTTGCTGTTCCACGAGTTGCACGAGTACCACATCCATGAGGCACTATTAACCTTTTTTCTCATTGCCAAATACTGTAAACATAATTGGGCATGACCTGTGGCTAACTGGCACAGGGCATCGGTGGTGAGTTGCCAAAATCCACGAAAGACAACAAAAGCAATGGACGAACAACAAGACAACATGCCAGACTGACAAATCTGTAATGTAAACCAAATCAAGAATGAAGATGTACCAGTATCTGGAACCAAGCAGTGCTGTGTACAAGGAATGGTACGAGAGGGCACTCAGAACATGACTGACGTCTGGGGCCCTGTGCTGCTAGCTTTATAGGATGGCGGTGAGTGCCAATAGGTGAGCGCGTGGGCCATGGCCTGTGCCTAGCGCTGAAGCAGCTACAGCAGTGCTTGCAAATATTAGGAGTGCCACCTAGTGGATGTTGTCTAGATCCATGTGTTCTGGTGGAGACACACATATATAATGGAAGATACTGCCTTGCAGGCATACGGATTTTTCAGAGTGAAACCGGAAAGGACAGTTTGTTTGAATTCAAAAGGATTGTTCTGTCCTTTACATCTGCATCTAGATTTATATACTTCACAAGCCTCCATATGATGTGTGGTGGAGGGTACCTTGTACCACTACCAGTCATTTCCTTTCCTGTTCCAACTGCAGAAAGAGGAAGGGAAAAATGACTGTCTGTATGCCTCTTTATGAGCCCTGATATCTTTTATCGTATCCTTATGATCCTTACATGAAATGTACATTGGTGGCAGTAGAATTGTTTTGCAGTCAGCTTCTAATGCTGATTCTCTAAATTTTCTCAGCAGTGTTCTGCCTAGAGAACTTCTCTTCCCACCTTCAGTCGACCTGAGTATGAACCATGCATACTTGATCATTCCTCGAAAATCAGGTGGACTAAACTGGTGCTAAATTAAAGTATGCATTTTAATGGAATCTTCCTTCAAAGCAATTTCTCTACTAGTCTGTCGCATTTTGAATTTTTTCCATGAAAATTTTAACCTGCCTGTAAAAGTAAGCATCACAGGGATGGAAAATCTATACTGCCAGTGTGGTAGTCATGAACCTTAGCTACTGCACTACACTAGCTTGGTCAAAACTTGACTGATGTTGCCAGTATAGGACTACATATAAAACTTGAACACCAAGTTTCTTGGAAACTAGGACCCATTGCGTGAAAATCTACTAGTCAGCTACTCAGGATAGGTCCCTTTACAACATATCTAAGACTCATCAAAAGCGGTAATTAACAGGTCTGGTAGTCTCCATGGTAGACAAAGTATACAAAGAGTTCACAAGGACTCGCAGAAGAATACACTTTGACTACTCCCAGTCCATTCGAAAGTGCTACATTGCACCTGGAACCCATAGTTCTACAGCACTTTATTGGTTCTGTGTGGATTTGATGGGCCTTCAAGAGCCCTAACTTTGAAATAGTGTATTTGAATGTTTTCCACTAAATTTAGCATCATTATTCACCACTCAAGCACCATGGCTGCTTTAGCTATGAGTAACAAAAAGTGGAAAATAATGAAGATATGTCAGCTGTGCTCCATCCATTAATTAGGACATCTGGCAAGCAGAAAAGTGGGTGATTGCGTCACTGTATGCACAATATTCACGCGTGGTAGAACTGTATGCAAACCTACTTTGTAATATTGTCCAATATTCTCAGATGAAATGCTTACCAGTAGTTGTGGACATTACTGCAGGAATGATTCTATGGAACTTCCAGAGGACAGAAGACAGGCCATGTTACACAAGAAATACAACAAGAACAGGACTTGGGTGTCCTAAATAAGGGAGGAAGACTTCACATGTTTCACAGCAGATCAGAAGCAGTCAGTGATGTATATATCTGGTAGCAAACAATATGGCCATAGCAAATGGCTCATGTTTGTTGGCCTTACTTTAAGTGATTTTTGTTGCATTTACATAGAACTTAGATTATTGACTAAAAATAACATTGGCATTGAGAATGATTACAGATTAGATTTCAGTAGAACAGATTGAGAAAAGCTAAGCAAATTCTGTAAGATTTTCCACTTTTCATCATATAGGCAACCATTGGAGAAAAAAATGTCCTTAATTATTGACTTAATCCGTAAAACACAATGGAGACGATATTCATCAAAAAATGACACTATTATTCCATGGACCCCAGAGTGTAAAAACATGCACAGCCAGCATGTTCTATCAATTCTCACTAACCAATAGAGATCAAGAAATGTTTTCAGCAGTGCAAAGACTGTAAAGTAAGTATAAATCTACTGTATTTAATACAAAAAGGATTTGGTGGGAGTAGTATCTAACCTATGGAGAGTATCATACAAACTCCTGACTGAGCATGTGAAGACCCTCATGGTGCTTTTGTTCTTCTCCATATTGCAGTTAGATACTGCAGAATGGCTCAGTAATGGAGACAGGTACAAAAACATCTGACAAACTCCCCCGTCACAACGATCAGTAAATGTGCCAGATGCACAGAACCCAGGACAAAATTAGAGCAAAATTACGTAGCATATTTCATTATTTTCTGTATATGCAAAGAAAATTTCACTGGCAGTGACCAAGTGCAACAAGGGAAAGGTCTGTGGTCTAGATGGTATCCACTTGGAAGAGCTGTAATATCAAACACTACAAATTGTACTATATTTAACAAAAGTTTTAACTGACTCAAAAAGATCTGGGCAAGTTTCAGGAATTATGAATAATATCAGAATAGTAATTATGAAAAAAATTCCAAGGGCCGTACAGGTCTTAAAACATGGCAGAACAATTTGTCTACTCAGTGCAGGAACATCTCTTCTGTAGCTGTCTTCCAGTGCACAGGAAGTTTCATGACATTAACCCAAGCCAGTTTTGCTTTGCATAAGGTAAGTCCATTGATAATGCTGCTAACCAAGCAGTGCACAAACTTGATAACACCCCCAAGAAATATGTGCTTCCAGTTAATGATAAACATTAAAATAGATGTCATCTACTTTAGGTGGCCTGTGATATTGGTGCAATACCATAGACACTCTACAACAGTTTTTGTGACTGTTGAAGAAGCAGAATGGTATATGGAAAATCATAAAGAATCAAAGAATGTATTGGTTATTTCACAATATCAGAAAGCTATTAAGTGGTCTTTCTCAAACACACCCAGTGAATTGGAAGCCATATTATGGGAAACCACCCATATCCCACATGTTTAGAGGATATGAAACTGAGTTGGAGAAGAATATACCACTGTGGACAGAAAGGGATATCCAAAATTAGAGCCCAAAAATGTGACATACGTGACTGGAGTGATAAAATGTATTTCTATGTAATGATATGACTACTCCTCTACTAGATTCTTCAAACTGGACGGAAACTAATAACATTCTGAACAGTGTCTCTGGCATGTTACATACAGAATATGAGGAGACTTGTCATAGAAAATGTGTGAATGAGGATGAAAGTGAAACAAGTGAAGTGCTAAATAAAAACAATGAACATGGTAATCCATCAAGTGCTATAGATCCTCAAAAACCTACAAAAATAATGGAGAATAATACAAAAACTGCATCTGTAAATAGACTAACATAGTTTGTAATTATTGTTGTTCTTTAAAATTCAGTCCCCCCAGGGGGCTCACCGCTCTTTGGTGAGTACATTCTTGACAACCACGGGGCCCTAGCCCTCGCAGCACTGCTTCTCTTTCTGTGCTGCTTGTCTCCTCTTTTCCTGTCCTTTTCCCCTCTTTTGGGGAGATATCTCGTGTCTCCATGGGCTCTTGAAGCTCATTTGCGTTGGTTTGCTTGTAGGAATATTCTCTCTTGTACTGCTCCTTCCCTGCACTGTTCCTTCCCCGCACTGTTCCTTCCCCGCACTGTTCCTTCCCCGCACTGTTCCTTCCCCGCACTGTTCCTTCCCTGCACTGCTCTTTCCCTGTACTGTCCCTTCCCTGTACCACTTTTTCCACGTGTTGCTCTTTCCCTGTTTATCTCTTTCCCTGTTTAGCTCTTTCCCTGTTTAGCTCTTTCCCTGTTTATCTCTTTCCCTGTTTAGCTCTTTCCCTGTTTAGCTCTTTCCCTGTTTTGCTCTTTCCCTGTTTAGCTCTTTCCCCGTTTAGTTCTTTCCTTGTTTTACTCTTTCCTTGTTGTGCTCTTTCCTTGTTGTGCTCTTTCCTTGTTGTCCTCTTTCCTTGTTTTACTCTTTCCTTGTTGTGCTCTCCCATTCTTTCTTTCCCCCTTTCCTTCTTATCTTTTCTTCTTCTCCCTATGTGTGCCTGATGGCCACCCACACGTTTGACGCATAGCAGGAGACTGGGTTACAGATAATTCATAGCCCCGGGTTGGCATTTAGGGCCCGCACGTACCCCTGATACAGGCCAGGCCCGGGGAGCGGTGATTGCCTGAGCTGTTACCTTCCTCCTGTGCTAAATGCTCCCTCTGTCTGTCATTCGGGAGTTGTGACGCAAGGTGAGGACAATCATGTAAGGCGGGGGGGCTCCCCTTTGCAGGCCCCCTGGCTTGAAGGAGTGCGCCATCAGAGACGCTGGAAATCGTGGGGGGACTTCTTCCCAATGACTGACTTTTCTTCTTTTTCTCTGAATTTTCCCATAAAAGAAAGTGGAATGAGGCTCCTGCCTCAATGTCTCTGCCTGTTGTGCCTTGATATCTAGTAGTCTCACGTATAGACAAAAACCACACTTTTGCTTCTATTAACCCCTTTGTTATACAGAAAGGCGTGGACGGCATCGCCGGCCCTGTGAAGTCATGCTCTCATCTCCGCAGTGGTACCTTGCTTTTGGAAATTGATAGTGCTCTCCCGGCCTAGAAACTACTCAAGGCCCAAATCCTCCACGAATATCCTATAAAAGTGGAGGCTCACAGGACACTTAACTCGTCCAACGTTGTTATCTACACCTGGCTGTTGGATGGTTCGACAGAGGACGAAATAACTAATTATCTATTTGATCATGGCGTTACTGCTGTTAATTGAGTTATGAAGAAGGAAGCTGCCAATTTGGTGCCCACTCGCACATTGTCCCTGACTTTAGATCGGTTAACGCTTCCTACCAAGATAAAGGCAGGCTATGAAGTCATCTCTGTGTGCCCTTATATTCCCAATCCATTGCAGTATTATAAGTGCCACCAGTTCAATCATACCAGCACGTCATGTAAAAATGCAGCCAAATGTGTCACTTGTAGCAGGGATGCACACGAGGGCGTCTGTCCACCTCCTTCCCCCCACTGCGTTAATTGTCATGGAGAACATGCTGCTGCTTCTCGTTCTTGTCCCATCTATCAAGACAAGCGGGCTGTTCAGGAGGTAAGAGTGAAGGAGAAGGTACCTTTTCCTGTTGCCCGGAAACTTGGCGAGCCGTAAACCGACTGTCCCTTCATCTGGAAGCTACAGCACCGTCTTAGCCTCTACCCATCCCACGCAAAACATAGTTACGCAAACTTGTGACTTACAGTTCAGTTCAATGGTGGCAAAGTTGCCTCGCCTTCATGCTGACACTTCCCGGGCTGTAGATTCTGCTACCCGTTCTTCGCCCTCACCGGCGAAGACGGTCGCAACGCAGCCAGAGAACCGTTAATTCAAAAAGTATTATTCCCGGGAAGATTTCTTGCATACCTCGAGTTCGCAGCTGTCTGGCTCTCCTGCCAAAAGCCAGAACAATCATCCAAAGGCAAACAGTCTTCCCCCTCTCCGAGTTGATGGCCCTCTTCGACTCGTCAGTCCTTTTCAACTGACTGACACCGGGGAAGCTCTGTTGATCCTGCTGAGCTGATGGACGCTGGTTCTCCACCTATGGATTCCAGTGGCCATCCCCCCTCGATGGGTCGCCCTAAGCAGCCGTCGAGGTGAGTGTTTCTTCTTCATTCTCTGGTGTTCCTAAATTTTATGGCCCTTGTACAATCGAATATCCATGGCCTTCGATCTAACAGGGCAGACCTCCAGCTGCTCCTTTGATCGCAATGTCCGCTTGTAGTCTGTCTCCAAGAAACCAAGCTACGTCCTCAAGACCATTTTGCTCTTTCCAATTTTACTTCGCTACGGATGATCCTTCCCCTTACGGCAGGGATTCCTGCTCATGGTGGGGTCATACTGCTTCTACGAGATGATGTTTGTCATTGTCCTATCCTCTTGCACACCCACAAGCAAGCAGTTGCTGCCCGTGTTTTCCTTCCTGAATTTTCCTTTTCCCTCTGCACCATTTATATCCATTCATCTTCTGCTGTCACTAGAGTGGACCTGATGCAGTTTGTTGCTCAGCTTCCTCCACCCTTTCTGCTTCTCAGTGACACCAGTGCCCATCATCCTCTTTGGGACTCGCTTGTCGCCTGCCCGAGAGGTTTTCTTTTGGCGGATCTTCTTAATCTTGTATACCTGAACACCGCCGTAGCCACGTCTCTCTCCGATTCCATGCACACTTATTCCCACTCAGACCTCTCGGTCTGCTCTGCCCAGCTCACTCGACATCTCGAGTGGTGTGCTCTTTCCAACGGTGGACTGTGGAGAGTGGCAATGCGATTCGTGTCTGTCGACGTGCGCTTTCTGTCTTTCACCATCATCCTACATTAACGAACTGCATCCGCTACAAGCAGCTATGTGCGCAGTGCCGTCGCAGTATTAAGTGAAGTAAGAAAGCATGCTGGGTTTCCTTCACCATCTCACTCAACAGATTTACTCCATCCTCTCTCGTTTGGGGTGGCCTGTGCTGGCTTTCCGGGACTACCGCCCACTCCCCGATTCCTGGTCTGACTGTGGCAGGAAACGTTGTAGTCGACCTTGTCGATCTTTCCGATGCTTTGGGTTGGTACTTTGCAGAGGTTTCAAGCTCCACCCACTACCATCCGGCCTTCCTTCCTTGCTAACAGGTGGAGGCGGCTCGTGCAATCTCTTTTCTCTCTTTGAATCGAGAAATATCCCTTATCAGCAGCTTTTGTAAGGTAATGGGACACATGATCGATGGTCGATTAGTGTGGTGGCTGGAGTCACACCATCTTCTCACTAATGTTCAGTGTGGGTTCCGAAAGCACCGCTCAGCGGTTGATCATCTTGTCACCCTGTCGAAGTTCATCGTGAATAATTTTCTGCAGAAGTGACAAACAGTGGCCATTTTCTTTGATTTGGAGAAAGCTTATGATACCTGTTGGCAGACAGGCATTCCTTGTACTATGTACACATACGGCCTTCGTGGTCGTCTTCCCACTTTCATCCGAGAATTTTTAACAGACCGGGTTTTCTGGGTACAATTGGGTTCCCCCTGATCCCACACCTTTTCACAGGAGAATGGGGTTCCTCAGGGTTCCGTGCTGAGTGTCATCCTCTTCGCCATAGCCATCAACCCAATTATGGACTGCCTTCCAGCTGGCATTTCCGGCTCTGTTTTTGTTGACGACTTTGCTATTTATTACAGCTCCCAGCGGATGTGTCTCCTGCAATGCTGTCTTCAGCATTGTCTGGACTGTCTCTATTCATGGAGTGTCACAAATGGTTTCCGCTTTTCTGCTACCAAATCCGTTAGCGTCAACTTATGATGGTACAAAGTGTTTCTTCCACCGTCCTTGTGACTGGGCAAAAATGCTCTCCCGTTCGTGGGTTCTTAGGGCTTACGTTCAATAGGAAACTCAGTTGGTCTCCCCACATGTCCTACCTGGCTGCACGCTGCACCCGGTACCTAAATGTCCTTCGTGTATTGAGTGGTACCTCTTGGGGAGCTGACCGGACTGTCCTCCTTCGCCTGTATCGATCTCTTGTCTGCTCCAAGTTGGATTACGGATGCATTGTCTACTCCTCTGCACCGCCATCTTTCTTACACCGTCTAAATACAATACACCATTTGGGGATCCGTCTTACCACTGGTGCCTTCCGTACTAGCCCCTTTGAGAGTCTCTATGCAGAAGCCGGTGAATTACCACTGTCATACTGGCACGACACCGAACTTAGTAGGTATGCGTGTTGGCTTTCTTCCATGCCAGGCCACCCAACCTTTGACCCTTTTTTTGATGATATCCTTCACCCCCAGTACGAGATGTACGTTTCTTCTTTGTGGCCTCCCGGTGTCCGCTTTCGTCACCTGCTTCAGCAGCTGCAGTTCACACTTCCTGACACTTTCCGAATGGGGGAGAGCCCTTCACCACCTTGGCTTCAGACACAGGTTTGTGTTTGTTTTGACCTCAGCTCGTTCCCGAAGGATTCGATCCCCAAGCTGACCTATTGCTGCAAATTTCTCGAACTTCGCTCACAACTTGCGGATAGCATATTTTTGTACACTGATGGTTCCAAGTCCACCCACGGTGTTGGCTGTGCTTTTGTTGTCAGGGCTGATAAGTTTCAATACTGGCTTCTCAACCAGTGCACAATTTTTACAGCAGAGCTTTTTGCCCTGTATCAGGCTGTTCACTACGTCCGGAGGCACCAGCTCACTCGCTGTGTGATCTGCTCTGACTCCCTCAGTGCCCTTCAGAGTTCAGATGATCCCGATCCAGTCCACCTCATCATTCGACGGATCCAGGCCTGCCTCCATTTGTTCCTGGATGGGGGAGCCCAAGTGATGTTCATATGGGTTCCTGGCCATGTTGGTGTGCCTGGGAATGAACCTGCTGATGCTGCAGCCAAGGCCGCAGTCCATCTCAGTTGGCCCGTCTCTTACTCTGTTCCCTCACAAGATATTTGTACTTTTCTCTCTCGGCGTATCACATCACTTTGGTATGACCATTAGTGCTCCCTTCATGGGAATAAACTCGGAGAACTCTCCCAACAGCCTGGTCGATTTCCTCCCGGCTGTCTTGCCCTGAGGAAGTAATGTTAGCTCGGTTGTGAATAGGGCACTGCTGCTTTAGTCACTGCAACTTGTTGAGTGGCGACCCTGCATCCAGTTGTCCTTTCTGTAGCCGGCAATTGACAGTCAGACGTTTTCTGATCCTCTGCCCGTATTGTAGCTACTTATGTCTCAGGGTCAGGCTGCCACCTGCTTTGCCAGACATTTTAGCGGATGTGTGAGCTGTGGCTCGCGTTTTAAGTTTTTAAAAAGCAGTAATATGACAAAAGAGATTTGATTTCTATCTGGTGACTCCAGTGTCTTGTCAGAGTCTTGTAGATACTCTTCCATAACGTCTTGATGTTTTAGATTTTTTTTTTTTCCTTCCTTTTTGTATTGGACCTCGCAACAGTTTTTTACCCTCGCAGACCCAGCATACTATGGTTCTATACTGGGTGCGACCTTAGATGTTTTGCACCCTAAAACCCCATACAAAAAATAAATAAATAAATAAAATAAAATAAAATTCAGTGTAGTAATGTGTGTCTGTTACAGTGTTCATAATACAGACATGCTCAGAAAAACCAGTACTGAGCTACATAACACACTGATGGAAAAAAATCGCAACACCAAAAAATAATTAATGTAGAGTAATGAAATTTTGAGTACACATTTGTCTAGATAACATATTTAAGTGATTAACATTGCAGATCACAGGTTAATGTAAGCATGGAACATGCCATTGAAAATGTGAAATGCTGGTACAGTAATACCTGGTGTAGCAGCTAGAATGTCGCATGCAATGTGTGTGCATTTTATTGCACAGGTGCTAGATGGGGTTCCATTCCTGTTGCACGTGATTGGTCAATACAGGGATAGTTTAATGATATTAGTGGGTGACGCTAGAGTTGTCATCCAATGATGTCTCATATGTGCTCAATTGAGACAGGCCTGGTGATCGAGCAGGCCAAGGCAACATGTTGGATTACAACAGCGGTATGTGGTCGAGTGTTACTCTGTTGGAAAACACCCCTTTAATGCTGTTCATGAATGGCAGCACACCAAGTCGAATCGGCAGATTGCTGAACAAATTTGCAGTCATGGTGTGTGGGATAACCCTGAAAGTGCTCCTGCTGTTATACGAAATCACATCCCAGACCATAACTCCAGGTGTAGGTCCAGTGAGTCTAGAACTTAGGTAGGTTGGTTGCAGGCCCACAACTGGCCTCATCTTAACCAACACACAGCCATCACTGGCACTGTGGGCGAACCAGCTTTCATCAGAAAACACAAAGACCTGATCCTACTTTCCAATGAGCTCTTGCTTGATGCTACTGAAGTCACAAATGGTGGTGGTTTGGGGTCAGTGGAATGCACACTACAGGGCATATGGCTTGGAGCTGTCCTTGAAGAAACCAATTTGTAAGAATTCATTGTGCTGTTGTGGTGTCAACTACTGCTCAGATTGCTGCTGCAGATGCAGTGCGATCCATCAGAGCGAACGCCAAATACAATGGTCTTCCCTCTCAGTAATGCCACATAGCTGTCTAGAACACAGTCGTCTTGTGACTTTACATTCTTGTGACCACTGCTGCCAGCAATCGTGTACAGTGGCTACATTCCTGCCGTCTTTCTGCAGGATCAAAGCAAGAACATCTAGTTCCTAGTAGCCCTATTACATGACCTTGTTCAAATTCCATGAAGAGTTGATAAAGGCGTTTTTGTCACCTTAAAGGCATGCTAGACTAACATAAACTCACCACATCCAATCTTAAAGGTAACAAACAGTTGTGACTATTACAGCTTGTGTTTGAAGCAAATCTGATTTGCATCCTCATAGTGGTGGTACTAGCACCACTCTTACGTGGCTGATGCAAAATTTGAATAGGCATCATCTTTCAGGTGTAAAAAGACACCTACTAACTTACGTTGCACAACTCCTTCTTGGTGTTGGTTTCTTCTTCTTCTTCTTCTTCTTCTTCTTCTTCTTCTGTCAGTGAATTTAAGAATATGATATAAAAAACTGATCCTGGCCTGAGTCCAAATGAGTACTATTAAGTTATAGGAAATTGCCTAGGCATGGAAGACTCAGTGTCTTTTCTGAGACTGATATCTACTGAAGGATAGAGGGCGAGGAAGATAACTTATATTTCCTCTACTCCTGTTAGTACTATCATAATTTCTTCTCAGAATCATTACAGCAGGATTATTATTGTTGTTGTTGTTGTTATTATTATTATTATTATTGGATATAATCTCCATCTGTTACACAAAACACTGTTTTTGCATACAACCCAAATATGTTTCAGCACCTCTGTGCCATCATTGGTCCATCATATGAAAAAACTGTTTTGCATAACAGGCAGACCTTATGTCCAATAATTTTAACTGCAAACATGGCAATTGCAAGAGCACCCGATTCAAATGATGTGCCTTATTATCATCATCGTCACCGTCATTGTTGTTGTCATATTTAGTTGCATAGGTGGACCACATCTCCAAAATGATGTAGTGGTTGTGGTGATACAAAACATAAAAATCATGAACAGTCACATTCTTCCTCCTACTCCAGGATAGTGTAGAAGTTGCAAAGTTCTCAATGTCATTATCTATATATATTAAATTCAGTTTCATTTTAAAATTTCAGAGTATTTGTTGTAAATACATTACAAATTATTTAGAGGATTTGATGTGAGAACTATACTGTATGGTGTGATTACGTAGGCTTTCCCGGCATAATAAGTCTTGAAAGTCTCTTCGGGTTTGCTGCCGGATCCTAAAATCAACTTGACTCAATATTTCGGCGATCCAACTGTCCCTGTTTTGGAAGGCAGAAACTGGGATGGGCGGCGCATGCGCCGTGTACTGAACGGTGGCCTATATAGGACGTCGATTTGCAACCTGTCGTCAGTTCTCAGCGGGACTCATCAGCAGAAGCAGCATTTTCCTGAAGGTGGCGAACAGTTGGATCGCCAAAATATCGAGTCAAGTTGATTTTAGGATCCGGCAGCAAACCCGAAGAGACTTTCAAGTCTATACTGTATGGTGGTAAATAGCGCTATATTAGATTGTCCTTTGCAGCGCTACCGCCACCCCCCAAACCTACCCATGCCATCATCCCCCTTGTAAGCTGCGTGAGTTAAAAGTTTGCTCTTTGCTTTCTGAGTTAAAGAAAATTTTGATTCACTACAAATTCTGCAAAAATCACACAAAAGCTTTGTGTTAAAACCACAGTGCTTTTATTTTTTATGCTTATCAAACATTCTCTTGTTAATGAAAGATTTTGGCATGACTACTACAGGTAGCATGATGCATCATATCTGCCAAGAATAAGTGAATTGAACTGAAGTAGTATACTTATATAAAGACTACACGTGGTAAAAATTAAAACCCTTTAAAAATAAGAACTGCACATAGCCATATGTGATACAGCTGAGTTCAGACCAAGGTAAATATGCTAATTTCAAAACGTCTGATTTTGGAACTGTCACCAAAATACCATTGTCAAACATAGACAAGCAGTTGCATTTCCATGTTGCCACACTACAGATGATGGTAGGTGGAAAAAGCACCACACTTCTCAGTGGCTAGATGCTTGTGTGTGTGTGTGTGTGTGAGAGAGAGAGAGAGAGAGAGAGAGAGAGAGAGAGAGAGAGAGAGTGAGAGTGAGAGTGAGTTCTTTTCCCTGTTTGATAGTCCATTACAGTTGTGTAATTGATGTTAATTCTTTATTTTATAGCAACGTGTATTGGAAGCTGGATGTAGACAGTGGAGGCATGGCAAGTCCTTCTCCTCAGCCATCTCCAATGCCCCCACCTCAGACACCTTCACCTATGGGTCCTCCCCAGCAATCTCCTTCCCCTATGCCATCTCCATCAGGTATGGCTCCTCCTCAAGCCCCTTCGCCAATGGGCCCTCCACAGCACCACTCCCATAGTCCAACAGGCTACAGTCAAGGACCTCCACCTGGAATTATGCATATGAATGGCCCTTCTGCAATGCAGCAGGGTACTCAGACATTCCAACAGCATACCATGGTTCCACAGGTACGTTTTTTGCTGAACTTACTTTGTTCATTCTGGTAACAATTGTTGTGTGTTTGTATGTTGTGCTCTGCAGCTAAGTCAAAAAACTAAAAAATAAACACTGTTATTGGCTGCAATGGTAATTGAAATAATGTGAGAGTATTATTCTCAAGACTCACCAAAAAGGCACTGTGCTATGAAGAAGTCAGGCATTAAAATTTGAAACCCAGACATATTATATCATGATGAGATGCAAACTCTGTAAACCTATTAGATCTTTTGCATGTCTTCTTCATCTGTAGATTTTCCATTTTTTTCATATGACGGTAAGTGTATATCAATTTACCTTGTTGTGTTGAAGATAAGGAAAGAGGTCACCTGTATCATCTGTCTGTTTTGCTTGTTGTGTACGTTGTGATCTAATTTTTTGATATCAGAGCCATAAATGGAGACGTAGCCTCGTCAATGTTGGTAGCTAAACTGATGCCCAGTATGCTTAGTGTGTCATGCAGTCAATAATGAAATTTTGTATTAGACCTATGTGACTCACAATGAAATCTATAATTTGCTCTTTTACCTAAGCACTTAGCAATATTTATACACTGTGGTAGTTATAACAAAAGGGCATTGGCTTCAAAAAGAAAAAGAAATCAAATTTAATACAGAATCAAGACAGGCTGTGAAAATACAGTAATGTGATAAAAACTGAAATAAGCATATTGGGAACAAATTTTTGCATACCTTAGAAAATGAAAGGGACACAGTAGAAGTTTATCAACAATTGCTCTACATAGAAGTGATGGAAATTGCTATAATAGTACTGTTTGAATCCCAGAAAACACTGCCCATAACTTTTTCAATAAATTAATCAACTTGATGTCTTTTGGTACATGGTATGTGGCCACCAACTTCCACCTACTACTTTGACTGCCATGTCATTTCTAGCATGAAGCTCTAGATCCATCTGACATTCATGTTATCAATTTAGCACGCAAAATCTGTTGATCCAGACATTGCTGAGGAATTCATTTTTATGTTTGCTTCCGTCTACATCTACATACATACTCCACAAGCCAACGTACGGTGTGTGACGGAGCGGAGGGTATCCTGTACCACTACTAGTCATTTTCTTTCCTTCTCCACCTGCAGATAGAGCCAGGGAAAAATGACTGTCTATAAGAATCCTAATTTCTCGTATCATATCTTCATGGTCCTATGCAAAATGTACGTTAGCAGCAGTAGGATCGTTGTGCAGTCAACTTCTTTCCAACAGTGTTCAACAAATGTGGCAGCCACGTGTTGCAAAGCTTTCACAAAGTTAATGCATCCCTTACTGTCTGCCACACTCTTCCACCTGATATATTTATGGTTCAGCTGATTAGTACACTGTCAGTTGCTAAGTACCATAGTGTGCCCTTCACTAATTTGGATGAATGTCGGTTAATGGTAGAAGTTTCAAAACAAAGAATTTTATTTGAAGAAAGTTGTATTTACTGACCACAAAGAACTACTGATTAAATAAACTTTTATTTGCTACCAGTTATGATTGAAACTATAATCGGGCAATTTGTACTGTAACAGAGAAGACACATGAGGTGCAGTTGATCATCGAAGAATCTGTGCAACAATGAGTAGAGAACGTAGTAGTACTATTTTGTTAGTATCAAAACTTTCCATTACGTTACTTTGTACTCTGTGTTTCTTTTCTGTGGCACTGAATGGAGTTCTATAATTTTATTTCTATTGAAACCACAATAAGAGTGATATCATGATAGGCTGCTGTAAATAATTTTTTGTGACTATGATGAAACTGAGTTCTGACATTTTCATGAGCATGTTCACCACATATCCATGCATTGATGATCATTTCAATGAAGACTGTTAGTGAATAAAGGTTTATTTTATCAGCAGTTCTTGCTGGTTCATAAATAAGGCTTTCTTTAAATATTTACAAACTGTGGGGCACCACTAGACAAAAAATAAAGAATTTTGTGATGGCATGGTATTTCAGTTTAGAAAATTTGATTAATGCACACAACACTACTAATTTAAGGAGCTGTATACACAAGACTACATAACTAAACAAGTATGAAATTATTCAAAAATTTACCAAAATAACAAAAACGAAACTTCACTGATATCAGTGCAACCTTTGTGTCACTTGCTCATATTTATGTTGTCTAATAGAAAAATTTTCCAACAGCAGGTAGTTCAAGACACAAAGGAATTAAAGACATTAGCTGTCAGTGCGCATTGATTTATATCAATGCATCAGCATGCTCAAATAATGTAAAGAAAGTAGAACTGATAAATGCACCAATTCCAATAGAAGATAATTGTGGGGGATTTTAATGCAAAAGTAGGAAAAAAAAACTAGAGGACATTTCATAAGTGGGGAAACTTTGTGTGTGTGACTAGAGATAACAGAGGATACAGACTAGTAGATTGTACCAAGAACAACACGTTTTCCATAACACACACTTCCAAAAGAAAAAATGGGCTTGGAAAAGGCCTAATGGGGCTCTATTTGAGAATGAGGAGGTAACAATATTAAGTTAAGAAACAAGTCCAGCATATTAGAAAAAAAAATAAAAAAAACACATTGATGAAAGAGGCAGCTATTTAATAAATTTAATAATGTAAAATGCAGAATACATTGCAGATATGAAGTGAGCAAAAGAAAAGAGAACGGAACAAAGCAAGTATTAAAGAAAAGGCAAGAGTTTGAAGTAAATGATTACAGAAATGTGGTAGAAAATGTTGAATTAAGCAAATATGTTTGGAAGTTTGTTCAGTAGGATATCAGAAAGTACAGCGAAAATTCAATAAGAAATGCAACTGAAAACAGAGTACAATGAAAATGAAACAAAAACTTACTCTGGATATTTCATCACATTCCATCAGTCAGGATGCTTGGCAAAGGTGCCTGGAAGTGATTAAGGACGGAGAAAATGTAATACGGAAGAAACTACGAAATTATTTACAGAATGTTTGTGAAAGAAGACAGTTCCACAAAACTGGAACATGGCTGTGATTGTTCTGCTGTACAAAAAAGGAGAGTGATGAACCTCAAACTATAAACTTATCAGCCTGCTTTCTATAATGTGCAAGATGGTTATTAAATAACACCCAATCCATAGGAAAAATGGATTTAGTCAAGAAAAGTAACAAGCTGGCTTAAAAAATTGATAGAAAACAATGGTTCATTAGCAAGTTGTGAATGAAGTTATGGAACAGAGCAATGAGTATGTATTACTATTTTGGATGTGATTCATAGATTTCAAAAAAGCTTTTGACTTGATTTCAACAAAATTTGTACTGTCAGCCCTTCAAAACAAAAACATTGGTTCAGCTGGTGCGGGTGTATTGGAGAATAATACAAGGATGTGCTGAAAAGTAGCACCTCTTAATTATTTATGTGAAAACTCTTAAAGCTTTTTAAATAAAACAAATATTATTAACATTTTACATCTTTATCCTTCATGCATACATATTTGCAGCCTTTTGCTACTAGAGGGCTCCGAATTGTGGCATGTAACATGGCAGTGTGTAATGTAACTATGTCGGTGCGTGACAAACAGCATACTTTAATCAAGTTTTGAATTCAAAGATTTCCTCCACACATGGAGCACCCTTTCCTTCAGCATGGCAAGGCATGATCATGCACGATTGCTGCGATATTTGCAAAAATCTGATGCCTCGGGTTCACTGTCATTTATCATCCTCCAAACAGTCCCGACTTGGCCCAATCTGATTTTCATCTGTTTCTAAAACTCAAAGAACATCTTCCAGGAGATCACTCTGATATTGATGAAGCGGTGCAAGCAGAGGTGAGGCTGTGGCTCCATCACAAAGACAGACAGTCTACAGTGACAGTATCTACAAATTGGACCCTCTTTGGGAGAAATGGATTCATCATCAGGGTGATTATGTTGAGAAATAATTATGTAGACATGAAGAATAAAGATTTAGAATATTGCTAATGGTGGTTTTATTTAAAAATCTGTAAGAATTTTCACGTAAAAATTTCAGAGGCATTACTTTTTAGCATGTCCTTCTGCATTTATGTCAGGAACACACTGATGCAAAAGCAGCAGCTGAGGCAGTGGGTGGAACAGACAGGCAGCTCAGACTGCCCACCAATCTGGACACCCTCCTCCTCCCCTCCTCTCTCCCTCCTTCCAGGCTGCACAATCTTTTCTGAAGGCATGTGATTGGTGCACTCATTGGGTCCCAGGTGGAGGATTATGTGGTCCAAATGCTATAAAGGAAAGAACTGGACATGAGCCTGACACTTTGCCTGAAGGTGATGAGTAGGATACTCATTGATACTTTGTGCCCATCAAATGCCATGACTTGGCTGATAACTCGAGAAGAGTTCATTAACAAAATTTGCCAAGAAAATTTGCATTCCCATATAGCACACCTCCATGGCGAGGAAATCCAGTTCAGATTAAAGATTCTGCAAAAGCTACAATGCAAGAAGGTTAGTCTGTCCAGCCAACTGGCTCTCTTACAGGGTATGGGAATAAGGTGGTGATGCTGCACTTCACTTTCATATGACATCAAATCAACATGACAAGGCCAGAATACATTCCACAGCATGCTATTTCAGCCCTAATGCAGGAACACATCTGTGTCACCAGGCTAGAACTGGACAAAATTGCACAAACTCTCCTCATGTGCCACCTGCGTCTTTCATTCAGTCTCGTGTCATGCACAAGGAAGTAGGTGATTGGAAACACCTTCACAACCAGTGAACTCTGCAGCAGAAACCTATTGTGAAACAATGCAACAAGTTCCACCACCTTCTGGGGGCTTGCCTACAGAATGTCAACACTAGTGATTCGAAGACTATCATGAATTTGACCAGAAAGGAACTGGACTATGTGACAGCTTCTGTGCTACCTAAACATGAGATGGTCAGCAGCATTGAGCAAGCCAGCTGTGTGCTCCCCTCTGATACCACTAAAGAATTGAGAAGGGAGACTTGCGTGGTCCTTGACAAAGCCAAAATTCTGAAGAATAACATCTCGCCGGCTGAATGCACTGCTATATGTGTCTTCCGTGAGGACAATAACACAGTCATCATAGCAGCTGACAAAGGCAATGTGACAGTGCTATTACAGTCAGATGATTATTGGAAGATGATTCAGATACTACTACAGGATTCAGCATGTGAGAAAGTGAAGAAGGATCCTACACCAGCTGTGACAGAACATCATCACACTCCACAACAATGTGGGACCGAACAAGGAAATGGTCAGAATGCTTTACCTGTAAGCACCAGTACCATCATAGCTTTATGGTCTCCTTGATACAGAATTCTACTATGCCTGATAGTGAGCATGGTAAATTTGCCAATGTATGGCATAGTCAGTACCTGGCACAGCTACTAAAACCTCTTGTGGCCCTTTGTCCACACAGCGCCACAAACTTGACAAAGTTTGTGAAATTGCATCAAGAAAGTTATCTGGATGAGGGTGAACTTCAGTGTCCTGTCTCTCTTCACAAGGGTACCACTAAAGATTCTGCTGTATTATTGGAGAATCACTTTGACAGTGACATGGCGAAACTGTTTTGAGATGCACTCACCAACACCTACTTTCATCGTGGCAGAAAGTGCTGCAAACAGATAAATGGAGTCATCATGGGATCCCCATCTAGTGCCAGGCATCACTAACGTGTATACGGAATACTTCCGCATGGCTCAACCAAAGGCAGTCTACAGGTTTTTGCGTGACACATTTGTAGCATGTACACATGGTGAAGAAAACCTACAAGAATTCCTCTGCCACATTAACAGCATACGCATTATCAGGGTCATCGTGGAGGTAGGAGAAAACCGATGCCAACTGTTCCTCGACATTCTGATAAAAAAGAACCCTGATCATACACAAAGATATTCAGTCTGCAGGAACAAGATGTACAGAGACCTGTAGCTAAACTCCAATAGTTGCTACTATCCAGTGCAACATAAACCTGTGCTCACCATCCTGGTACACAGAGCCCGAGCCATATCGACAGGGAAAATCTGCCTAGTGAGTTGCACTATCTGCATGAAATATTTCACAAGAATGGCTACTCAGAGATATGTACAAAGTGAGCTTTCCAGCTGAGGAAGGAGAAGAAGAAAGAAAACAATTCAGAAGAAAACACTAACCTCCTCTCGTTCCTTCTATATGCAGGGCCTTCCACAACCACGATGCCATGGTAATGGAGTAGCACATAATAAAAACAGTTTTCTGGTCAGTGGTTAAAATCAAGAATATACTTGGGTTAGTCAAACACCAACTAGGGCTATGGGCACCTGGCATCAGTTACAAGTGTGGCAAGCAGTACATAGGCAAGGCACAGTGATGCATTGTACAGTGTCTATTTGAGGAGTGTTTACATCAGCTAGACAGACAAGTCTGCAGTAGCAGAACACAACATCAGTGAAAGAAACATGTTTGTTTTGGAACAGTCAAAGGTGCTTTGTCATTATAATGGCTTCTAGCATTCTGTCATCAAAGGTGCAGTGGAAATAAGAGCACATGATGAACTTCTCAACTGGGACAGCAGCTTCCAGCTTAGCTCTGCGTGGGATGTGGTATCAGCAAAAATACACCAGGAACACTCTGACATGAAAGAGGCGAAGACAGTGAGTGAAATAGACATGCAGCACCAGCACTTGAAGACACCCATACCAAACCCCTCTCCATCCTGCCGGGGGAGGGGGGGGGGGATGATACCACCAGTAGTGACATCTCTTCTTGAGGCATGTGTTTGCCCCATCTGTTTGGCACTTGACAGAGGAATGTGCAGTCCAGTGGCTATAAAGGAACAAGCTGGACGTGAAATCGACACTTTCCTCGAAGATGACCAGTAGGAAACATTGTGAAACGACTCAGCTGATAACCCAAAATGATATCATCATAGAAATTTTTCAAAAAAGCCTACATTCCAAGATATACATCCGTTCTACAGCTTTCGTTAGCCTTTGTTATTATAGTGGGAAATTCAGAAATGGAAAAGAAGTCAGGTAAGGAGATTACATATCACGAAAATTAATCTCAGCAGCCGTAGAAGACATGTTCAGATCCTTAAACATGGAAAAAGAAGAGCAATCTACATTAATTGAACAAAACTAAATCACTTTTGTTTTGCTGATAGCATTCCCTTAGCACAGAAAGACTTCAACAGTGAATGAAATATCGTAATAGTGAATGTTTTACTATTTATTTTAAAAATAAAGTTTGCAATCAGTGTGTGTTATCAGTGTTTGCTTATTGCAGTTAAACACAGACTTTTACTGTGAAAAACATTCAGAAACCCTGGGTTGCTCAGTGAGTAATTGAGATACATGTTCAGAATTATAATGAGAGGCAGGGCAACAAACAAATGGACCGGGGAATAGGCTGGAGTGGAACACATAATTATGACTACTGAAAATGAAGTGGAGACTGGCTGGAAATGCAGCCAGGCGAATGGATTGTAGATGAACCCAAGAAGCTCTGCAAGAAAGGCCCAAGGAGCAACCCAATAAAAACCATTTCTAGATAAGAAATTTCTAAGATCTGTTTGAAGACTCCTTCACAGAAACTGCTTAAATTTACAAAGATCCTTTTATAATCATAACTTTTTACGACTTTTACTGTAAATTATCATCTCAGTGGTTTTCAGTTGAAGGATTTTAGAGTAGGATGTATGAGTGTAACAGTGAGGAGATTTATGGGATTTAGTGTGGAATCTGCCAGACTGAAGGTAACAATAAAGAGGTTTATAGGGTTCTACAGAACAACTGAATTTGTTGATGACATTGTCTTTCTTTGTCTCAGCATGTTGTAGATTGAGTGAGTAGAAATGATGATCTGTAAATGCCGTTCCATGTTAGTCGAATTATAAATCTTTATTCTATTTCAGTTTTATTACTTGAAAGTAGATGATGTAATATGTCACAAAGGTTTAAAATCTTACTAATAAAAGCATGAACTATGAAATTCCAGACCGAAAATGACATTGAAAACTGTAATTATAATACTTATTTATACTTATTCAAATAACCTTTTTGGAGGGTACGCTGGATAAACTTCTGCTCTGCTTCTTTGTGTTTAATTTTCTTTGTTCCCAGACTTTCTTCATCCTTTGAGAGTCTCATTGCTTTTCTTTTGGAGTCCACATCCTTCCATTTGATGACTTCTTTCTTTTCTGAAATCCTGCCTTTTCTGTTGCTTCTTTAAAATGTGTTCTTGAACAGTGTGGATTTGTAGCTGTTAAGTAAGTTGAAAATCCGCTTGGTTATCTGTTATTATCCCTTCGGTATGTGTGTCCATAAAACTGTACTCTTCTTTTCCTCGTTACACGAGTTACATTTTCAAATTTTGACCTTAATTTGTATTCTGTGTAACTATTACTTTGAGGTTCCAGTATTTTTCTTATAATTCTTTATTTAACTTTTTCTAGTTTTTTGAGTTCCGCAGCTCTAGTTAGTTTAGGAGAGTTTCAGGCCTTCATGCTTTTTGGCAGTATTTTAGTCTTTTGTTCAAAGACAAAGATTTTTGTTATATGTGTTTTATGTCATGAGGAATGCACTCTCCACCCTGTGTACTCTTTTTTCTATTGCTATCTTTTTTTTTGTATTGCTTATTATCTGTTCTCCTGGATACTAAAAACAGTTTATTGTAGATATTGTGTTATTAATTTTAAGATTTTAGGAGGCACCACTGATATTTATCATGAACTGTGGTTTTCAAATGATATTTCTAGTCCTATATTGACTGTTTGTTTCTGTAGTACTGCCATTTTGTTTTTTGGCACTATCCAGTGAGTCAGTAATTACACAAAGTCGTCTGCAGAAGCTAGATAATTTATGGTGATTTTACTTGGATTTCTTCCAAATTGAGTGCCCTAACTATTGATGGATTTCTTCTAGAGTCTTGTTACTTTCTTCAGTGTACAATTGAAAAATTGAGGTGACTGACCATCTCCTTGTTTTAAACATTTCTGTGTTTCAAAAGATTTTAACAGGTACCCTGTAAATTTTGCTTTTGATGTTGTGTTTGTTAAGGTTCTTTTAATTATTTCTGTTGTTTTATTATTGTGTCCAAATTCCTTTATAGTGTTGATGCATAGTGCATTTCTATTGATTGTGTTGTAGATTTTTAAAAATTTAAAAAAAAGTTATCAAACATTTCAAATTCAGATTTCCCTCATTTGTGTTATTTTCTTTAGATTTAGTATTTGCTTTGCACAAAATCTCCGTTCCTAAATCCTGCTTCATGCTCTCCTAGTTGTGGATCAAGTATTTCTTAAGCTCTCTTCGAAAGTGCCATGGACAAGATCTTATACATTACTGGCAAGAGGGAGATTCCTCTATAATTGTTAGGATCTGTTTTCTTTCCTTTCTTACATAGTGAATTTATTAATAACAATGTTTAATTTGATGGTAAGGAGCTGTTTGCTGTCTAGATTTCACTAATGTTAAAGAAAGAATAATGTTGTCACTAGAATGTTTCCATAATTCAACAGTTATATTGTGTTGTCCTGATGCTTTTGTTATTTTTAAGCTTTTTTAAGATTTTTTCTGATTTCTTCTATTGTTGGTGACTTTGAATCTGCTTGAATTTGGATTTTATTATCAAAATTAAATTCGTATTTTTGTGGTTTGTGATTGTGGCTATGTAGCTATGTGAATTAACTTGCAAGTATTCTGCAGTTCTCACTGTTATTATATGCAGTCTTTCATGTTTTTTAATATATAAACTGCAAACTTCATGGTGTGTATTTCTTTAAAATATTCCTGACATCAGTCGATCTTTTATATGTTGTAATCTGATCTTTTTTCCTGGCTTCTATAAAATTTTGCACATTTTTGCCATTTCTGTTTACATTCCAGATGTTCCAAGCTCATTGTCTTTTTTATGATTAATTGATCACAATCGTCTTCCCACTAGGCATATTTACTTTCTTTTTAAGGGGAATAGTTTCTTCTGCGGTCTTGAGGGGAATAGTTTCTTCCACAGTCTGAGTAATGTATTTTTAAAGTTGTTCTCTACATTTAGGTAACCTTTTTCCGAAAAGCATTTTTAAATCCATTTATGTAGGTAACTCCTGTGTGTCAAACATTTTGGGTTGATATTTGTTCTTTTTTCTATATATCTGTCTAATAATAATAATAGTAGTAGTAACAAAAATGTTTCCTAAAATTTTGGGAGAACTGCGAGATGTCTGCAACTTGCTGCTACAATGTATCAACGCAGAGTCTTCTGGCCACCTGCAAGTGAATACTGATGCAAATGATCTGACATCAGGTATTTAAGACCCTGCAGGTACATGCTTTTGACATTGCACATGCGGTACTTGGGTGCATGTGCTTCTGCTGAAAGTCTGTGTGCTTTGCCGCACGCTCTCTGTAATGGGAACTCGCTGCATCAATTTCAGTTCAATTGTCTTGGCTCGATAAAATGGCAGAATGATGCTGGATATGCAGTGCATGACTTTTTCTGTGATAGGATTCCACACAGAATTTAAGCGGACAGCACCGTCTCAATTGATTCACTTGCTAAGGAACTCATACAGTAGTATTTCCACTGGTTCATTGGCTATGGAGCGGTGGAAGTTTGATGTATGGGCCACAATTTTTGTTTTGTTGTATATCATCAAATGACCAGTGGAAATAGAATTTCAGCAGTAGTGGACTTATTGGCTCGAAGGAGGTGAGTATGCTGTTGATGTTGGACAGTGTGATCCTGCACAATGTGTGTCATTTACCCTGTATAAGATTTCCTGTAAACACCTGTCTTTCACAACTCTAAGTTGTCTTTTACAGAGCCCAAATGTACCAAGATTTTGGAATGAGAATAAAAAATTACATTAACTTTATATCTTTTTAATAGTCTACCTATTTTTACTGAAACATTCCCAATATATAGTAGATAAGCAACACCAACAAAATACACCACACATGTGCTGGTAGGCTCTAGCTCAGAGCATTTGTTCAGTATTCACCTGAAGATGGCCAGAAGACTCTGTGCCAAGATATTGTGACAGGAAGTTGCAGACATCTGGTAGTTCACCCAAAATTTTATGCAACAGTCTGTACACTGGGAAAGTTTTAAATTTCACTCCAGTAAAAATAATAATTACAGTTGTTATAATAATTAATATTATTTGCATAAACATAACTATTTACTTCATTTAGCAAATTTGCTGTGAGTGAATGCCAATAGATTTTTTATCTGATTATGTCCAGTCATTTATAGGCTGTTAACAATTGCACATACTGTCTTTTGTTCAGTCATTTGGTGGCCAGCCTGATGCACAGAAGCCAGCTCCACAACATTCATTTTCTCCTGGCCAATTGCAACAACTCCGTGTGCAGATTATGGCATATAGATTGTTGGTACGGAATCAGCCACTCTCACAGCAGTTGGCACTTGCAGTGCAGGGCAAGCGACTTGATACTCCAGTACCACACCCCACGCAGTGTCCCACACCTCCATCACCATTTCAGCAACAGCAACAGTCACGTTCTCTTCAGATGCAGCCACCACCGCCTGATAGTGGTAAGAGAAGATTTAGAGAATAAAGCTTTGCTTTACTTTGAGTTTTCTAAATAACACAGTGTAATGACAGCACATACTTTCATTTTTGAAAAAAATAAATAGTAGAACATTTAATTGTAAATATGAACACTTCATGTTTTTTCCAGCATACTACTGTAGTAAGCACAATATATTTGTGAGCTGCTATTGTGAGTACAGTGTATTTTTAGGGGTTTCACTATCTGGTAGAATAAGTAGAGAACTTTTGCATTGATAGAAGAAAATGTAGATCTACTTTTTCCCTTTCATTCTGACATTAATTTAACTATACGGGATATTTTTAATTTTTTCTCTACCTATTCTTCTGTTTAATCACATTACATTAGATTGCAGCAGTTTGATTGTTTTTAGTGTAAAATGGGAGACTGTATAATTACATTAATTTCTTAAGTAGTGAACTACTGTATTCTTTAGGCTTCTGTAATATTGGAAAGATGCTTACCAACTTGCAGTTCAAGGAACAGTTGCAAGCTCTTTCTTTCTCAGGTCTTATTACATAGCTCTTAGCTACTGTTTGATATTTACCTCAGAATTAAGGTTTATTTTATTAACTTCATGCCTCTTGTTTGGTAGCTGATGTTTATCGAGAATTGTGTGTGCAACAAATAATCTCATGTGACTTGAAAAGGTTGTGAGTCACTGCTGCAGAAAGGGTAATAGATGCATAAAATTATAGATCAATATCACTGACTTCCATATGTTGCAGTACCCTTGAGCATATTCTGAGCTCCAAAATTATGACATTACAGGAGGAAAACAAAACTTCTCTCAAAGATTTGGTGTGGATTCAGAAAAAGATTAGTCATGTGAAACACAGCCCATTTAATTCAAGCATGATGTCTCTCAAAGAATAGATGCATGTGAATAGGTAGATACTGTCATCCTAGCGTACCAGAATGTGTTCAACACCATACTACATTGTTAACTATTACTGAGATATGATCGTACAAAGTATTGTACAAGATACATGATTGGTGCAAGGGATATTTGAGTACCCAGTATGTTGTACCGGGCAGCACATGTTCCACAGAAATGAAAGAATACTGGGTGTGCCTCAAGAAAAGATAATAGGATACCTAATGTTTTTGGTATACATTGTAGTGACGTGCAAATTCTTCTCTCTGCTGTTCGACATGAAATGACGAGTAGATGACTAATGAGAGTTCCCCACATTAGGAGCCAACAATTTCTTATGTCAATAATGAAATGAAATCAAACACAAATGGTTCGTCATTAAGGGGTTCATGTATGAATTTAAAAGATTGCTTATACAATCATAACATGAAAGAAATGTATTTATTTTCATGCTGTTTACATAAACCAAAACAAAATTATAAATCCCAGGGCTGCTTTGACTGGGTGTGGACATCACTCAGTTATTAAGGGGAAGGAGAAGGCGACAAATCAAAAAATCGTCTCACCATTACTCGTTATCGTTCATCGTGTACTGCTGTCGGTGGCAGGCGCTGTGTCAGTTTGGCGTGTCGCCTTGGGCTGTGCGGCGCGAGTCTTCTGCCCTCTTCAGAAATCACGGCTTTGTGGTGAAGCCCAGGTACAATCTCCGTGTTGTCTGACTGTTGTCATTGGTCATATGGCTGAAGCTGTGCTATCATGGTGTCGGAAGAGGGATGTTGGTGATGGGTGGAAAAGTGCCCATGTCCTCTTGCTTCTGCAGTGTCTCCACGACTCCCCATATCACTTCTCCTCCATCTCTCAGCTCAGCTCCTCTTCGAAACATTCTTCCTTTCCGTGTTGTCATTGGCGGACAGAATTTTCAATGCAGCCCAATGACAGATCACTGTTTCATAGCCACATCTCTCCGTATGCGGTGGAAATTTCCTATCTGGTGTGGGCTGGTGTGTATCTCGTAAATTGGCATCTTTCTCACGATTTCACATTGTTATGATGTTTTCCTGCATTCCGAGGTTGTTGTGAGAACAGCTACACAACACTTCTTTGTAACCGCTCTCTCTGCTTGAGGCCTGTACAGACTCATGTTTGGGCTTCGTCTCAGTCTTCCAGTGTCCATGATTTATTAGGAATGTCCATACTGTCGAGAAAAGCATCTTCTTAAGAATGCTGACTTCTTTCACATGCCTCCCTGTGCCAATTCCCCGTGCTTTGTGTGTGATCATCCATGTGCCTATGGGATGCTGGAATTGTTGGCACATTCCTTCTTTGTAAGGCAGGTAAAATGACTGCCGCCATGCCAGAAGAACTCACACACTTTCGTGCATACATTCGTGGCATTCTGTCCTAATGGCTGCAAGTGGCCATCAGTTTTCAGTACGCTTCTCATTGTCAGACAGGCCCTTCACAATGTGTCCCTCCTTGAGTGTTGTGAGGGCGACTGCCTGGCTTCCCGCTGTGTGCTTGCAGAATGACTGCAGTATTCTCTCCTCAAGGGCATGCCCCAGGGTGTCCAGCTCCCCCCTCCTCTTCAGCCGCTTGTGGTGAGTTGGCGAAGGTGGACGCTTGGACATATTACAACATAAACCATTTATCACGTAGATTATTCAGCACTATGATATTGTTTGCTGGCAGTGTGGTTAGACGATTGTAAGGAACTGCAGAAAGACTTGTACAAAATTTCCACTTTGTTTAATGAGTGACAACTCTGTTTAGATGTGAATAAATGTGACATAATGCTTATAACAATGAGGGAGAATCATATAGTATCTGATTACAAAATTTGTGGTGAACATCTAGAGGACATAACATCGAATTAGTATTTAGGCTAATACTGTGGAGGGTAATGAAAAGGGGTGATCACAAAGTGTGTGTTAGGGAAGACTAGTGAAAGATTCATTACAAGGGTTCTGGAAAAATTCAGTGCACCTGTAAAGGGAGTCACATGCAAGATGCTATTGTGACCAATATTGGAATATTGTTCTAGTATTGGGAGTCATTATCAAGTAGGCATGATGACAGATATCAGTAGAACTGAAAGATGCGCTGCTAAGATTGTAAGAGGTTGGTATTGCCATGTGAAAGTGTAACAGAAATGCTCAGGGGCCTTACACGGAATCCTTTTAAGGAAGATGGCAGTTCTTGCAAATTCCTGTTGCATGAATTTAGAGAACCTGTATCCAAAGAAAAATGTGTGACCACTGTATAAGTATTGCCTGGGAATCATGAGAACAAGATTAGAGAGATAGCTATAGCTAGGTGTAGATGAACACCAGTGTTAGTGAAAACTGCAACCCTGCAAATTATGTACACAAGTAGCATAAAAAACAACATATATATAAATGTTCACGATTACAAATAATATTTGATTAAGTTCAGCAGATTCATCTGAATAGCTATGTTAGGCTTATCAAGAGAGGCAGGACAAAATAATATGTTTATCCTGGTCGTAACACTTAATTTCCAGAGCTTGTTTTCTGTCATACCAGTAATGCACATATATTGTCACTGTAAATATTCTAACAAGGGAACCTCCCCATCGCACCCCCCTCAGATTTAGTTATAAGTTGGCACAGTGGATAGGACTTGAAAAACTGAACACAGATCAATCGAGAAAACAGGAAGAAGTTGTGTGGAACTATGGAAAAATAAGGAAAATATACAAACTTAGTAGTCCATGCGCAAGATAGGCAACATCAAGGATAGTGTAAGCTCAGCAGTGCCGTGGTCCCGTGGTTAGCGAGAGCAGCTAGGGAACGAGAGGTCCTTGGTTCAAGTCTTCCCTCAAGTGAGAAATTTATTTTCTTTATTTTCGCAAAGTTATGATCTGTCAGTTCGTTCATTGACGTCTCTGTTCACTGTAATAAGTTTAGTGTCTGTGTTTTGCGACCGCACCGCAAAACCGTGCGATTAGTAGACGAAAGGACGTGCCTCTCCAATGGGAACCGAAAACATTTGATCGCAAGGTCATAGGTCAACCGATTCCTCCACCGGAAAACGTGTCTGATATATTCTACACGACAATGGTGACGGCATGTGCGTCATGACAGGAATATGTTGTCGACCCACCTAACTTGTACACTTGGCTGATGGGTAAAAGGATTCTTCTACCTTGCCCGATTTAGGTTTCCTTGTGGATGTGATAATCACTCCCAAAAAAGTGATGAAAACATAACAGTTTGTGACATAAATTGACATTGTCCATGGTGACTAAATAGAATGACTCGTACGTTTGATTCAATCAAATCAAGTTTCATTCTGAAGAGTACATACATTTTCGTGATGTAGTAGTTAATGATGGCAGTGTGAATCTCAGTGAATTTGGAGAAGTGGACATACTCCCAGCTACCTTCATAATGAGTCCATGAATATGCACAAGATACTACATACATCCGCACATATTGCTGCCCAGATTTTTCTGTTACATTGACACACAATCCTGCGTGGGATGAAATAAAAGAACTTTCATTAACTGGACAATCATCATCAGATTGCCATGATTTTTCCACATGTGTGTTCAAACAAAAATTGAAATCCTTAATGGCTCTCATTGTCAATCACCATGTTTTGTATTTCATTGAATGGCAAAAAAGAGTGGTGCCACAATCTCACATATTGATTTGGTTGACTGAAAAAGTGATACCACATCAAATTGATCAAGCCATCTCAGCAGAAATACCACTTGCAAATATTGATCTAGTTTTGGTTGGTCACTAAAAACAACATTCATGGTCCATGTGGGATATTCAAGAACAATGCACCATGCATGTCTGATGGGAAATGCATGAAATGAAACCCAAGAGACTTACTCACCAAAATTACCACTCCCAGTGATGGATATCCATTCTATTGTCGACGATTGATTGAAGATAGTGGCTAACCCATCACTTTAAAAGTATGAAATAGTGATGGTGAAGCCAATAATCATTGGGTTGTACCACATTCAGTGTTACTCTCAAAAACTCACAAAGTACACATTGATGTCAGGTCTTGCAATTTGGTGAAATTGATTGAGTACATTTGCAAATATGTGAAATAAGGATGCAAAATGGCAGTTTTTGAAGTGAGGAATGCAAAAGTATCTATCAGTGGTATTGAACAGTATCAACTGGGATGCTGCAGTAGCAGCAATGAAGCAACATGGAGTATTTTATCATTACCAATCCATGAATGACATCCAACAGTTATTCACAGCCAGTTCCTCATAAAAATGTGCAGCACATGTAGTTAATAACAGAAACTTTATGTGCAACCACCACCACCACCACCACCACCACCAACAGCAACAACAACAACATCGGCATTGACATCATTTTTCTCATTTTGTGGGGATTATTTGTTTGCTGAGATACTACTTTGAAGTGCCAACATGCAATACATGGAATGCATCAGCAAATAAGTTAAATAAGTTTCAACATTGCAGACAAGCAGAGGATTTTAGGACATTCAGATTTATATTTGACCATCACATTATGCCCCTATTCACCCAAACCATACAGAATGCTTTTACTTGTGATTACTGTTATTAAAGTATGTGAATCGACATCCTTCTAAGAACTCAAGTATGTGCCACTTATTGTGAAGAATAAAATCATCGCAGCCCATGATGGCCGAGCGGTTCTAGGCGATTCAGTCAGGAACCGCGCGAATGCTATGGTCGCAGGTTCGAATCCTGCCTCGGACATGGATGTGTGTGATGTCCTTAGGTTAGTTAGGTTTAAGTAGTTCTAAGTTCTAGGGGACTAATGACCTAAGATGTTAAGTCCCATAGTGCTCAGAGCCATTTGAACCATTTTGAATAAAATCATCTTGAAAACAATGGACACTGGGACACTTCACTTTCTGATGTGTTGAATACTGCTCAATGACAGTAAATATGCATATTATCTGCAATAATCTTGACAGCGTTCTCCCTATTCAGTTTAGAAAATATTTGGAAAAAATACAAAAACTTCATGAGTGAAGACATCATACGTTGTTTGTGGGCTATGAATAAAAATCTGTAAATTCAGTTCACATTAAATGGAGGCACAGATTTTGATTAAGGACATACATTTTTGTCAATAACTCACAAAACAGTGGCATGTAACTATATTTACAAATTAATTTGTGATGTGATGTAAAATGATTCATTCTACATCATTACATTTTATCGTGCAAGTGATCCATGGAACATGAAACTAACTAACTCGCTAGCTAGCACTGGTGCAATTGGAAATGACTCAGCTGAGTCTATCTGCAAGAACAAACTTTTTGGTCATGATTTGCCATGACAAACACATGTTGGTGGGTACATATATTTAAACGAATCTCCCGAAACTGGGCCCAGAACAGTGCATAGCATATGCAGAAATAGGCATGAAGCTACAAGCCGAAGTGGTGGATCATATTTCCAAGATGCGCCCTGAGGCACAGTGTGACATCCCCTCTCCTCTGCGTGCTGGTGTTGTCGACGCCATGGAGCTGTTACTGCTACAGCTCGGTTGGTGGAGTCAAGACGCGATGCGTGATGATGGGTGTCTCCATTGGTTAATGAGAGACAAGATCTGAAAAAGGTCTTAAGAAATCGTTCCTCGCCTAATGATTAAAGTTTGATTGCGAGTCCGCACAGTTTCCTTGTTAATGCGAACTGCGCACTCTGATTGTCTCTTATGATTTGAAGTTGAATTATTATGTGCCCAGTTAACACTTTAGTGCAGTAATTGATGAATATTCCCTCATGTGCATCGTCCACATCTCCAAAAGCGAGGAAAAAGTTAAATTGTGGATTGTATTGGTTGTTGTTTGTTCGTTGCTAAGTAAAATTGTTCACTCTATATGACGCGAGATTCACAGATACTCTTTAACAATGTCTTAATTATCTTGCGTCATAATATTGTGTATGTCCAAACCTTCCTTGTCGCAACTAACAGTCCACGAATTTACTTCCAAGTTAAATAGTCACTGTTCATTAACTTATGATGAACAATTACCAAATATTCATAGAATGATGGAGGCAACACGTTAAATTTCCATTTTTGATGAACAATTTTATTGTTCCTTTTCGCTAAATACTTTATAAACATCATGCCATTAATTAGCACTGACAGTTCTGTTAGTGTCGAGTATCATGACAATTACAACAGCTTTAACCCTCGGCGTAATTGTATCTTCTTCATGTATTTGTGTCAATGTCTCCTACACGAGACTAAATGTGTATTATAGTCTTTTGAAACTTTGTCCATTCCTTTCTCTAAGTTCACTTATATGAATGTTGAGTCCAATATTGTCTACTTCTGTTAATAAAGTCCAACAACTCGGTATACACAGTCAGCATACTATCTCGGTTCAAGTCTCTAGTCTAAATATCAGTTCACAAAATCCGTGCATCTATGTCATGCTACAACAACTCTTGAAAGTAAAACAACCTCGTCACGCTCCTTTCGCTCAACTGTGGCAAGAGCTGCTCTCGTATGACTTCATAGCACGATAGCTAGCAAGAGACTTACTTTTTCCGTGAATGAGTATTGTAGATGCATTGAAGTTCTTCGTTGCATTTACAACTCTCTTCCACATAAAAGTTATCTCTGACCGACATTTCTTTGGACTTAACTTTCATGGTATTAATTTGCAATTATTACTTAGATGTTTGGCAAATAACTAAGAATGACCTTTCTTTCTTCTTCCTTTCTACCACAACACGCTCTGTGATGCTTAATGTTGCTGTTTATCAAGACTTTCTGGTGTTATATCATCGGCAAATTTGTCGTACCTGTCAGGATAACTTTTTCCTACTTTACGTCAAGATGGTCTTTCCTAATTGGGTTTTGGGGTTCATTAGGGTGTTACATTTGCCCCCCGGACGATGAAGTGGGTATTTTATTCCCGCTTCGAAGTCCCTACTTAGGTCAGGTCCTTGTTTTGGTTTTTTCACACTCTTACACATACATGTACAAATTTGAAATGTAACACCCATTCATACACATACATAAACATGAAATAATACATTGATCTTTACAAACATATGAACAAAAGGTTCATCACTTAAATAATTCATTTCATTGCACTGTTGTTGTCGCATCATCGCACTGACACTGCGACAGCACTGGACCGTGTGGGCTGCGAGACATGGCCCAGTTCGAAGCCTGCTTCTTCTGCTCCAAACCTCTGGCATAGCTACTACTGCATCAGATTGTACATAGCAGCAATTACGATCCGATTGTCGCTGGTTGAGCGTTGATCTCCGTTGCGAGGTGGTGATGTCAGTGGTAGAGTGCACTACAGCTCAGTACAGCCTGCAGCTTGGCTGTCCGCAACACCACAGTCGGAAATCTGGAACACTTATATCACTCCTTTCCCTTGTGCATACACGCAACACTAATGATTTACTATTTTCTAATGACACTATGTTTTGCCTCTGTCTAACAATGCCTTTCAGTAGTTTGAATAGTATCCTGGCATTCTATACAAGTTTCTTTAGTTTATTAATCATAGCCTGTTCACACTATTGTCACTTTACCATTTTGGTTCTGTCACTTAAAATAGTTCTCACTCTCTGGTACCCTCATTGGTTACTTGGTCACTTTCTATACAGGCTTCGCTTGCTTTCCCCAAAATAAGTGATCTCGCTTTAAAATGGCTCTCCTATCCGAATTAATCCTGATTATAGTTTTCATTGTGCTTGTGTGTACATGGGTGTGGTGCTTCTTTCATCACAGAACATGTGAACAAATATTCTAAACAAACATTCATCATTAATATAGAATAAACACATAATTAATTAACTAAAATTCTTTTTCTGGTGAATGAATTCTAACTTTAAGATGGTTCTAGCAATAACTCAATGGAACTTATATTAATTAATTGATTCTTCTTGTAAAACCTATCATCTACTTAGATGATTCAGTTAAATTCAATTTAAAAAATAATTATAACTATTGACTACTAATGTACTAATCTAAATAGAAAATATAAACATTCTTTGTCTTCTCTTGCTTCACAAAATATCTTGATGCATAAAATAATTATTCTGGACTAACTAAAATACCTTTTTAATTCAATATGAGGATAAACTCCTTTTATTTTTCTATGTTCCTCATCTTTTAGAAGATAACTCCCAGCATGAGGTATCTGAATAATTCGGTACGGTCCATTATATAGATTATACCATTTCTTATTCAGTCTCTTTTTGTCTTGACAATTTAGGATGGTTTCTTAATAATACAGAATCACCTACTTTATAGCTAATTACAACACCTATTCTCTTATCAAACTGGTTCTTGCGTATTTTAGCCTTATGTTTTAATCTCAAGTATGCTTTATGTATCATTTCCTGGTGATTTCTTTCCTTCTGACGTAGAGATAGTAAAGGACCAAGCCAGTTGTCATGACTCTGCTTATTGAATAAGATTTCATTTGACGAATAACCAGTCGATAGGTGTGGTAGTTCATTGTACATGGTTTCAAAGCTATCTGTCAGCTCTACCCATTGATGGTGTTGTTTGCCCACATACGTCCTTGTAAATCTATTTAGTTCTCGAAATATCCTTTCAATTGGGTTCCCTGATGGGTTGAAGCGGGCTATGAACACATGAGGCATGCCCCATGTCTTCATTGCTTCATGCCACATCTTACTTCTAAAGAACGGGGCATTATCTGAAATTAACCTCGTCAGTTTACCTACTTTAATTAAGTAGTCATCCTTGATTTTTCTCAACATTAGTTTGACATTAGTGGATCTTAACGGATACAATTTTACATGTTTCGAAAATAAATCATACATAGCAAACACATATTTGAAATTCCCCTTGGCTGTTGGAAAGGGTCCACGTGTATCGCATGATACAATGCTCAATGGTTGCTTAGGAACTATGGGATGTAAGACACCTCGAATACCATAATTAACTGGTTTTGCCTTTTGACATACCTTACAATTTTTTAGTACTTCTTGAGCTCGCTTTAATAGGTTCGGATAAAAACACAGTTGCTGTAGTTTCATAACACATTTCTGAGCTCCGAAATGACCCCAACGGACAGTTCCTTCTCTAAATCCTCGCACAAACAAAAAAATGGCTGACATCGAAATAAGTGTCCAAGGAATAGAAAAGCAACTGGAATCACTCAACAGAGGAAAGCCCACTGGACCTGACGGGATACCAATTCGATTCTACACAGAGTACGCGAAAGAACTTGCCCCCCTTCTAACAGCCGTGTACCGCAAGTCTCTAGAGGAACGAAGGGTTCCAAATGATTGGAAAAGAGCACAGGTAGTCCCAGTCTTCAAGAAGGGTCGTCGAGCAGATGCGCAAAACTATAGACCTATATCTCTGACGTCAATCTGTTGTAGAATTTTAGAACATGTTTTTTGCTCGAGTATCATGTCGTTTTTGGAAACCCAGAATCTACTATGTAGGAATCAACATGGATTCCGGAAACAGCGATCGTGTGAGACCCAACTCGCGTTATTTGTTCATGAGACCCAGAAAATATTAGATAAAGGCTCCCAGGTAGATGCTATTTTTCTTGACTTCCGGAAGGCGTTCGATACAGTTCCGCACTGTCGCCTGATAAACAAAGTAAGAGCCTACGGAATATCAGACCAGCTGTGTGGCTGGATTGAAGAGTTTTTAGCAAACAGAACACAGCATGTTGTTATCAATGGAGAGACGTCTACAGACGTTAAGGTAACCTCTGGCGTGCCACAGGGGAGTGTTATGGGACCATTGCTTTTCACAATATATATAAATGACCTAGTAGATAGTGTCGGAAGTTCCATGCGGCTTTTCGCAGATGATGCTGTAGTATACAGAGAAGTTGCAGCATTAGAAAATTGTAGCGAAATGCAGGAAGATCTGCAGCGGATAGGCACTTGGTGCAGGGAGTGGCAACTGTCTCTTAACATAGACAAATGTAATGTATTGCGAATACATAGAAATAAGGATCCTTTATTGTATGATTATATGATAGCGGAACAAACACTGGTAGCAGTTACTTCTGTAAAATATCTGGGAGTATGCGTGCGGAATGATTTGAAGTGGAATGATCATATAAAATTAATTGTTGGTAAGGCGGGTACCAGGTTGAGATTCATTGGGAGAGTGCTTAGAAAATGTAGTCCAGCAACAAAGGAGGTGGCTTACAAAACACTCGTTCGACCTATACTTGAGTATTGCTCATCAGTGTGGGATCTGTACCAGATCGGGTTGACGGAGGAGATAGAGAAGATCCAAAGAAGAGCGGCGCGTTTCGTCACAGGGTTGTTTGGTAACCGTGATAGCGTTACGGAGATGTTTAATAAACTCAAGTGGCAGACTCTGCAAGAGAGGCGCTCTGCATCGCGGTGTAGCTTGCTCGCCAGGTTTCGAGAGGGTGCGTTTCTGGATGAGGTATCGAGTATATTGCTTCCCCCTACTTATACCTCCCGAGGAGATCACGAATGTAAAATTAGAGAGATTAGAGCGCGCACGGAGGCTTTCAGACAGTCGTTCTTCCCGCGAACCATACGCGACTGGAACAGGAAAGGGAGGTAATGACAGTGGCACGTAAGGTGCCCTCCGCCACACACCGTTGGGTGGCTTGCGGAGTATGAATGTAGATGTAGATGTAGATGTAGAACGGACATGAGTTAACCATAAAATAGGATCAACATACTTATAAGGAATACAGATCTTCCACTTATCCCTTTCATTTTTCTGGTAGAATAATACACCTTCTTTTATTCTATAATGATTCTTAATTTTATTACTGTTGCCAGTACGTAAATCACTTATAACTTCCTTCCACTTACAATCTATTTTTTGCATCGGCTCTATATGCAAACACATCTCACTTACCTCTTTCGTATATGTAACTGTTTCAAACATCATGATCTTAAAATCACTATACGCTCTTCTTCCATTTCGTCAGAATTAGGTGTTGGCAATCTTGACAATGAGTCTGCTACGACATTGTCACGACCCTTGATGTGCTTAACTGTCATGTTGTACTCTTGTAACACTAGGGCCCAATATGTAAGTCAGCCATGCAGCATTTGACTTGACATAAGAAATGTGACAGCTTTGTGATCTTAATATATAACTATTTTTTGTACCATATACGAAATACCTGAATTTTTTCAACACCCATATTATCGCTAACACCTCTAAATTCAGTCGTAAAATATGAACGTTCACAATTAGATAGTGTTCAGCTGGCAAAAGCAATTATCTTTATGGTATCTACATTTGTTTCGTCATCCATTTGAAATAACGTAGCCCCCAATCCCATCTCTGCTGCATCAGTCGCGATGAAAAAATCCTTTTCCTTTCGCGGATGGTGCAGCAGCGGAGCATTAATTAGAGCACTATGTGTTTCATCGAAAGCTTTACTACAAGTATTAGTCCAGTGCCATGGTACATTTTTTCGTAACAATTGTAATAGACATTCCTTATTCAATAACTGATGGGATATAAATTTCCTGAAAAAGGACGCTAACCCCAAAAATGATTTTAACTGCTTTCTGTTTATAGGATATGGGCAGTTTCTAATGGCATCTAACTTCTTAGGATTTGGCACTATTCCCTCAGGTGTGACTATGTGACCCATAAATCTAATTTGATTCCTCCTGAATTTTGATTTTGCCAAATTAATTGTTGCTCCATATTCGCAAAAATTTTTCAAACACACGATTTTGTAATTACAGATGTTCTGCCCATGTTTCCGTGACAATTAACAAATCGTCTACGTAAACTGTAACTTGTTCCAAGAGATCTGGACCAAGCAGTGTTCAGTGCAGTTATCAATACACCACCACTAATATTTAGCCCAAATGGCATTACTTTAAATTGATAACTTCTTCCCAAATATATAAAAGCGGTGTATTTTCGTGATTCCTTGGGGATTTTTGTTTGCCATTAAGAGGTCCTGAGGTCTAGGGAGGTCAGAAACTTCATTCCATGGAATTTATGCACAAGTTCTTCAAGATTTTCCGGTCGAGTCCTCACTGGTTTGATAATTTTGTTGATATCCCTCGCATCTAAGACTAAACGTATATCTCCATTAGGCTTAGTTACGGCTAAGAGAGGGCTGGAGTACTCTGACATTGAAGTTTCGATGGTATCCCACTCTAACATCCTTTTTATTTCCTTCATTACCGCTTCCCTCTTTGACCATTGGACTGACTATGTCGTCTTGTGGGTAAGTTTTGATGTTATACTTGAAGTTTTTTTATTATCCCTGTTTTTTTTTTATTAAATACTGGTAGATATAACCTTAACACTTCTCTTAATTCTATCTGCTGCTGTATTGATAAATATTCTGAGTCTTTAACTTTATCATCAATGCTCAACATATCAGGTTCAACATCGGTTGACTTAACACGGTCATCATCTATGTAATGCAAAGCATTCACCGGAATACAATTGACAATTAAATGTTGACAGTATTTCCCGAAAATAAGTCTTTCTTTCGTAGCATTATCTTTAATGGCTTATCATTAACAGTTAACATACAAACACCTTCCTTAATGTCAAGGATTGCACTATATTCATATAAAAAATCCATCCCCCATATGCACAGTGTGGTCATTTTAGATACTATCAAGAAAGTACATTCTAATTTAACTTCTTGTAGCTCAACTGCTCCCCGTACTTCTTTAATTATCCTATGTGCTTTCACGCTAAAGGCCCCCGATACCGTGCATCCTGACCCTGGCAAAGTAAATAGCTTCTGTTGTCTACTACCCATATTTAAACATTTAATCGTCATTACACTGACCGTTGCACGTGTGTCAATCAGAATATTTACTGGAATGTTATTGATATTTGCTACCACAATAGCCTGTAAGGTATATACTTCCTTATTAACTTCAGCCCTTGGTTCATTCACTAAATCATCTCTGATGTCGGAGTCATTGTGATACTTAAGGACATAGATGGACTCGTGAAGTTTGCCTCCCTCCTCATAACCAGGCATCCGAGGAAGGCCTAAGGTGACTGGCTCTCATTTGACTGTCCGTCAGTTAGGTTTCTCAGTGGTTCGTGTATTTCGACTAGATGTACCTCGTTCACTTTTTGTGGATACGCGTTGTCTACTATTATGTTTCTCCCATCTGGTAATGCTATAGGTCGATTAGGGTTAAAAGACGTGCCGGTAGCATTGGTATTAGTCCAGCCTACATAGTTCATTTGGCATGTTTCCCAACTGGACTTGTTAGGCAGCTCCATAGGAACACAGTTGTTCTGTCGGCCGTCGCCACAACATTGGTGGTTTGGCGATTGCCGCCCCCCATACTTCCTCTTCCTATTCATTGATACTACATTTACTCGGTGGAAATTGCTTTGTCCTGGCATTTGATTATTGTTCGGTACCAAGGCACCTTTAGGACGATTATAATTTGGGTTCCAATTTTGATTACCCTTTGGCCTGCAATCTATTTGTGCGCTACCACTTTTGAAATTCTGATTATTCTGGTTAAAGTTGGTTGAATTCTTATTATTATTCTGCCTATTTTGATTCCACTGATTATTATTTCTATAATAATTGCTGTCATTGTTGTGCCATTGTCTGGTGTTCTCCATTAACATATCAATTGAGTCAGTTACAGACAAAAATTGTTCTACATCACTGTCCGTTACGTGAATGAGCTTTTCCCTTATATTGAATGGCAACCTGTCCTTCAATATCCTGATTACTTCACGACTGGCAATGGGTTCAGTCCAGTATCTAGTCTTATAAAAATAATGCTCAAAGTGTTGCCTTAAAGTCTCTTTCTTAGGGTTGTAAAACTGAGGTTGGTAAACCTCCTTCCGCAAATGTTCTTGATGACTTAAGGACCAATATTTCACTAAGAAAAGCCTATCGAACTCTGAGCATGTATTACAAGTCTCACTAATTTCCGCGGCCCACAATGCAGATTCTCCTATGATCTTGGACACGATAAGTTGTATCTTATCAAATTCAGTCCAGCTGTGCAGAAATATTCTCTTAAACGAGTTTATAAATACCTTTGGGTTGGTGTTATTTTTTCTCACTAGAGAAGGTTGGAAATTAACTACTCTTAAAGATGCTGTGTTCCACCTTTAAGGAAGAAACACAACTCCATTCTACATACGGATCATCATCCAATTCCAATTGTGAGTTTATTTCCCACGGATCACTAGCATACTTCTTGGTTTGTATACGCGGATGCTTCGTCTTACAATTGGATTTTAATTGACTACATACATATTCATTTTCTGGCTTCACGTCATTACAGAACTGTTGTTCGGATGTTCGAGCAAAATTATGGTCACAATCATGAATTACTTTATTTTTAATTTGTATAAATTCACCAATAAAATTATTTGTTGACTCATTATTCTTACGTGTTTGCTCTATCACTAAACAGTGTGCGGTCTCAAGCGTAGATTGCACTTTATCATCTATATCTACAGTCTTTTGCTCAATCCACTCGGATAAATCCTCTTCAAACTTTTTACTCTGATTGAGAAGATAGTTATCGATCTTTTTAGCTGAATTCTTTTCAATTTCAGTCAGACAATCTGTAATATTGCTATTATTATCCATTAAGGAATTAATTCTTACTGATACCATTTCGCATTGTTCTGATAAATTACCGACATTTTCTTGTAATTTATCTATATGATCAATAAGTTTCACTTCCTGTTTTTCCTGTTTACTTAACCTAGGCTCAACATCCACTAATTTATTATATACTTTAACCTTCTGATTGACAAGTCTAGCTTCAACATCCTCTTTTTGGTTAGCTACTTTAACCTGCTGTTCAACAAGTCTATTTTCAAAAATCTGTAATTGTTCACTGAATTTGGCTTCCATAACAGCTTGCTGTTGCACTATCTTAGCATCTATATTAGCTAATTTACTATTTAACATTGCTTGTTGCTCCAAAAATTTATTATTTAATATGTCCTGCTGTTCGGCTACTTCAGAACATTTACTATTCAATGCTGTTTGATGTTCACAAAAAACTATTGTCTAAGGATGTTTGTTGTTCTGAAAATTTCTTGTCTAAGGTAGCTTGCTGTTCCTTGATTGCGTCATTCGTATCACCCAATATATTTAATTTTGACACTATGACACTGAGTATGTCCACACTTCCAGAACTGGTCTGTGCGACACTCATTCCACATTCGCGATCTATTTCCTCTTTAGCATCAGAATAATTATTATCTGCTAATTCTACAATTTTACTTTCTGTTCTAACACCCGATACACTAGGTGTCACTACTTTATCTGGTTCGGTAAATGTTTCACCTCCTACCTTGACAATGGTTCTAGTACCTTCTTCTTGTTCTGATAAATCACTAAACTCCTCCCCCGATTCGGGAATTCTCTTGTCCATATCACTACGCAATCTAATGTTCCTCTTAGACAAGATGATAACCCGTTTAGTATAGCTCACAGTTATTACACTATTTCACCCATTAATATTATTACTACTACGAAACACAAGCACAGTGAAAGTATAATATTCCCACTATAGTAAATAATCTACTCTACTATACTCAAATGATCACTTATTTTGTGGATTGCTTACGTTTTCTCTGGTGTTCAAGATTGTCGTGGCGTTGGGTGTTGTCCCTGGTGACTGCTCTCCAACGCGCTGCGTCGTTCTGCGTGTAGCTCACTCAAAGTCGTGAAGTGTTGGCTGTTTTGTGGAGGCGTCAGCCCCCCATGTTGTTTCTGCACTCATAGTTGAGGATAAGCGTCAGACAGTGTGGCATCTGGTGTCGTTGATTTCCGTTCTGTGGACAAACAATGTATAGCTGTAGTCTACAAAGATCACGTCGTCTTCTGGATGATTCGGCTAGCGTCGTCTGGTCAATGAGGCGTCGACTGTCGTCATTAGGCACTGCGTTGTCTCCCAGATGAGACGGCAGCTGGCATCGTCGATCCCCACGTTGTAGTCACCAGAATGATCTGACGTCCCCTCTCTACCGGGTGCTGGTGTTGTCGACTCCGTGGAGCTGTTACTGCTACAGTTCGGTTGGTGGAGTCGAGATGCGATGCACGATGATGGATGTCTCCATCGGTTAAACAGAGACGAGATCTGAAAAAGCTCTTAAGAAATCATTCCTCACGTAATGATTAAAGTTTGATTGCAAGTCCGCACAGTTTCCTTAATAATGCGAACTGCACACTCTGATTGTCTCTTATGGTTTGAAGTTGAATTATTATGTGACCGCTTAACACTTTAGTGCAGTAATTGATGAATCTTCCCTCATGCACATTGTCCACATCACCAAAAATGAGGAAAAAGTTCAATTGCAGATCATATTGGTCATTGTTTGTTCGTTGCTAAGTAAAATTGTTCACTCTATATGATGCGAGATCCACAGATACTCTTTAACAATGTCGTAATTATCTTGCACCGTAATATTATGTATGTCCAAACCTTCCTTGTCACAACTAACAGTCCATGAATTTACTTCCAAGTTAAATAGTCACTGTTCATTAACTTTTGATGAGCAATTACCAAATATTCATAGAATGATGGAGGCAACACGTTTAATTTCCACTTTTGATGAACAATTTTATTGTTCCTTTTCGCTAAATACCTAGTCGGAACATCAGTTCACAAAATCCGTGCGTCTAGGTCACGCAACAATGACTCTTGAAAGTAAAACAATCTCATCGCGCTCCGTTCGCTCAACTACGGCAAGAGCTGCTCTCATATGACCTGATAGAACGATAGCTAGCAAGCGACTTACTTTTTCCATGAATGAGTATTGAAGACACATTGAATTTCTTCGTTGCATTTACAACTCTCTTCGACATAAAAGTTACATCTGGCCAAAATTTCTTTGAACTTAACTTTCATGGTATTAATTTGCAATTATTACTTAGATGTTTGGCAAATAACTGAAGATGACCTTTCTTTCTTCTTCTTTTCTACCAAAACACACTCTGTAATGCTTAATGTTGCGTGTGTGAAATCTTATGGGACTTAACTGCTAAGGTCATCAGTCCCTAAGCTTACACACTACTTAACCTAAATTATTCTAAGGACAAACACACACACCCATTCCGGAGGGAGGACTCGAACCTCTGCCGGGACCAGCCGGCTTAATTGTTGGTGTTTATCAAGACTTTCAGGTGTTATATCATCGGCAAAGTTGCCGTACCTGTCAGGATAACTTTCCCTTCTTTACATCATGATAGTCTTTCCTAATTGGGTTTTGGGGTTCATTAGGGTGTTACAACAGGCAAAAATTTTCTCATTTCACATATTTTTGGAAAGCAAAAAAAAAAAATTGCACTAGCACTCATATCATATTGAATTGTAGTAACTCTTTTGGATAGTTGTCAAACTGTACCTTTAACACCGGAATTTCCATTGAATATCCAAATCACTGAGACATGAACATGCAATAACAACAAAAATTCTGGAACAGGTGAACTACTCCAATCATGTGAACTTATTTTATGGGACGAATGTGTATTTCATTGTACACTCAAAGAATTGAGAGGAAACGAACTGTTCTTTATTGTCCAGTGATTTTCAACAGACTCTGCCAGTTATATTTCATTCAACAGCCACTGATGAGCATAATGTATGCCTCAAACTTCAGTTTTATGGCAATACATACAGAAATAGTCTTTGAAGATCTGTGTGAGTGTACAGTTACAACATGATTCATCATTTGAATGTTTCAGAAAACACTTTTTGGAAATTGGGAATGGGGAAGTGGCAGTAGATGAATCCATACAATGTATCATATTGCCAGCAAACTTCTGTAAAATCGCAGCAACCACAGATAAGTTGGTTCACAAAGTTTTCTGAACTATCACTCAGCATTACAAAAATCATCAGTATCTTAGTGCACATACTATAATAGTGGCAGAAAACAACAAGTTCAGTGTATCAGTTCCAGCATTCAGAATGAAATACAGTTGAAGTGATAATGTATCAGTCCATTGATACTGTAATCACTGAAGTTTAAGTTATCAGTTATCGGACTGAATACTGGAATTCACTTTATTTGCCAGGCCTGCTGCTGCATGTTTTAACATTGAAATCGTTATGCTTATCATTCTTCTCCAAAACATAAATCCATTATGACATTGCAGTAGTACCAGGATTTCATTGAAAAAGGTGATGAACATTATCATTGAAGCTACAGTAATAAATGGAAAATTTACATGAGAAGATGTAATGTTGCTAGCATGCCAGTGATCTCCACAGATATGCCATTCAAATTCAAAGTTTACAGTGCGATTCACATTTGTAATGCCCATCAACAAATCACAGGGACAGTCACTGCTAGTTTGTGGACTAAATTTGGCAACTCCGTGCTTTTTGCAGACACAGCTGTGTAGTCACCTTCTGATTTACTTGTGTTCACTCCAGGTGGAGAAACAAAAAAATATTGTGTACCCTGAAACCTCCCTCCCCCCCTTCCCCGTCCTCTTTTGTCCTACCATGAAAATAAGGAATGGGGATATCCTTCCTCCCCCTCCCCCCGCCCTCTTTTGTCCTACCATGAAAACAAGGAATGGGGATATCCTTTGGAGCAGCGGCAACTAGGACACAAGGGTCCTGGAGTGAAAGTTACTATGTGCTGACAATGAAATTTACTTCATTGAGAAAATCCTACTTTCACACTTGAACAATGCTCACAGTTATTAAGAAAACAACATAAATAGGCATTAGCCACATTACATAATAACACATTCCAGTTTTCAGTTTAATTCAACTAGACTTGACCAATCAGGGTTCTTAAGTTACAACCAGCACAAGCTGCGTTTAAAACAAATGACACAGGCTGACAATAATCCAGATTCTACCGGCCTTTCATTATTCGCCTTTGAATTCACAGTTTGAATCAGCACTAACCATACATAACACCAATGAATTTTTTTAAATCAACTTCACAGCTCTAGCTGCCGCCAAACTAAGCAGGTTAACAATTTTCATGAGCAATGACAGGTGCTTGGGAGTTTCAGTTCAAAGCCCTAATGAAGCTAATCATCTCAGAGGACATTCTAAAACATAGGCCTCGATCAGCACAGCACATGGAAACAGTACTTATATTAACCAGTGCCTTTAGCGCTGATGACAGGCTGTTGCATGTAAGTCCAGCCAGTCACAAGAAATGATATGGACACTAGCTGCTTGATACTTAATCAGAGATAAGGTTATGGCCTGTCAGTGAATAATCCCCCAAATCCTGCAACATAACAAGGGGAACATTTAAAAAGTATTCAATGATAACAGTTTAAACATAGAGGTGAGATTGAGGGCTAGACATAAACCATTTTACTGCCACAAATCACTCTTAAAACAATGCATATGGCAGTACTGCCAGAACATGTTAAAGATGGCCATAAGAATAATAACAGCCAGTCACATATCAACCAATAGCTCATATGCAAAATGTCCTGTGCTAAAATATTTCACCAGCCTATGTCAGTCCCAGATGTTTAACTTGAAAAATATCAGAAATAACAACCACTGGACTACCGCTACAGCCACACAACAGTCAGTCTCATGGACCTTTAGCCACTGTGTATTTTAGATGTTTTTAAGCTCATAATAAGTTTAAGTACATAGGAAATGGCTACTGCATTCAAAACAGTCTTAACCCAGATGTACAATGGCCATCAATTTTAGTCACAATACTTTACATCCCCCCCAGTGGTTAATGTTTCTTTCGTGATTTCATATGTGGCACCAATGGGGCCCCAAGCTATTGCAGCCCATTCTTCCTTCCCGGGCTGCATTTCCTTCCCCACACCTCTCCTTCCCTCCCCATCCTCGCTCCTTCCCCACTGCCCCCTCGTTCCCCTCTCTCTGTGTTCTTACTTACGTCAACCTTGCTATCCACCTGATTTTCTGTATTCTTCCTTTTTGGCATTTTTGGTCCCCTTGTGGGGTTTGACCTCCACTTCTAAATTTTCTGTTCATAGTGTTAGCCATTTGAGGAAGAACTCGTCCCCTAGTGTCTATGGTGTGGCTTCCTCTCCCCCCCATCCTTCCCCACCATAGCCGCCCTCCACCCTGCTAGGTCACCAACATGAGTAGCCAGTCCGTTTGGCTGAGCCCCCTGACAACACAGGGATCACATTTCTGAGCCCATGTATGCCTGACAGTGGTTGCTTGTCACTCTGGAGCACTGGAACTCCTGGCAGTGGTCACTGTTCCAGACGGCTCTTGCTATGGCTGGGTGTACCCATGGGGAGAGCCTCTGATAGGAGTGGGCAGTATTAGGGCGGATGCTTTGCTATGAAAAGTATCAAGCTTCACAAATCTGGCTGTTGTTTCACAACTGTCTCTTCAAGTGGCAGCAGATCATTGAATGCTGCTTTTTATGACCTTGCGACCTTTTCGTTCCTGGCTACACCCTTGGAGGAGGGCCAGGTTTGCTGGCTTGGGGTGAAACACCTTCCTCGCACCTGGTTTGTACAAGGACAGACGGGGACACGTTCACCACCACAAAGCCGTCATTTTTTGTGGAAAATATCAAAGATGGATTTGGCAAAGTGGAGTCTCTCAGTAAGATGGGGTTGAGTTTCCTGTTGATCAAAACTTCTTCTGCCACCCAGTCTGCAGTTCTTCATGCTTGTGACCATCTTGGTGACATCCTATTGCCCATTACATCTCACCAGTCTTTGAATACGGCATGTGAGGGAGATACCCTCCCAGAGAAGGTCGAGGTTGTGTGTTATCAGTGTGACATGAAGCCTTATGTCCCACCACTCATGAGTTGCTTTTGGTGCTTGCATTTTGGGCATATGTCTTCCCACTGTATGGCGGATCCTCTATGTGGTGACTCTAGACACTCACTACATGACGGTAGACCCTGTGTTCCACCACCCGTATGTGTTAATTGTCATAATGGTCACTCTCCATGCTCACCATATTGCCCAGCTTATAAGAGAAAAGGATGGTACAAGAGTATAAGTACTCATCAGAAATTTTACCAACTTCAACCTGTGTCAATCATGTTTACTTTTGCCTCTGTTCTATCCCTTCCCCCTCCTCTCTCTCCCTTACCCCAGTCCCATCACCCTCCCCTCTCTCTGTCCCCTGTTGTTCCCAGCAGCTGGGTGCTGCTCCCTCTCCTCCGGTGCTGCTCCCTCTCCTCCGGTGCTGCTCCCTCTCCTCCGGTGCTGCTCCCTCTCCTCCGCTGAAGGAGTGCCCCCCTTCTTTGGCACCTGTTGGTGATGGGTCTCCCTCCCAAGGCCCTACCCCCCTGGCGTCTCTCAGGCCGGAGGTCTACTGCCACATCTTGCCCATGGGACACACAGTCTGTGCCTCCCAAGGTTGCCTGCTTTCTTTCGGTTCGGGATCTTGCAGAAGCCTGCTCTCCCTCTGTGTCCTGCCCTCCTCAACCTGTGAAAGAGAAGACAAAGAAACACAAGTCCCAGGACAAAGCCTGTGTGGTGCCTCCAGAGGTGCCATCTCCCCCCTTGCAACCAGAGTCTAACCTCTTATTCATGGATGTCATCCCATCCTTGTTGGTGACAGATGGTGGCCCTGTGGCATGATTGCCTCCAGCCCGTTCACCACCTGTTTTGATACCCAGTCCATGCTTATTCAATGGAACTGTAATGGATACCGCTGTAACCTCCAAGAGTTGCAATCCCTTATTGCCTTTCACTCTTCAGCTTGTGTCATTCTCCATGAATCTCATTTTACTGATGCTCACTCACCAACCCTTCGTGGGTTCTGTGCTTTCTGTTGGAACTGGGTCGGCCCTTTGAGGTCTTCTAGTAGCATCTGCACATTGGTCTGTATGTATATTGTTAGTACATGGATCCCACTGTGTATCCCATTGGAAGCAGTTGCTGTCCGGGTCCACTTGGACTCTGCAGTCATGGTTTGAAATCTCTATCTCCCTCGTAAAAGGCCACCTACATCTGCTGCCCTAGCTGCCCTCCTTCAGAAACTGCCCTCTCCACTTCTCCTTGTTGGGGGTTTTAATGCCCATCACTATTTGTGGTACAATGCTTTTTCATCTATTCAGAGGCTCCTCATTGACCAGTTTGTTGTGGACTACAACCTGTGACTTCTTAATGATGTTTCACTACTCATTTTAGTGCTGTATATGGCACTTTCTCTGCCATTGATTTTTCACTCTCTTCCTCTCCCCCTTCTTCCTTTCTTACACTGGTCACCACACAATGACCTCTGTGATAGCGACTGCTTCCCTTTGATTCTCTTATTTCCTTCCCACCTTTTGATGACTACATTACCTCTCTTGGCTTTCCACAGTGCTGATTTGCCTCTATATACTGCCCAGGTCATTTTTCGACCTTCTCTGTCAGGTTGCATTGATGAAGTCGTCCGTGATCCATCCGATAAGGTAAATCTACACTGTCGGCATTGCCGTTCCCCACTTCACATGCCCCGTTCGCCATTGGCCAGTTCTGTTGTGGAGCACAGCCATTGCCGCCATTATCCATAATCGTCATCATGCCTCACAACATCTTAAGTGGGACCTGTCCTCCTCAGGTCTTAGCACCTTTAAATGTCTTCGCACCAAATCCTGTTACTTAATCAAACAGAGCAAGGCCCATCCAGGATGCCTTTGTACAGATCCATCAGTTCTTATGGAACACCTCGCAGCCCATTTTGCGACAACTTCTGTGTCAGCCTTGTATCCAGCTGCCTTTCTCCTCTGGAAACAGCAGGTTGAAGCTTCCCACATATATTTTACCTCTTGTCAGACGGAATCCTACAATGATCCTTTTACTGAATGGGAGCTTCTTCTGGCCCTCTCTTGTTCCCATGTTTCAACACCTCAGTCCTCCACAACAATATCTCCTCTAGGTGTTTAACCATACTTGCCTCCAAAACATTTTCCCCTCTCAATGGAGAGACAGTATTGTGGTTCCTGTCCCTAAGCCTGGCAAGGATCTGTCATCCCTTGATAGTTACATGCCAGTCAGCCTGACCAGTGTCTATTGTAAGTTACTAGAACAAATGGTGGCTCAGCTCAATTGGATCCTTGATTCTCAAGACCTTTTATTACATTACCATTGTGGCTTTCAGGAGGGACGGTCTCTGATCAATTATATGTGACAAACCACAGTTCGGCAGACCTTTTCTCAGTGCTACCATCTTGTCACAGTTCTCTTCAATCTTCGTAAGGCCTAGGACACAGCTTGGCGCCATCACATCCCCCTCACGGTGCAGGAGTGGGTTCTTCGGTGTCCCCTTCTGATTTTTATTCACCAGTTCCTGTCCCACCAGTTGTTCAGAGTCAAAAGCTGGCCCTGTTTTCAGCTCTCCACAGACCCAGGAGAATGTCATTCCACAGGACTCCTTATTAAGTATCTTTCTTTTTGTCATCACTGTTAATGGAATTGTCACCTCTGCCAGACCATTGGTCATCCATGCTCTAAATGTGGATGATTTCTGTATTTGGGCTAGGTCCCACTCAGTGGCCTCTGTGGAAGGACAGGGTGCCATCCAACACACTTGCACGTGGTCATACTCACACATTTTTCAATTCTCTCCCCTTAAGCTGACAAGGGTGCATTTTTGTCACCGTACTACAGTCCATCATGTCCTGGAGCTCTACCTCGACACTCAACGCCTGACCATGGTCCCCCAGTTCCATTTCGTGGGTCTTCTTTTTGACAACAAGCTTACTTGGTTGTCCCTTGTCTGACGTCTGAATGTTGGCTGTTTTTGTAAACCCATTGTTTCGTTATCTGAAGGTTGGCTACTTTCGTAAACTCATTGTTTCGTTATCTGAAGGTTGGCTACTGTCGTAAACTCATTGTTTCATTATCTGAAGGTTGGCTACTTTCGTAAACTCAATGCTCCTCACTTCCTTGCCCACACCTCTTGGGGCCCAGATTTTACATCCCTTCTCTGCCTATCCCAGGCATTATTTCTGTGTTGTCTGGACTATGTTTATTAAGGTTATGGATCAGCTGCCCCTTCCACGGTGCTCCTCTTGCACCCAGCTCACCATCATGGTATCCGCTGAGTCACCGGTGCCTTTTGCACAAGCCCTCGTGATAGTCCTGTGGTTGATGCTGGGATTCCTCCTCTTTTCATTCGGTGGTCCCAGCTCCTGGATTTGTGTGCCATCACTATCCACTCTTCCCCTTCTGACCCCTCCTATTCTATTCTTTTTGTGAGTTCAGCCACCGCCCACCTGCTGCCCACCCTCGGGTAGGTTTACTGGTTGGGCTCTGCCTTACTTCTCTCTACCATGACTTCCATTTTCCCTCTGTGTCCTCTCCCCACATTCTCACCTGACCACTCTCCCTTGGTTAGTTCCTCAGCCCCAGATTCGGATGGATTTCTTCCGGGGACCGAAAGCCTCCATAGCTCTAATGGTGTTCCGTTGTTTGTCCCGAACGTTCTTACGGAGGTTTCAGGATGCCATTGTTTTTTACACCATTGGCTCTAAATCTACTGATCATGTGGGATATGCCTTCATGTTGTATCATGATAATGGTATGGTATGGTATAGTGTGAGTACCAGTTCGGGTCAGTGGTGGTCCTGCTGCTCTACCATGTGTGGCCTTTCTGGGGCACCCCACTGTACCTGTTTCCACTCATCCCTCTCCTATTCTTTCCTTTGTCTGCTGCTCTGACGTCCCTTTCCCTCTCTGTTTGTGCAATAATCCCTTCCCCTTGACTGGACTGGACTGTGCTGTTTGTGTTGTTCCTCCCTTGATTTCTGCCATCTTTGATCATGGGACCATTGACCTCGCTGTTTGGTCATCCCCCCCCCCCCCCCCCCCCTCGCCCCATCGAGCAACCAACCAACAATGCTTTACATCTGCACGCTAAGAAACAACTCTGGAGCAACCCCAAGACAGCCACATTTCTAGCCAAACCCACACAAGATTCCGCACAACCTGAGTCTTTCAGCGCATGACAGCATGAGTTTTGTGTAAAATAGCTGACAAATTCTCCAGGAACGATACTTGATGTTGATGTTACCGTGTGTGTGTGTGTGTGTGTGTGTGTGTGTGTGTGTGTGTGTGTGTGTGTGTGTGTGTGTAGTAGTAGTAGTAGTAGTAGTAGTAGTAGTAGTTTCAGCTCCGCACTCCCAAACCTTTGGGACACCGGCCACAGTGGCTTGTTTCGTCCTGGCTCTCGATGTTGGTTAATTCACTTGTACCCTCCATGAGTCCACAGCCTGGTTTCGCTGTGGCATGTCACGTGTCGTGTACTGACTCGTCTGCTGGTCGCTGTGCTTCTTCCTCTCACTTCTCCTTAAAACTCTGCCCTCGTGACCTCGCACTCTGTCCTGTCGCGCTGCAACTATCACTGATGCGAGTCGATAGCCAAAGAACTCAGTGGCATGCATCATACCCAAAAGCACTTCAATAAACACAGCTTAAACACAACACTTTCTTTGAGTGGCATTGCAGCACATGCTGGGTACTTGATAGTTACAAATAAGTTCTAATATTTCAAGGCACTACTTGTAGTTTCTTGACAGTGTTCAGAGTCCATGAATAAGCTTCGTTTGCAAAATATGATAGTTGTTAAGAAACATTGAACTTATTGCTAGAGTCTCAAGAAAATTAAAGAGGATTTTTATCTTAAGTAAGGTGCCCCTGCCATGAAAGTGACCGCTAAGCTTAATTTGCATCTCGAGAAAAAAATTTCTGATGAAAATAGGCAATGGAAATTGTATAAACAAAACATTAAAGGTAAACCTGTGATTGATAGGCGCTTTCCATCACAGCTGAATGCAAGGAAAAGGCTTCAATTATTCAACTAGCACAAAACCTGGACAACTGACAAATGAAACGTGTGACATGTTCTGATGAACGTACCTTCACACTATTCGGTATATATACATGTACATCTGTACTCCACAAGCCACCTTACAGTGTGTGGCTGAATGTATTTTGTGTTCCACATTTTACTGTTCCAGTTGTAAATGGAACTCATATGGATTTGATATTCAAAAATGGAAACCTCAGGTTGGAGAGAAATGCTTTTTGTATTCACAGTTGCATAATCTCGCTCCACTTTCTTTTTAAAGACAAGCTTTTTGTTTGTATACCTGTGAGCAAGATGTCTTTAGTGACTAATGTTGCAGCGTACATTTTTGACAATAGAAAGAAAACATCAGTGGACATATTTACATTCTGAGAGGAAGTGTACAAATTGGTCCTTTTTCCAAATGTGGAGCTTGATGTACAATTTATAGCAGTCGTGTTATATGTATCACAACTTTTTATTAACTAGTTTGGTCACAGAGTTCAGTAGTTAATTAATATATGAAATTTTTAACTCCTTCTTTTATCCATATTGTATCTTCAGTTTTGCCAGGTTATACAACCCTATTAATCACTCACTTCAGTCAGTACCCTTGTTTGTTGTAATTTGCTTTTCTGGTGTGGAAGTACAGGATACTGAATGTTAATTTCCCATTGCATTTTGGAATTAATCCAGTCTGTCATTTGTTAGCATGTACTTTGCACTATATTCGTGCCTAGAGTTATTATAGAGGGATCTTTGCATGGCTAAAAATTGTTTACTCTGTTGTATAACAAAAACTTTGCCTTGATAGTAACAGTGCTTCATGTAATGATTTCCAGTTATAGAATTTTTAAAATTGTTTCAGTAAAGCCTTTTTGAAGGATTTCAAGTGGATTTGACTTTCATGTGAATAAATAAAAAAGAATCTTACCTTTCATATTAAAGCACTGAAAAATACTATTTTTATTCACAGTTACCTAAGGACAAACTTTGTAGTGTATAGGAGTTAACAAGAAATTTCTAATGAGTCATATTAATTAAATATTTTGCCTTTTTTGTGGTCCCCTTTTGTGTTACTATATAATTTGTCATAAACAGGAACAAAACTATGATACAGTTTTAGTTAATGATTCGAAAGAAGAGAAATCTTATTTATAAAACAGTTATTCAGATAAAACAAGGTGCAAACAATTCTATGCAAAATAAGGTTTTTGAAACGAAAAAGAATTGAACCAGAACTTTTAAAAGAAAAGGTGCACGTCTAGATGAGTGTGAGTAAGGCAGTGTAAGAGAGAAAAGTTCTGGGTGCATTGATTAAATGTGAGGTAATTCTGGTTTCTTTTCATTTTTCCTTCCTTCCTTCCTTTTGCACTGATGTTAATAAATTCTACCATCTGTGTACTGTTTAAACAAAAAAGTTTTTTATGTTTCTAGGAGTATCTTTATGTCCTCCTCCATCTCCATCACCAATGCCGGCACAAATGGCACCCCCAACATGTCCATCAGCGTCTCAACAGAAGCCATTAATGCCCCCACGCTTGGGCACACCTGCACCTCAGGCCCCACCACCACAAACTCAGCGACCTCAGATGGCACCACAGCAGCCTCCACATAATCATCAGCAAGCAGCAGTGACAGCAGTGCCACCACCACCACCTCCACTGCAGCAACAGCAAATGCAGCAACAACAGCAACAACCACCACCACAACAGCAACAGCCGCCGCAGCAGCAGCAACAGCAGCAGCCACAGCAGCAACAGCAGCAGCAACAACAACCACAGCAGCAGCAACAGCAACATTGTGGCCCTGGAGGTCAGCAGAAGCAAAACAGGGTCACATCGGTACCACGACCAGTGGGCATTGATCCACTCCTTGTCCTTTCTGAGCGCGAGAACAGGTAAGGAACAATATTTTTGTAAGCTGCTGCACTGAAAGTGTAAAAGTGGAATTAATTTAGCCAGTAATTTGTCTTGTATGTTGTGGACAGCAAAGGTGTATTTCAAGAAATTACAAATTGTTCATTATATTTTTGTGTGGGCTTGATAGTGAAGTATTGAATTGCTGCACATGAGGTTCCTGATTTTGATGGTGGAATGAGCGATGTATATCCCTAAATCATCAGATGGTATCAAAATTTTGAAAATTAAACTGAGATCCATTCTTGAGATCTGTGTTGAATCTAAATTTCAGGTATATTTTGTCTTCACATTTGAGTATGTGCAGGGATTCCAAGGGCACAGGATACATTTGTTATTTTGTAAAAGTGATGAACAGAAGATGGAAGAGAGAGGAGCCCTGAAATTAGTAACTAATTTAGTTTTTACCTCTCTGGAAATGCAAGAGAGCTGCAAGTAATTAGGAAGTTGCATTTTTACATCATAGTCCACTGGAGCGTCCAAATCTTAGGAATGGTACTCAGAGTTATCCAGTTGGTAGTGGAGTCATTATTCTCATCCATAACAACACACAACTTTCTCTTGTTTATGTCATAACTGTCTCTAATTGACAAGGTACTATGTACATTATGTGATCAAAAGTATCTGGACACCGGACTGAAAATGACTTACAGGTTCGTGGCGCCCTCCATCGGTAATGCTGGAATTCAGTATGGTGTTGGCCCACCCTTAGCCTTGATGACAGCTTCCACTCTTGCAGGCATATGTTCAATCAGGTGCTGAAAGGTTTCCTGGGAAATGCCAGCCAATTCTTCATGGAGTGCTGCACTGAGGAGAGGTATCAATGTTGGTCAGCGAGGCTTGGCACGAAGTCGGCGTTCTAAAACATCCCAAAAGTGTTCTATAGCAGGCTGTTCCAGCTCTTCGGCTCCGTTGTGAGCCGCAGAGCGCTCCCTGCTCCAGGGAGCCATGTCGCTCACTGTGACCATTCAAGTGGGCTGGCACGTGGCACGGCTGGCTGAGGCAGGTGGCAAGGCAAGCGTTTTGATGTGCCAGCTACGTCTTACAAGATCGACAACCTCATACTCTTAGCTGCTAAGACGTGGTGACATGCTACACCAGGAAATACGATGTTCAGGAAATAAATAAGAAACAACTGTTTTACAAGAAATTACATACTAAATTTATTTGGCCTCTGCAGCTTGATATTTTCTTTTCATTACAAGATTGGAAATATCAGGCATCAAAGTGTTCACAGCGTTAATGCAGAGATTGTCCTTCATTGTTGCATCCTGAAGAAACAATTGTTCCTTAGTTTTTACTCTTTTCATTGCTGAGAAAAGCTGCTCACAACAATACATAGATCCAAACATGCACATGATCTGAGCGGCATTGTTGTGAAGCTTGGGAAATGTTTTCTGCTGTAATGAATGATACCATCGTGACAAATCCAACATGTTGTAGTACCTCTCTTTCGACAAAGTTGAATTTTGCAAATCAGTAATCTCCAATTGAAATGACGATGACAAGTCATCGGGGGACACTGGAAAAGGAGTGCTGAACACCTTAAGTTCCATTTCCAAACTAGTGTGGGCTCGGAATCGTGTTCCAAACAACGTGATGAGCTGCTTTAACTTTGCTTGTTAATCGCTGAAAGTAGTACCTTCAGCTAGTTTTAAAGAAGCAAGATGATTGAAGAACGTTAAATGTCCATTACTCATCTGCCTCTCAAATAAACGTAACTTTTCCACGAATGCTTTGATCTGGTCATGCATGTCAATGATTAGCTGCCCTTTGCCGTGCAATGACAGATTTAAATTATTCAGATGCATAGTTATGTCAGCTAGGAATGCCAGGTGTGATATCCATTTTATATCTTTCAGACAACGCATTTCTTCCCCCTTCATTTTGATAAAAATTGATATTTCCTCATGAATGGCAAAGAAAACATCAAGAACTTTTCCCCGACTCAGCCAACGAACTGTAATGTGGTAAGGTATATCCCCATACTCCGCTTCCATATCTTTCAGGAATCCTTTGAATTGGCGATGATTCATACCGTGACACCACAAAAAATTCACACACTTCACGACATCTTTCATTACGCCACCTAGCTCTACTGTTTCAGCACACAGTGCCTCTTGGTGAATAAAACAATGAAGAGTCAAAATGTCTTTTCCGAATTTGTCCCTGAGTTCATTTTTCAAAAGAGAAGCAAAACCTTGGTGACGCCCGATCATTTGCGGTGCACTGTCTGTCGCTACAGAATGGACTTTATCCCACGGCAAATTCATATTGTCCACTGATTCACAAACAGCTTCAAAAATGTCATGTCCTGTTGCGGTGTAATCGAGTGGTACCACATCCAAGAGTTATTCAGTTACTTGCAGCTCCATGTTGACACCATGCACAAAGACTGCAAGCTGAGCACAGTCCGATATGTTGGTGCTTTCGTCAAGCGCTAGCGAAAATGCAAAAAATCTCTCAGCCTTTTTCCTGAGCTGTGTCTCTAAATCTGCTGCCATGTCCAGGATTCGACGAGACATTGTTTGCTTCGACAGGAAAACCCCTTCAATTACCTGCACCTCCCTTGGAAACAAACATTCTGCAACTGCTACCATGCACAATTTTACGAGTGGTCCCACCGAAAACGGCTTGCCACTCGTCGCAATGATGTGAGCGACCCTGTAGCTTGCTCGAATTGCAGATTCAGTAGTGTTTTCTCCGCTCTCATTCACCTGAAAATTATAAGTGCATTACAGAACACGAACTATGTTGCATGTTTTGATACCCTCCATATTACGAAACCGTTTTTAAACTTATGTCTCCTGGTATGTTCTCTGCGTGCACCGCCTTCTACCTGATGCCATTGTATATTGTACCTCTTCGCAGAATTAAATACTTTTTGACATACAAAACACTGCAGACGTCCACCCCTCTCAATGAATAGAAAGGTATCCTCCAATAGAGGTACAGGGCTCCTGTGGCTAGTCATAGCTGTCATTGAACACGGATTATTGCATCAGTTGCGGCTGCATGTGGCCAGGGGGCAGTGAGTTCGCTTTCCCCCTCCACGCAGGCTCCGAGCTGCCACAGTGAGCGCTCCGGAGTGCTCCAGCTCCCTGGAGCTCGGTTGGAACAGCCTGTTCTATAGGATTCAGGTCAGGACTCTGTGCAGGCCAGTCCATTACAAGGCTGTTATTGTCGTGTAACCACTCTGCCACAGGCCATTCATTATGAACAGGTGCTCGATCATGTTGAAAGATGCTATCACCCTCCCCGAATTGCTCTTCAACAGTGGGAAGCAAGAAGGTCTTAAAACATCAATGTAAGCCTGTGCTGTGATACTGCTATGCAAAACAACAAGTGGTGCAAGCCCCCTCCATGAAAAACACGACCACACCATAACATCACCGCCTCTGAATTTTACTGTTGGAACTACACAAGCTGGCAGATGATGTTCACCAGGCATTCGCCATACTCACACACTGACATCGGATCACCACATTGTGTACCATGATTCGACACTGCACACAACGTTTTTCCACTGTTCAATTGTCCAGTGTTTATGCTCCTTACAACAAGCGATGCATCATTTGGTATTTACTGGCGTGATGTGTGACTTATGAACAGCTGCTCAACCGTGAAATCCAAGTTTTCTCACCTCCCGCCTAATTGTCATAGTACTTGCAGTGGATCCTGATGCAGTTTGGAATTCCTGAGTGATGGTCTGGATAGATGTCTACCTATTACACATTACGACCCTCTTCAACTGTCAGCGGTCTCTGTCTGTCAACAGATGAGGTTGGCCTATACGCCTTTGTGCTTTGCATGTCCCTTCATGTTTCCACTTCACTATCACATCAAAACAGTGGACCTAGGGATGTTTAGGAGTGTGAAAATCTCGCGTACAGATGTATGACATAAGTGACACCAAATCACCTGACCACATTCGAAGTCCATGAGTCCCGCGGAGTGCACCATTCTGCTCTCTCATGATGTTTAATGACTACTGAGGTTGCTGATATGGAGTATCTGGCAGTAGGTGTCTGGATACTTTTGATCACGTAGTGTGTTATTGTGGTCAGGATTGAGATTAGAGGGAGCTAAGAGGAAGTGCTGTGTGACTCAGTGTGGAAATTGGTGGCTCCAGTATGGAATTAGAAGCAGGTGTAATTCAAAATTGTGAAGAGAACTAAAATCTGTTGAGATTCTACCAGAATGGAGAAAAGCTAGGTGAAGTGAAAGCATGGAAGTATAACAGAGAAGGTGCAGAATGGGAGCAGTGGCTCTGACAAGTAAATGTTAAGGAGTTTGCCCAGAATGAGTATTTTATTATATGAATTATTGATTTTCAGTATGTTTGGCTAACTGATGGTGCAGCATTTCAAGTGGTGGTTGTGAGAGAGGCGAGTGTAGACAATGTAAATTATTGTGTCATGTAAGAACTGAAGTGGAGGCTCATTATTTACATCTCCATTAGCTTTTTCTGTTATTACGGTTGGGACTTATGACAGTAAACCTGAAACACAAAAATTTGTTTATGCTCTCAGATATAACTGGAACGGTTCTTTCAATTATGTGATACTCTCGTATGTAATGTGCTACAGCTAGTGTTGATGAGGTGTTTCAGCATATGGAAATAAAAAGTCATAACTTGCATGCATTGAAAATCTCAGTCCAGTGTATGAACATTGAAAGTTTTCCACCTAGTTGGAGAAACTTTTCAGGGTACATGAGAACATTTTTTGGTGAATTATATGGCCCTTGTCGTGTGAGTGGTAGCACATATGGTTACCCGGAATAATTCTTTTGGCAATTACAATGTAGTGGAACTGGTGGTTCTTGTGGTGAAAAGTGTTAAAAAAAATTAAAAGTTGAACAAAATATCTAGTGCACCATGACAATGTGAAATCTCATATGGTAAGAATACCAGAGCAAGTCCACTCAGTATACACTAGTAGATTACATTAAAGCAACTATCCTCGTTGTGTTTCCTTCCAGTAAACAACCACATTTTACACATTTAGACAGAAGTCACAAATAAATGACAATAAGTGTTAGTCGACCTTGATATTGTAGCACCTGGGAGTGAGGGCACTTTGATCAGCTTATTGTGGGTTTTTATCATGATATTTTGTGAGGATATGCTGAACCACTTGATAATATAAGCACAGCTGACTTAAAACCATTCACAATGAAATGAGTTTTCCTTAGTCACTACCATACTTGTTTACTGTAAGATCACAGCATGTTTCCAATAGTGGCAATGCAAGGTCAAGTGCAATAATAATAATAATAATAATAATAATAATAATAATAATAAAAACTTTAATTTGTTCACTTGCACTTGTTGCTATGTATTTATCAGATTGATTCAAAATGAATGTTTATATTTTGTGTACTTGTTGATATCTTTACATGTGTCCATTCCTGCAGCTTGCTGTCTCATTGGCAATAAAGAGGCCAGTTGAAAAACACTGTTAATAAGTAAACTGCTCTAAAACAGTCTGTAAATTTGGGGAACTCCTTACTGCAGAAGACAGAAGGAGGACACGAGTAAATCTTGTTGTCGGTATTAATATCTTAATTTTTTCGAAGAAAAATTGGTGATGCAGAGGATGTTTGATGAAAGAACAGGTCCAATAAATGAGATGAAATGTTCTACCAAAGAAAGTAATAAACTACTACTCTTTTTTTTTGAATATTTTGTGGATATTAGTTATGTGCTACGAGCTTGTTTGACATGACCGCCGGCTCTGCAATAATGCTATGTGGTTGAATAATATATGATCTAAACATGAATTATATTGTAGTTTTGATACACTATTTCATTCAGTAGCTTGTGTGTAAGCTGCTATTAATTTTTTCCTTCTCTATTTCTCAGGGTAGCAAATCAAATATACATGCGTATACAACAGCTCATCAACTTGCCACAAGATTTGCCAGAGGAAATTAAAATAAAGGCAGAAATTGAGTTGCGTGCATTACGAGTTTTAAATTTTCAGAGACAATTGAGAAGTGAGGTATGGAATTTATTTCACAGTATGCCAAGACAAATTTATTTTAATTTGAGATTATGGCAAATACAATTTTCTTGTACAGATACTTGCTGCCACTAGAAGGGACACTACTCTTGAGACTGCACAGATAATGAAGATGTACAAACGTACCAAAAGACAAGGTTTGCGGGAGGCACGAGCAACAGAGAAACTGGAAAAACAACAAAAATTGGAAGCAGAGCGGAAGCGAAGGCAGAAACATCAGGTATGTTTCTTGAAATTTGTTGGGTAACACTGATGGTATTATTTAATTGGGATGTTAAGCTCTGTGTTAGCCATGAAAATTTATTTTACAATGAGAATTTTTTAGTATTTCTTTTGGAATACTGTCTGCAGATGGACATTGATACAAAGTTAGTTATGTAGACCTGTGTAAACTTTTTGTTATAGAAAAATGCTAACACAATATGAAAGGAAACTGCAGCTTTTGTATATTCATTGCCCTAACAATCCTTGTGATATCTACCAGTTGTCTTTCTCCTACCCTCCAGTGAAACAGTTTCTCTGTTTTATTTTCAGCTGTCTCCCTTATTTCTTCATTTCTATCTTTTTCTTTTTTTCTTCCATTGCCATTTCCATTGCTTATTATTGTCTTAATGCAAGACATAAATAACAGTGCGGCTACAATTAATCAAAGTTTATTCATCCAAATATAAAGGAACAACAAACATAGAAGCTGATAGAAGTAAACACTAAAAACATATCTGAGAGAGTGTGCATGCTGTACTGCCCTTATGTAGAGGAGGGCTTTGGTAGATGGTACGGTGGCTGCCATGCCACGTGCAGAAGTCCTGTGACCCACTGCAGGCATCGTCTCGTGGCCGGGCTGTTTAGATGCAGTTGGCATATGATTTGAAATGTAGTGTGCCAGTAGCCTGGTGCTGTGGCATGTATCCACGTATTCCGTACTGGGTTACAGCATCCCTCCCCCATGGGGAAAGGTCAATCCTCTGATGCAGACATCTGGATGACTGGCAAAACACCCACAGCCTCTGTGGTGGGTGGCACAGACGTTGATAGCGGTATTGGAAATAGATTCCGGGCTGAAATGGGTGAGTAGGGGCACAGGTGGCATGTCCGTGAACACATGCAGGGTCCGCACCCATGAACTATAACAGAGACGACTGGCCACGAGAGCACTGGTAGCATCTCAATGTCCGGGATCCTGTTGTGGTGGAACAGCACTGACGGCGAAAGCACCAGCCACTGGGCCACAGGCAGCCCAGATGCTGGCGGTGAAAGACCCGACGGTGCCTACCCAGCCTGTGGCAGAATTGCTGATGGCAGCAATGTGGCGCGGGAAAGGTCGGCAGCATGTCCTGGGAGGATGAGGGACAGACCCTGGAGGAGAGGCAGGAGGAGGTGGCACCCACAAGGAGGGCGAGTCCACCACTGCAGCAGGGATGCCCCGCAAGACCTGGACAGGTGCTGAGGGAGGAGGCAAAGGCGGTGGTGGTCAACCTGTGGGCCTCACCACAGTGCGAGAATGCAGTTGATTGTCATGGTGTGCCACAAGCCCTTACCGGTGCGCACCATACAAAGGTGGTGGCCGAAGCAGCTGTGGGTTGTTGCTAGAATCCTCATTGGTTGCCAGAATCCACAGAGCCAGGAGCAGACCATGACGAGTCTGATGCTAATGGTTGTTGGTAGGGAAGCATGAACAGGTGCAGAAGGGAGTGTGTCTGTCAATAATGGAGCATCGCTGCATGATTTCGATTCCCCACCAGTGTAAACCTGTAGGAAATCAAGAAGTGTGTCAAAGTGTCATCCATGGAAGAGCCTACAACAGACTTCTTCATTTGAATCTGGAATGTGCAGATGAAATGGTCTGCCTCATCATTAGACTGGGATTGGAAAGGTGGAGCAGTCATGTGATGAATGCCTACAAGGGCACAGAAATCAGGGAAGGCCTGAGACACAAACTGCGGTCCGTTATCTGTCACAAGTGTATAAAGCCATCCTCCAATAGAAAAAAATATGGAGATGGTTGCGGCTGACATCAAAGGACAGTGGATGACATATGGAAATTAAGAGAAAGCATTAACAACAAACATCCAGTAAGAACTGGGGAAGAACGCATCAACATGGACTTGTTCTCATGGACACTGTGGTTCAGGCCATGGAGAGAGCATCACCAGCAGCTCCGCATGTTGAATAGCACACAGAGATCAGGCTGCCACGAAATATACAATGTTGCCGTCAATGCCAGACAAAAACACGTGCCAACAGGTCAACAACTTGGTATGGGAGACCTACCAATGATCCTGATGTGCAGTGGCCAGGATCACCACCTTGAGCAATAGCCCATCCGTAGCTAAGATAACACCATCAAATACTGAAAGGTGATGATAGAGGGCAAAATAGTTGCACAGAGGATCATAAGCCCTGCGCAGATGTCTGTCCAGTCAATCATACTGAATGAGATGAACAACTGGATGCAAAACCAGATCGATAGTGACAGCAGCTGCAGTCTGGGAGACTGTACGTTGCAGGTCAACATCTAAGTGATAATAAATGAGTTCATCCTGGTTAAAAGCAGGATCTTGCTCCATCGGAAGTTAGAACATCACATAAGCATTATTGTGTTGTGCAGTAGGCTGAAAACGTATTTCATAGTTGTAGTGCTGGATGTGATGGGCCTCTTTGTCAGGCAACATAGCAGAACAATCAAATAACAACATCAAGATATGTGGTCAATAATGATGTAGGACTTGCTCTCATACAAGGAGTTCAGCGTTTTTGACATGTATGCTATTGGACATTTGGAACCGTCCTCATATCGGTGTGGGAGGTGTCTGTAGCCAAAACCAGGTGATGGCTAGGATGGAAATTAGCCCAACAAGGATCAGAGTGTGATTTAGATTTTACAAGCTTGGATGAATGCTCACAAGCCGGCATCCACTAAGAGGGAACATTTCCAGAATAAGATTTTCGCTCTGCAGCAGAGTGAGCGCTGATATGAAACTTCCTGGCAGATTAAAACTGTGTGCCAGACCGTGACTCAAACTCGGGACCTTTGCCTATCGTGGGCAAGTGCAAGGTCCCGAGTTCGAGTCTCGGTCTGGCACACAGTTTTAATCTGCCAGGAAGTTTCAAGAGGGAACATTGTTGTGGAACAACTTGTGAAGGGGATGGACCATCATGGATGCACCTGGAAAGAATTTGTGATAGTATGTAGTGTTACCTAAAAATGCTTGGTCTTTTGACATTTGTAGGACAAGGCAGAGCTGTGATGCCAGCAACATCATGGCATAAAGGCTTAACACCATCCCGAGAAACCTGAAACCCCAAATACACAATGGACGACTGGAAAAAGTGTAACTTAGCCAAGTTTCATTTCAACACTGTGGTTTGTAAGAACGTGAAAAAAGTGCATAAATTACATAAATGCTCTTCCATGGATGCATCTGTAATGCCAATGTCATCAGCATTGTTGATGCACTCCAGAATGGACATCATCAGTTGTTCCAAAAAACACAGAGAAATCACCGATCAGAAGTCGCTGATATTGGCACAACCTAAAGGGTGTGTTAATCATAAAGAGACATTTAGAATCCTTATCCAATGTAACCTGTAAATAGGCTTCAGATAAATCAAATTTTGGAGAAAAACTGGCCCTCAGTGAGCTTAACCCATAATCTGTCCTAACGGGGCAAAGGGTAGATGTCAATGATAAATTGGACATTAATAGAAACTTTAAAGTAAGTGCAGAGGTGAAGCTGAGACCAGGTGGCTTTTTTAAGAGTCACTAGGGGCATAGACTACTCACTTGGTGTAATTGACTGTATGATCCCCAGTGGCATCAACCTGTCCAATTCTGATTTCATTTGGTCCTGCAAAGCCACAGGAACAGAGCACACACAGAAAAAGACTGGGCACACAATAGGTTTCAGAATAATGTGAGCTGCAAAATTACTGACACAACCTAACCCATCCAAAAAAGAGTCAAGAACTCAGAACACAGAGAATCTAACTGTGGATGAGGGTCCTGGTTTGAAACAAGGTGCACTATATCTGAATTGGAAAAAACCACAACCATTGAAATCATCCAGACTGAACAAATTGTTGGTGCCAGTATCATCCACTACTAAGGAAGTCAAGGAATGAACCACAGATTTATACACAGTGGGAGTTGTAAATTGTCCCAAAATTGGAATATGCTGCTTATTGTAACCCACCAAACACTGAGTAACTGGAGACAAAGCCACAATCCCAAATCCACATAAGTTTGTAAATTCTATAAAGTCACAGCTCCACCTATGTCCACTTGTAGTCTGAGCACTTGCACTTCAATAAACAGTTTTGTGTGAGTCGTAAGCACTGGAGATGTACAATTACGTCCACAGGAGGGGGCCAGGAATGATACATAGACACTGTATGTCCTCCTTCCTACAGTTGTTGCAAATTTCCCAGTGCTTTGGGCACTCGACCATGACATGTTGCACAAAACAGTACGGGCAAGATGGGAAGACAGAGTGCTCCATTGCTTGGTGGTTGCTGTTGTTGGTTGGCATGGCACTGTCCAATGCAACATAGAGATTATGTGTGAATGGCTGGCACATTGTTCTCCACCTGAGTACTGGCTGATGCCCGATGACCAGGAACAGAAACCACCAGGGCAATGTCACACAAAGCCTCAATCTGATCACCTGCAGCACAAGATACCTTGAAAGATTGAGCAATATTTAACACTTTAGCCAAAGATGGATTCTCCTACTGCAATACATGTTGTTGCACCTCATTGTTGGTAGCCAACGAATGGCAGCATCACAGACCCTAGAACCAGCATAGGAATCATGCTAAGCGTTGGTAAAAAACTGACATTTGCTACTGAGGCTGTGGAGTTTGGCTGCCCCAGCCCAGTAGGACTGGTGGGGCTGTTTCTAACAATGATAGAATTCTACGCGCACTGCTGAAACATGCATATGTTTACTGTCATAATTTGATAACAACTTACACATTTTGTCGAACAAAAGTGACACAGGTTCCTGGAGTGGAGGTAACTGGCACAACAACTGGTAGATTTGCGGAGAACTTCAAGAAAGGAACAAGACCTTGCACGTGTTTGCATCAGTGACACCAAAAGGGACAAAGTGTTACCGAAGCCGTTTCTTGCGAGCGTCCCAGTCTTCGGCTGGGTCATTGTAAGGCAAATAAGATGGTGGGTACGATGGTGTGGAAGCCTGCATAGTCAGTGTGGCCGACAATCACACGGAAGTGAACCCCATACTCATCACCAATTGTGTCATAACACAAGACACAAATAACAGTGTTGCCACAACTAACCAAAGTTTATTCATCCACATACAAATGAACAACAAACATAGAAGCTAATACAAGTAAATGGTAAGATTACATCTGAGACTGAATGCTTTCTGCGCTTTCTTATAATAGAGGAGGACTCTGGTAAATGGTACCGCTGCCACCGTGCTATGTGCACAAGTCCTGGGATCCACCACAGTCATCCTCTTATGGCCGGCCTGCACAGACGCATTTGGTGGACAATTTGAAGTGCAGTGTGCCAGTGGCCTGGTACCGCGGCACATATCCGGGTGTTGCATACCAGATTATAGCATTTATTTCATTGCCTCTTTTCTACCCTTTCCATATTATTTTTCTCTTCCTCAGATCATTTTACACCTTACACAGATTTGATTCCTTAGGCACTACTGCTGTGAGTATATGATTATTCCCATTTGGGACGAATGTTATAATATGAAAGATGTTCTTATAATAATGTTATAAGTTCTGACATCATTGTAATAATTACACTTATACTATAACTATTTATATGATTATTATCGTATCTCATTTTCTTTTGTTCACTAACTTATTGAAATAACAACCTAATCTAACTCTACTGGAAAATATAAAATGCACAAATAAATAAGAAAATTGCTAGTTTTTGCATTTTATGACATGGTAGATAGTAGTGGCAACAAAAGTGCTCATCTGAAATGTCTTAAGTTACAATAATAATTGATGTTACAGTTCTGAAGGAATTTGGGATGCTTTGATTTATTTTCTACTGTGAAGTCTATTGTTTAATTGACATAGGATCTGCAGAATAAAGAAACTTAGTTGATTTGATACATTTGTTGGGGTGGGGGGTCTTGCCCACTCAATTAATGAGGTCATACTAGTTAATGTTTTGTTGACTGTATCATTATGTCGGACATAGCATTCTAGCAGTAAAGTGTGTGACCATAAACTGAGAGGTCGCACAATCAAATCTCAGTTGAACAATGGATTTTTCAGTCTTTGTTTTCATCTAGTCTTCACCTCTCAACAATGTGAGAAATCAGAAACAACACGGGGTTCAGATTCCACACTAAACTGTCAGTCCCCTTTCCTTGGTTGAAGAACTGGGGTAGGTAAGGGACATCCAAGTCGCTAGAGTGGCATCCAATGAAAATACTTACACCAAGCCACTGAGCCACACTAAATTATTATTATTATTAGTCGCAAAGCTCCCAGAGTGGAAAACTCTAAGTAAAGAAGGTTCATTTTCTGTTCTTCTTGCTCTTTTGGTTTTTTTTATGTGCCCACAAGTTTTTCATTGTTTCCGAGAATTTAGCTCTTCTTTCTACATTCCATTTTGTTCTGGTTCTGTGGGCTTTTGTCTGTGGTTTAACCTCCCATTTTTCTACTTTTATTCTAAAATTGTTCCTTACGTCCATTTCTTCTTTCGTGATTTTGGCTAATTCAAAGTCTTTTTTAACATTTTGGATCCATCCTCCTCCATTACCAAGGGAATCTACGTATTTTACTATTCTTTTTGTTAGTCTGTGTTCGGGAAGCCTCATTATGCAGCCATAGAATTCGAGGTGTCTTTTCCTCATGTCTGTCTCTATGTTAGAATATTCTTCAATTTTGGATGTTGTCTTTAATCTGTATCCATTCTCAGTCCATCTCAGTCCCAAAATTTTCCTAACTCTTTTTCTTTCTTCTCTCTTTAGATTTTCTCTATCAGTTTTTCCGTTTAGTGCCAAGTTTTTGCTGGCATATGACATTGATGGTTTAATTACTGTTTTGCAATGTCTAATTTTGTCATTTAAAGATAAGCATTTTTTTATTGTAGATGTTTTGCTGTAATCCTAAACATTTACGAGCTTTTTGTGTTCTTTCTTGTTGTGCATATTTTCCAGAGATAATTTCTCCTCAATATGTAAAGTATGATACTTTGTTAATTTCTCCATATTTGGTTTGTAATTTGAAAATTTCTAAATTTGTTGTTGTAAACACAGTGAGTCAAATGATATCTGCAGGCTGACTTTCTCTGTGCATTCTTTTAGAGTTTCTTTTAGAGTTTTATAGCCACCTCACAAGAATCTGCCATTATTGTGAGATCGTCCACAAAGGCTAAGTAGGGGATTCGTAGGTTTTTTTTCCCATACGAAAGTGATTTCCAGCAATTTTCTTCTTCAAGTTTCTTTTCCCATTCTTCCATGAATTTATCTAGAACTGCGTGGAACAACAAAGGCGATAACCCATCACCTTGTCTATCCCCAGTTTTTATCTCGAATGTTTTTGAAAGTTTTCCCGTAAATTTCACTTTGGATGTTGTATTTGTTAATGTCTGCTGAATGATTTTCTATATTTTGTGACCCAATCCTTTTTCTTCAAGAAACCTAAATAGTGTGGGTCTTTGGATTGACTCATAGGCCTTTTTGAAGTTGACAAAGACATATACTGTAGGCTTGCCTCGCATCTTCCTTATTCTTGTGCTTAATTTTAGGTTTAAAATTTGCTCTGGGCACAGTCTGCTTGTTCTGAAACCAGCTTGGAAGTCTGAGATTTTGGGTTCTAGCAGTTGTGCTCTTTCAAAAATACTAGCTGATAATATCTCATATATGACAGGAAGTAGAGAAATTACTCTGTAATTATTCATACTGTGTTTGTCCCCTTTTTTATGCAATGGGTGTATTAAGGCACACTTCCAATCTTCTGGGATTTCTTCGGTGACCCATATATTTTGAATAATTCTTAATAGCTCCTCTCTTGAATTAGGCCATAGACTTTTGAGAAATTCAACTACAATTCCATCCTACCCAAGGGCTTTGTTATTTTTTAGTTTCTTTATGTGTCTGATAATTTCTTCTTCTGTTGGTAGTCTTGAATCTTTTTGTTGTGGGTCTTTGGTGTTGGATATTGGGAGGGTTTCTGTTGGTTCTGGACAGTTTAGTAGTTTTTCAAAATATTCGGCTAGTACTTCACAATTTTCTTCATCACTTAGTGCTAAATTCCCATCTGGTTTTCAGAAGCAAACATTTTGAGGGTTATACCCTTTAATTTTGTTATGTGATATTATTATTATTATTATTATTATTATTATTATTATTATTTACCGTTGCACATTAAATACTTTAGACAAGGGAATCTTAAGACCACCATTGTTTTCTGAAGTTTGAAGTGTATTATGATTAGGTGCATAAATGTCTATACCTGTGGCAACTTGAAAATACAATGAAGGAAACTGTGGAACTTTTTTGAACAGTGGAGATTATGTCAGTTTGTTTACCAAATGTACTTTCCACCTACTTTACAAAATAAATTTATTACTGTTCATTCGTCTCACGTTTTACACATGCTATCTTCTGATACTGTGGAAATAGAAAAAGATAACAAACAGTTACAGTTAATCAATAAAAGCATGAGTCAACTGATTGAAATGTTCTAGCTGCCTGTACTGCATGAACCAAAACATGTACTGAATGACCAAAAATAAATGTATTGTGTGATATAGATGAAAAGTATATTTAAATATACGTAATGACCACTGACTAGTACAAGGAATGTATTTCCTTAATTAATAGCCAGTTGATTTTAGTTTGGTTGATTTACTGTTTAATGGAAGTGCAAACTACTACATCTATTCAAGTTTATTTTATTTTACCTGTGGCTAATAATGCTGAAAGGTAAGAAAAATAATAGCGGAGGTAAATATCTTTGTGCATGTCACATATAGAAGTGTGAAGGTAGGCATCAAGCACTTAGTTATGAAATCATCTTTAAAGTGCACGGCATATGACAGTATTTTGTGAGGCCTTGTACCATTGAGGCTGTAGCATATATGTCTTTCACAGCTGACATTGCACTATTTTATTTTATTTATTTATTTATTTATTTTTATTTATTTATGGGATGCTTTACCACCCTGGACGTGATAGTTATCTCTTCCAGTCTAATTTTCATTTGTTTGGCAAATTGGAAGGAGTGATCCTTTAATAGGCAAAAGATGTACGGGAGGCTGCAATCATATTGTCCGGTCTAAACCACAATCAGGATAGTCAGCCAGTATAGAGAATGGTGGTCCATCACAGTGATGACTGGATTGTCAAATAAATATGGCTGGAGCTCATTGATGGCCCAACCAACTGCAAGGCACTCTTTCTTGGTTGTCAAGTAGTTCGTCTCAGACTTTGAAATAACTCTGGATGCATAAGCTCTAGCCTTTTCAGCATATTCCTGAATTTGCACTGGAATTGCACATATCCCCAAACCGTCAGTGTCAATTTAATGTTCTGTCTCGGCATTCACATTATACAGTGGTAGGACTGGAGAAGGTGTCAGTGTCTCCTTAAGGACAAGAAAAGATTATTCTTGCACCTCATTTCAGGAAAATTTGATGTCTTGGTGCAGTAGTTCTCTCAAGGGATGCACCTTGTTACAGAAGACCTTTATGAATTCCCAGTAGTACAAGCACATACGAAGAAGACTTCTCATATCACAAATGTGCCAAGGAGTTGGAAAATCTGTTACTGCTGTTATTTTCTCTTGATTGAGGCTGACTCTATTGCCAGTCACTAACTGCCCCAAGATTTTTGTTTCATGGGTGGTGAAGAAGCACTTTCCCAGATTCAGCCTCCACAGTACTAGAGAGGCTGCACCCGTTGGCTGCTCCGAGGATGCGACAGCCGGATGAGCACGCCAGTGGCTAAGTCCCGCTCAGGTGGCGCAGTGGTTAGCACACTGGACTCACATTCGGGAGGACGACGGTTCAATCCCGTCTCCAGCCATCCTGATTTAGGTTTTCCGTGATTTCCCTAAATCGCTTCAGGCAAATGCCGCGATAGTTCCTTTGAAAGGGCACGGCCGATTTCCTTCCGAATCCTTCCCTAACCCGAGCATGAGCTCCGTCTCTAATGGCCTCGTTGTCGACGGGACGTTAAACACTAACCACCACCACAAGTCCCGCTCATGGTCACTGTGCCTAGTGCCAGCGACTGATAGCGCCAGCGGCTGAGAGCACCAGTGACTGAGTCCCGCTCAAGGTCACACTGCTCCTAGAAGCAGCGTACATAAGTGAATGAATATTTTTTGTTTGGGGGGGGGGGGGGGGGAAGCTAACGGGATATAAGGAAAGGAGATAAGGAATTTTTACTGTCTACAATACAATATACAGTCACCAGCAATGTTTATTTTACAAGTGTTGTTCCCTACTTTGGTCCATATAAACAGGTACTCTTCGGCATTTAGTTTCTTCTTTCTTCTTCTAGACAGATTAAACCGCTTGTCTGGCACCAATGTACCGTAGGGGAACCTTAGCCAGTAGTCCTGTACTCTCCGCTATACTCCATGTCTTTCAAGCCAAAATGTTTGCATCAGGGAAAGCTTCAAGGGCACCATAGTCAGTATGATTGCCCCATACAACAGCCAAGTTCAGCCTTCAAACACAGCAGAAACATCACACGTGAACTGCAGTCTAAGTCCATGAAAGACATTTGGACCACCAAGTCCCACTCAAGGTCAGAATGCACCTAGCGCCAGTGTACGTAATTGAATGAATATTTTTTGTTTGTTTGTTTGTTTTTTTAAATAATCTGATGGGAGATAAGGAATTTTTATTGTCTATAATACAACATCGCGGAGCAATAGCATGCACGGCCTCAAGTAATACCAAACAGGCCGCGCCCGCGGGCCGCTATGAGGACATGACAGCCGGCTGAGCGCACCAGCGGCTAAGTCCCGCTCAAGATCACAAGAGCCAAGGTCAGCCCTGTACTGTCTCCAAACACAGCAGAAACATCACGCGTGAACTGCAAATTAAGTCCATGAAAGACATTTGGACTACCAATAAGCTGCTGTTTATTGAATTGACCAGCAAGGTCAATGTCTATTGCCTTCAGTGGCTTATTGGTGGTCCAAATGTCTTTTGTGGAATTAGATTGCATTTCATGTGTGATGTTTCTGCTGTGTTTGGAGGCAGTACATGGCTGACCTTGGCTGTTGTATGGGGCAACCATGCTGACTATGGTGGCCTTGAAGCTTTCCCTGATGCAAACATTTAGGCTTAAAAGACATAGAGTATAGCAGAGAGTACAGGACTACTGGCTAAGGTTCCCTATGGTAGATTGGTGCCAAACAAGTGGTTTAATCTGTCTACGTGAAGAAAGAAGCAGCTAAATGCAGACAAGTACCTGTTCATATAGGCCAAAGTATGGAACAACAATTGTAAAATAAAGATTACTGGTGACTGTATGTTGTATTATAGGCAATAAAAAAATCCTTATCTCCTTTCCTTGCTAGTAGCGTGACAGCATGTATATAATTGAGAAATAAGTTGCTCCCTTCTAGCAGTCAGGGTGTCCTCCGTGTGTGGCAATGGATAGACATCTTTCTTTGTGATTTTGTTCAGTCATCGGTAGTTGATGCAGAAACACCATGTGCCTCCTCCTCCTGTACAAGGACCACAGGAGAAGACCAGTGACACACTAAAGGTTGGATGATGCCATATTGCAACATCTTCATGACTTCATTCTTAATTATCTATTGTTCAGCCTGTGACATGCTTATGAGTGCTGACTGATTGGTGGATGGTATGTTGATATGGTGTTTGCTGCTTGGTCTGTCTTTTCTCCTCTCTGGATTTAAAGGTGTCCAAAAATTGAAGCAGAATGGTTATTACCTGCCACCTGCCGATTCTGTTCCTCATTCTGGCCAGATCCTATTGGCAGTTTGATACTAACTTCCTCCCTCGCATTTTCAGTAGTGATGACAAAGTATGGTTCTTCATCAATGACATGAAGCTGCCTTTCCTGGACTGATTTGGCTGTCTCTACACACATACCTTTAGGAATGAGTTGTGGCTACTCATGATAATTATTGATCCATTGTCCCTGAGCATTTGCAATACTTATGATTGTCACTGTCATTTAGATTATTTTTAGAGGCTGAATTGCTTTTTGCAACCACTAAAGCTTCACAGTTTAATTGAGCATATCAATTGACAACTGGAATTGATGAAGGTGGGATAACAAACGTGGTCAGTGTCAAATAATCATCTAGAGAAATTCTTTTTGTGTGTTCTAGTTGGAATACTTTTGTCAATCTAGAGCTATGATCTTCCACTCTCTATGAGTGCTTCTGACGTCTGCAAGAAGTCCAGTCTGAGAATAACATTGTGATTACAATATGTTAAAATGAAGTTTGGAGGGCTGTGTTCTTTCATTAATAGTTATTCCTGAAATACATGTTCCTGTTGCCTGGACATGTTTCCCATTTACAACTTCCAGCACAATTAGTTTCGTATCAGGGAACGTAGTCTTCTTTAGCTGATGACGATAAGCGTGCAACATTACAGGAAAGCAATCTCTCAAGTCAGCAAGTGCCTAGACAGTTTGGCCATCAGAGAGGATGTCAGTGAGATTTCCTGACATCTTGGTGACTACCCATGGAGGATATGCATCTGTGGCAGCCTCACCTAGTTTTCATGAAATCGACAGTTAGGCAAATGGCAGGTACCTCTGCATGCCAAAAATGTCATGGGGAGTGTCCTCGTCATGGATGCACTGATGGACTTTATCCCACAGGTTGAGAGTGAATAAAATTGTTGTGATGGTTGACATCTGGCAGTATAGTAGTCATGAAAAACTTTCCTTAATTTTCTGCATTACTGTACGATTTGTTTAGGGCATCTGCAGTGGAAACATACTGGCGTGTTGTCCTCTGTGAGTTCTGCAGGAAATTGCACTTGGCACAGGAGTTGGTTGTACCTGTGTTGGTTGGTTGCTTGGTTGTCATTTGATGGCTGCAGCATAAGTCCGAATTGGCAGAATTTGTTCATCTGGCAATTTCGGCTGGTAGTGGAGATTGGTGCTGAAGACCAGTACCCCCCTTCTTCAGCTTTCTCTGTTACCTCCTGATGTATTGGGTTAAGATTCTTGCCTACTACCTTTTGTGTCCGATATTTCTGGCTACCATATACTGTTGTATCTCTTCTCTTACTATCTAGCATATGAGAGAGATGAGCTCATGGTGGTCTTCCACAACTGCTATAGTCACAACATCCAGCAGTTGGTCCCACCTCTTTTGTCCGACTCTCTTTCTGCTGCCTTTCCTCGATTTGCCGGCTCAACTTGAGAAATACTTCTGTTGTCCTGACATCCTTTACGACAAGAGCTTGGAACTTGTCTTCTGCGACTCTTTTCACAAAGTGCGAGAGTGAAAATCTCATTCTGGAAACACCCCCCAGGCTGTGGCTAAGCCATGTCTCCGCAATATCCTTTCTTTCAGGAGTGCTAGTTCTGCAAGGTTCGCAGGAGAGCTTCTGTAAAGTTTGGAAGGTAGGAGACGAGATACTGGCAGAAGTAAAGCTGTGAGGCCGGGCGTGAGTCGTGCTTCGGTAGCTCAGATGGTAGAGCACTTGCCCGCGAAAGGCAAAGGTCCCGAGTTCGAGTCTCGGTCGGGCACACAGTTTTAATCTGCCAGGAAGTTTCGGTTTCTATCGTGTTACAGTGGCACAGGGCCAAAACATTCTGTATGTCTGACTATGTCATTTCTCTATGGCATTGTGTCGTGTTCTTTGATTATTGACTTTATGTTGATTGTAACCAAACATTTTCTTCAGTTCAGTCTAGAATTTATGCCATCTATTGAGCTGTTCTTCATTGTTCTCGAGCCATTGCTGGGCTGTGCCATCCAAGTAAAAGTACGCATTTGCCACACACATCATGTCATTCCAAACATTGTATTTGGTAACTTACTTGAATCCTTTTAGCCACTTCATCATGTCCTGACCAGCAGCTACAGAAAACACTGATGCATGCCTGATGTGCACCTGGCTTGCTGCTGCTTTGGAGTCCATCAGTCTCCTGAATATACAGCTCTTAAGAATAATTTACTGCTTTTATTCTGGTTCCTGTCCATGTAGGCAATGGCTTTTACATTGCCTAATTGGAACCATGGTAATGCAGGTGTTTTGAAATACTAGGTGTGTCTCCACCAAACCATGTCATGTCTAAATGACAATCAAGTTCAAATCTGAAGGCAGGGTCATCAGGGAAGTTCAACACTGAAAGCAAATTTATTTCTGACAAGAACATAAAGCGAGAACAGACTTGATAAATAATTGCTGGTGATTAGCCTTGAACTGGCAAACTTCAGCGTGCCTTCCACCGATGCCAATCACTACGCCACACTGCACACACCACAGCTTGCAGTAATATCGACAAGAATTTCTTGACAGACGCATCTTTCAATCATTTAATGTAAACATTTGTTGCCAAGTAGCTTTCTTCAACTATCATTTCATTGGTGCTTTTGTTATATCTAAACCATGAATTATTGAATATGCTTTTCACAGTGAGAGCCTATAAAAATATATTACTGTTCATATCATTGGTAGTTGCCATAATGTAGTGTATAATTTCTGTACTAAGCACCACTTAGTAATCTGTGTAACAAATTTCACTAATTCAGTTCTGTTTAGATCACATGAAAGGACGTAATCATAAGAAACCAAAGTAATAAATAGCAATTTCATATTTATGTATAATAATATTTCTTTCTTTGTCCAGGAGTTCCTCATATCTGTCTTGCAACATGGAAAGGATTTCAAAGAGTACCATCGAAATAATGTAGCAAAAATAGCAAGACTTAACAAAGCTGTCCTAAATTACCATGCTAATGCGGAACGGGAACAGAAGAAAGAGCAAGAACGCATTGAGAAGGAACGTATGCGTCGCTTAATGGCTGAAGATGAGGAAGGATATCGGTGATTTCTATGATCTAATTAGTCTAACATATGTGTATAATAAATTTCTGTGAGCTTTATTGTAGAGATTTTTGAATAATTATAATACATTATTTAAGTAAAACAATCTGCTTTCCTCTATTGTAATGCATGTTCAATCTAATCACTTACAATGTGTGCAGGAAACTAATTGACCAAAAAAAGGATAAACGATTAGCATTCTTGCTGTCACAGACAGATGAATACATTGGAAATTTAACCGAAATGGTTAAGCAACATAAAATAGAGCAGAAACGAAAACAGCAAGAAATGAAACAGAAGAAGGTAAGTCACAATATGCTTAGAATTATTGGGCGTGGTAAAGGCATCTGTGGAAATTGTCCTTCCACTCACTAATATTATTGTTATGATCATCATCATCATCATCATCATCATCATTATTATCATTATTATTTTATAAAGAACAGTAAAAATTATCAACACTTTCATCATAAAATGCCTCTCAGATTCTCACATTGCCTTCTACACTTGTATTTAGTACCACTGTAGTCGTGTATGCACCATTCAACACAGACACTTCAATTGCATTCTGTCAGTGACAGCATAAACATGTCCACTCTGCTAGTAGTTTGCACCATTGAGGAATCACAAGCAGTGACTCAATTTCTTTTGTTGAAAGTGGTGAAAGGGGCTAAAATTAGTAGAGTTTGAACTCAATATATGGAAAGTGCAGTGTCACATAAAAGTGCTCATTTGTGGAACAAAATGTTTGAAATTGATTGGACAAATGTGTCACATGCAATGGGTATGGGACATCTCTTGATGTCCACCACAATCCGAAAGATTCAGCAAACTCAAGAGCTACCATTGATATGGTAGTGTCTACTTTGGACATAATTCATAGTTCTACCTATCAAAACATCCATGACAAACTTGGCTTCCATAAATTTTATGTGTGTTGACTACCAAGACAGCCATTCGTGTTGACACCTACCAGCACTTACTTGACCGTTTCATCAGGGAAGGATAGCCACCGGAAATGAAATGTGGGTTCTGCCCTATGAGCCACAATCAAAATGGAAGATTATGGAGTGGAAATGCCCAGTATACCAAAGGAAAGGAAAAGAAAGTTCAAGAATCTGTAAACTGTGTGAAATTTTTTGGAATGTAGCTGGTCCTGTACTAAGAGTAGGTGGCAAGTGGAACAACCATCAACAAAGGGTCTTTCAATGGATTGTTGGAAAGCAAGTTAAAGCTAGTAATTATCAGCAGATGATGAGATTTGTTGTCAAAGAACATGTTGCCATTGCCTGCACAAATATATTTTAGAACGAAAGTTATAGATAATTTTTGACTCTGACTTGCATTTTAATTGTTTTAATGATTTATATAATTCCTGTCATATGTAAAAAGACAGGCACACAAGCAGCTATTGCAGTTACTGTGTTACAGTCGTTGAAACAAGTCTTGCATACTGACAGATCGGCAGTGTCATTTTATGATCTAGTGACAGTATGGAGCCTGCTAGTGGGAGATGGCACAGGAATAGATAGCAGGAGTTATGTTGCTGTACTACAAAACAAAATGCATAGAAGTTGTGTAGCAGTGAGTCTTGTGTATCAAACACCTGCTGTTGTTTTCCTTGGCTGCATCTAGGAGCTATTGTGTGGTTTATTTGATGTGTAGTGGTCTCAGTGTTTATTCAAGTAGGTCTAGGGCAATGAGTAGTGCAAGGCTAACATGTGACGTGGAGGAAGAAAAGTATGCATCACTATAAGGCCACTAATTTGTATTCTCATTGAGGGAGGACTTTGAAGGAAAGAAGCAGAATGTTGAACCCTTATTTTCTGTTGCTCATTTATTGAAACTACTTTGAAAATAATCAAAAACACTGTATTAGGAGTAGGGAAAAAAGCATACAAAATATATTGTGATGAGACTGGCACAACAAATAAATGGACACCAGGAACAATTTGCAGCCAAGGAGGAAGAAAATAACAGCTTTGGATGAATTCCAGAAGCTGTCAATTATCGTCATATATATTGTCGGAGAAAGGAGCATCCAATAATTCTGAAATTTTGTGTTTTGCCTTATCATATGGTTAATGGCAGTAAATTTTTATATGGTACAACACTGAAAGACCTAGTGTTCAGTTACTTAGTTGTTAATGGACAACAAATATTAGTCATAATGATACTTATTGTTACATCCTGATGCAGATTTCTACAGTGGTAGTTGATGGTGTGAATTCAGCAATATTGTGTGACAATGAAACTTCAGTCAGTGCCAGTCATTCATTCTGTAAAGTATGAAGTGACAGAACCTCTGATAGGACAATGTATGTCGAAAAAGGAGGCTGAATAATTGTGTTGCATAAGGTTTTTTTAATAAGAAAGTAATTATTGTCAGATGAATAGTGTAATTTTCTAGAAGGGATTCAAAATTTCCCTTGTGATGAATTGTGTAAGGTCTTCAGTCATTGTTGGGATAATTCCCCATATCATTTTGTTGTTAAGCAAGGAAAGATGAAAACTTTTATTCAAGGAAATGAAATGTCAATCTCGAAGGAAATACTGCTCAAAACTGTAGCATAAAATAAATCATTACACCAAGCCATCAATGAAACTGAGAAAAGGTACAGGCATAATATTGATTGGTTACCTCCCTGTCATTGTCTTTTTGGTATGATTGAAGACGTTTGGATGAAAATGAACTGGAGAAACTGCTTGTGAAACCTGTGCCTTGTGTCACTACTGAGATATTGACGGAAACTGTGACCAGCAGAGCAGGTGTTGACAGGGAGGCAACCAAGAACAGAAGCATTGTGGAGGCAAGTGTGTGTTGAAATATGAATTATGCATTCGGTATACATGAGTGATAGTTTGAGCAGTGGAGAAGAAAGTTGGTCATTTTTTAAATGCAACTGGAATGGAGTTTTCCTACTACTGTAAATGCAAGACAGCTGTAACTATAAAGGAGAAAGTGCATGATAAACAGAGCAGACTTCTGAGAGTATTTCATGAGATTATAACCATTAACATACTGACTGATATTAAATATAATATAACAAATCAGGGAACAGTCTGTCTGTGTGTGTGTGTGTGTGTGTGTGTGTGTTCTAGCTCTGACAAAGATACTACTTCCTCTTTTATGTGCTTGTCTGGTGCCTCCTCAATTTAGTGAGTAGTGTGACCTACTCAGTTATATATTGTATAAAACATCCTACCGTTCCCATTACTGCATATAACTAATAACTATTAGATATGAAACTTTTGGCAGATTAAAAATCTGTGCCAGACTATTACTCGAACTTCAGACCTTTACGTTTCATGGGCAGGTGCTCTACTGACTGAGCTATCAAAGCACAACTCACAATCTGCCCTTGCAGCTAAACTTTTGTTAGTACCTCATCCCCTACCTTCTGAACTTGGGAACTGGTAGGTACTTCAGCACAGTAGATAGTGAACTCCTTGTAGCAGTTTTACAAGTTTATCTGTTAGTAATCACTACTGTAAATTTTCTTTACACATGCACTGTCTGAGTGTTCTTGTTTCTGCTTCTCAGATAGTTGAGGAAGTGCAGTCTGAATGCCATACACCATATCTGGAAACATTGCTGTTTGGCTGCATGATTGTTTCAATACCAGTTGTTTGTCTCTCGGACAGTAGCTCAATTCAACAATCAGAAAATCAGTAGACAATGTCAGCATTGAACAAGTTTTAAAAAATCTGAAAACCACAGTCTACTAAGTAGTAGAGAGTCTGGATTTTCCATTGTTATATTAATTGATTCATATGAGTAAGAATACGATAACAATAATAAAATTAATACTGAGATTTAAGGCCCTAGAAAGTGAAAAAACTGCGTACATAAGTCAGAGAAATGAAAATATAACTATCATTCTGTTGGTATTACTAAAGGCATAAAATGAAACAAAATGCCAGAGCCAGCTAGACTAACGATGGCAAATGGAACAGAATTAAGAATGCTTGATGACAGAAGTGCATTAGAATTTACTGGGAATTGGGAGGGGGGGAGCAGGGGGGGGGGGAGGGGGGAACTCCTTAGGAATATTTACTACATGTCAGAAAGTGTAATGAAACAACACTAAGACAGAGAACTAAAAGAAACTGAAACATGAAGAGAATGAAAAAAGCAGATGTTTAGCACATTGTTCAGGGAGTCAGATATCACCATTACAATCAATCAGGAGACAGTAGTGGGACTGTCTGAAGAACTATTCCGAAACATTTCTCTTTTCATCTAATGAAATATAAGTATAGGAAGAAGCAGAGAAAATCATTCAACATGTACACACCAGGATATGATGGAATAATGATGAGAGCTTATAACAAGAAACAGAGATATGAAAGCGAAAGTGCTCCAATGACCTCATTGTCGATGGGACATTAAAAACCCAAAGTGAAAATAGTGGAATTATTCACAGAACATCATCGTGGGATAGTGATACTTGATATTTGGAATTGGTATGTGATAATCAACCTTTGGTTTTTAATGCTCTAAAGTAGCAATGTTTGCAAAAATACTTTTAGTTCCACTTTTTACTCCACCTGATTTCAAAAAATACAAATCCTTTTATTTCCTTGCTGAAACATATTTCTGTCCAATATGCAGTCATCCATGACATACCATCAGAAATTTTTGTCCTTAACATTTTCTGATCTTCGAAAACTGACGATTTTTAGAATGTGGAGAATATACATTTTCAAGCCCTTGGGTTCAATTTTGTGATGTAGATCTGCTCTGATTTTAATGGTTGTAGGAAAGTCTGCACTACTTCTGTATTCTGATACCCTCATACAGCCATACTACTGACCACTTCATGTATAAATTTGTCCATACCTGTGCAACTACTTTCCTATTTATATATCTTTGATGATATTGGAAAACAGTCGCATTTGGGAGGACGATGGTTTAATCCCGCGTCTGGCCGTCCTGATTTAGGTTTTCTGTGATTTCCCTAAATCACTACAGACTAATGCCGGGATTTTGTTGACATCCATCTACAGTGGAAGAAATGATCATTGTAATAAAATAAATCAGAGCTCGCTCAGAGAGATTAAAGTGTTCATTTTTCCTGCCTGCTTTTAGAGAGTGGAACGGTAGAGAAATAGAGTGAAAGTGGTTCAAAGAACCATCTGCCAGGCACGTAAGTGTGAATTGCAGAGTAGTCATGTAGATAGAAGTAGCGTACTAACAGTAAGTGATTGGATTGCAGAGGGATGGCATACTGGTAGGCTAGATCTTCACTCGCTTATATGACCAGAGAAGTCAACATTATGCCAGAGGTAGTTAATGAAGACTGTTGGATGTAATGGAAATGTTGTAGTGTGTGTCAGTATACCATGTTGAAGTGAGCATGTAAGGGAATTCAAATGGGGCAGGGTTTTTATTATAGGTTCTGACTAAAACATGAAGCAGCTGTACACTATGTTGAATTTTCAAAATCAGAGTTCATGTAAAGTTAAGTAATGTACTTCATGCTTTTCTTCATATTCCTTGTAGGTAGTAGAAAGATGCATCTCAGTCACCTGTATTCTTCTTAGTTTTGCAACTTTCAAAAATATTTATGTGCATCTTAATAGCTGATACCAACAACTTTTTTCAGAAAAAGAAAAGGAAGAAGAAGAAGAAGAAAAATGCGGAAGGAGAAGGTGACACACTAGAAGGTCAGACTGATGAAAACTCTCAATCATCTGATACTCGTGTCACTGTCGTTGAAACTTCTAGTGGTAAGTGTTGCAGAAACCACTGCTGATGTGTGATGCAGATAGATATACTGGAATGAAATGATCTATATTTACTAGGTTTATAGATTATCTTTCAGTTCTGTAAGATTTTTTTTATGTTGATGTATTAAATTGGAAACATAAATATAGTAGTACAGTATGCCATGAAATGAAGCTACAAAAGCAAATAAATGTCTATGTGCTGCCTTATAACTTATTCTTTCTTTTTCTCCTCCTCCTCCTCCTCCTCCTCCTTCTCCTTCTTCTTCAGCCTCTGTGGACTGCATGTTAACTAACAATCTCAATTTGAGCCTCTAGTTCTTGTTTGCAGCTGACTTTGAAATCCTTCCAGCATCTTTCGAATGATTCCACCATAAAACTCTGATAGCTTTCCTCCATCCTTCTGAAATCATCCCTGTCATTTATTTTATCTTCAGCAGTGCCTCATCTCTTATGGAGCTCTCTCTCTCTCTCTCTCTCTCTCTCTCTCTCTCTCTCTCTCTCTCTCTCTATTGGAACCATCATAACAAAAGTTCATCTTATTTACTGCTGGGATAACATGCGATGGTGTATCACAAATGGCATAGTGGTGGATCACACACACTTGCATTTATCCCTTGTTTTACCAGTAGATCTGTGTAGTCTGTAAATTATATGTATTTGGTTCATGGAATCTACTCTACAAATAATAGCCCACAACTTGTAACCTCAGGTGGTAGAGCATGAATAGCTTGACTGAATGATCTAAATTATTCATTAATTTTCCATTTGCCAGTACCACTGGTGAAAAAATTGGGGTGTTCAGAGCACAAGGGAATCAAGTCACAATAAGAAAATTGTGAGAAAAACAGACACAAAGTTATCACTGAATAATTAGTTACAGGAAAAATTTTACAGCATTTTAAAATGTTTGAATGATAGCAAAGATTTTGTATAATGTATTCTCACACTGAAGAAGGGTAAATTTAAGTGTTATTACATGCCAGCTACAATAGAAAAGTAAAATTTTGGACTTTATTCTTTTCTTTGGTGAATGTATTGTATTTGTATCTTCCTCTTTATTCTAACCTTCAGGATTCATTAAGGAAACAGCAAAGAAAATACATTTCTTGAATGTATAATTATAATTTCATATTTCCAACCAGGAAGTTATGCAATTCAGATTCAGAGAAAAAGTATTCATTTTCATCTGCTTGCTCTTGCAAAGCAGAGGAAGCTCTTGTAGCAGAGTCATGTGGTAGGTTCTTGAAAAAATGGTAATGCACAGGTGGAATGCATAGAAGTAAAGTTTCCGTGTCCTTTTTCATCGCTTTTGTTAATGGTAGATGTTTGGCGCAAAATGGCACTGTTGGATGTCACAGAAGTATGTCAAGGGGTGGCTAGACTTCTTTCTTAAGTCAACTTCATCAAAATGCACATCAGGGTTTAGAGTCTGCTTAAAAAACAGATTAAAAGGACATTCTGTTTTATAATGTAACTGTTGTTGTCCAAAGAACAAGGTCCCACGGCAAAGTTGGTACCTCATGATGGAACCACAAGTGCAGACAGTCATTGCCTGATGCAGCGACAAATGAGAGATGTTGGCATAGGCAAAGCCTCAAAAGTTACCATATGCTGCGACTGCTGGAAGAGTATTTATGTCAGAGTACAGTGTCACTCATCTCAGTCTGCAGTCATTGCTTACGATGACAGCATCACCTTACAAGGGGAACTCACAATGTTTGGATCACAGATTTACTTCAAACTACGTACACTTATAGTAGTTCATTAGGACAACATAATGTGAAAGTAGAAGGCATACTATTTAGGGATTTTGAGAAATTCACAAGAGAAGTTTTTTTACATGTTAGTAATTCACCAGTGCATTGCGATCCTATGCACGAGATGACAATGGTCATGTGGTTCTCTCTCTCTCTCTCTCTCTCTCTCTCTCCCTCCCTCCCTCCCTCCCTCCCTCCCTCTCTCCCCCCCTCCCCTCCCCCCTTCTCCCTACCTCCCCCCTACCCTCCCCCAACCCAATTTTATTTGATTGTTTGCTCATTTATATTATCACAACAAATATTACAAGTAAACAGCCAGACGCATAAAGTTTTCTTGCAAATGTATGCCTGTTGTGATTTTCAAAAACCCTTATACCTGCAATCGGTGACAGTACCGATAGCTGCTTTGCACCTGAATGCTTCAATCTGCAGTCACGGATTTGAAGGTTGGGGGACAGGCTTGGAAAGCCCATGTCAAACATCAATAAATAAATGTGTAAATAACTTTATTTAATTATACAATGGGTTACAGTATGTCAGAATATGAGTGTAATGTATGATTAATCATTGGATGTGCTTTTGACATTACATGTTGCAGGATAATATTTTTCATACAGACATCAAAAATACGAATTAAAATGGCACCTACTGCATCAAATGAATGCAATTTCCCCACACAAGAAATCTTCCGAGGTTCTAAGGAAAAACAAAGCTCATTGACAGTATGAAAAACTTCTGTTTCTTCCTACAGTTTGGATGCAAACCGTGCGTAACGTAGTATTTTCGTAAACATCAGTGCCGAAAATTTCTGATGTACGATTGAATGTATTTTAGCAGCATCTTCACAAGAAGCAATTTCTCGTTCATTGTCTATCAAATATAAACAAGTTTAAAGACGTGTGATAAAGTTTTTAACTGGTATATACAAAGAAAGGTCACATAATATTTGTTGTAACAATAAAATTTAGTAAACGGCTAAGTAACATTGGAAATTCAATAAAAGTTCATGAAAATACATATGTCTCTTCATAATATTACCTTTCAAATGTAATATGTACAAAATAATATTACTATTTTTTTTTAAAGAGAGAGAGAGAGGGAGAGAGAGAGAGAGGGGGGGGGGGGGGGAGTGTCGATCCAGCCATTACAGAACTTGAACACTAACCACATGACCGTGCCATCTTGTGCTCAGTGTCACAATGCACTGGTACATCATTGACACGTAAAACTTTTCGTGTGATTTTCTCGAAATTGCCTAAGTAGTACATCTTACTACTTGCATGTTATGTTGTACTAATGGACTATGAAAAGTTTACAAAGTCTGGAGTAAATCCATAATCCAAACATCGTGGCCACCCCTTGTTAGTCAGATCTAGCAGTGCAACTTGTATTAGACGTCTGTACCAAAGTTTACAGTCAGTTGTACAGTGAAAGATGACTCATTCTGTATTGTATCAAGTAACAAGTCATAGAGTACAGTGACAGAAAATCAGACATTATATGAACATGGATTGTTTCTAAGTATTTTATATTGTTCAAACAATATTTTGTATGTGGTGTTGTATCCACTCAACCTCCTCCAGAAGTAAATCTAGGATTGCTAGGACCCACTGCAGTGCTGAAGTGAATGTCTCAAGTGTTTTTTTGTCCAGTACTGCATTAACCACTGTTTAGTCAGCCTGTTGATGCCATAACTGTCAACCTTTTTTCTGTTTGTTATTGAATTCTCTAAAAGTTTCCTGTGGATAAAAAATCCAAGATACTCATTTCACTGTCCTCAGATCTTGGGTGCATTTTCTTTGTCTATCTAACAATATCCATCCAATCATTTGGTGCATAAATATGTGAAATTTTCTCCACGAAACCAAACTCACTATTATTGGGTAAGTAAGAATGCCGTGATACGAAGAATTTGCAATCAGCGGCTGAGGCATTCGTGTTTGGATCTTGACATTACTTCATGAGAGCCAAAAACCTTTTAATGCTGCTGTTTTGGCTAGAACAAGTGTCTGAGTATAATATTACTTTATTATGAGTAGAGGTATGTGCTTTGAGATGATGCACCAAACTTGAAATTAGCTTTAGAGAACCCCTTCATCTCTCAGTTTCAGACCACGTGTACATGAATGGTTTCCCGAATTAACAGAAAATATTCCAAAATTGCAAAAACATTTCTTTTATAATAAGCTATTGAGGTAGGTATATTTGGAAACATGAGGGCTTTTTGCAAGTCAAATACAATGACATAAGGTTCATTAAATGCAGTTTCTTCATCTACTTCAAAACATTGGTTTGATTGATCTGCGTTTGCTAGATGGATATTTTTGGCAGTTTGTAAAGCAGCTCTCTTTTTAGTGTTCTGTTCACATTTAAGTTGCCATTCCATTTTATAACATGTGGTAGGTGTCCGTTGGATGGCTTAAAGTGCTAATTAAATTTAATGCTAAACACATTATAATAGTATTTCTTTTTCAATGGTATTTCAGGTTCATCCTCACATTTCTGTACATATAATGCATACATTTTCTGAATCATTAAATCACACTGTAGATATTTCCTTTCTGGATTCTTCTCTAGAGTGTAATGTCTTTGGAAGGTTGCTATATGTTAACACCTCTAGTACCACCAATTTTATTGGTTGCCTTCTTCCTGCCCCAGCCACCTGGTACACTAAAAACTTCATCTTTACTTATACATATACACAGTCTTTTCCTACTAATTTTAAAGGTATTCAAAAAATACTTCTTACATGCCTATACGGCTTTCACTCCAAACCTTAACAAAAATTTGAATCTAACACAGTTAGGATTTCCGGAACCATCTCTTTTCCAAGACCTCAAAATCTGCCTGACAGAACAAATCCCCGAAGGTACACATTTTTCCGACTGCAATCACTAAGTTTCCAGAAGGAATGAAATATATATTATGTCTCTTCATCTTTAAGTTGATTGTGGGATTGCAATTTGCAGCAGGGGATGTTAGCAGGAAGGCTTTTAGCTGGAACTCCTATGCCCTGCCGTGTAGCATACATCTGCTCACAATTCCATTGCCATTGCCTAATACTCTTCTCCCACTTCCCAGCATGATGAAAAAATCTTATTCTTCTTCTCTGTGCTCTGTCTTGATTGCAGATATTGTTGTCAGCTGCTGCAGAAGCACCACCTTCATCAGCAGATTTTTTTCTCTCGTGGATCAAAAGAAAACTGTGATGATGTAGCATACAATGACTGCAAAAGTACCATGTAATATTTTATGTCTTACATTTTAGGTACAAAACATTAAAAAAATAAAAGCAAACATAAAAATACTGCTATCATGCAATTAACCTCAACAGTCCTGTCTGGTTATTAACTCATTTGTTTAATATCACTTCTCAAATTTTCATAGTAATTATTAAACTACCTGAACTAGAACGCTGATATTCCGATGTGTTATCTTCCATGTTTTCAGACAAATTAATCATAATCATAAATCTACCTTAATTAGAGCTCGCACACCAACAAAACAAACCAAGCATACTGTGAAAATGGACATGTTCCCATTTTGCTCTGAACGGAAGACTGCTCCCCTCCATGCACAGCAATGCTGCCAATCCTATAACAGTTATTTACAATATCTGGACATGAATCTTTTATTTTCTGCATGTAGCTTCATAAATAGTACTTAAAAGTGGAATAAGTCCAAAATGACAAAAATTTGAACTTGTTTCCTTTGTGCTCTGAATGCTCCAAATGTTAATAACTGCACGTGTTTGCAAGTCTTCAGGTAAGTAGCTTAGTTGGTTCATGTCAAGTTCCAATTATACATACTGATTCTAAAATGCTTAGTGAGCTCAGTAACACTGTATAAAGTGTCTGGTATAGTTCCACACCAGAGTTCAATGTGTAGCATCTTACAGTTACACCTACAGTGAAGTTCATACACCGCTTGATAGTTTTTGAGGAGCAGAGACATTGTTGGACAGGAATAATCACAGACAATGATGTGTGACATGAAACACAGTACATATGTAGTAGAGGTGGAGTGGTATATTTATTATGAAAAATGGTACAGATTTCACCAAACTGGAAAGCAGGATGATAGACATAAATAACATTTGTGTTTGACACAGGCCAGGCTCACAACATAGAGGTCAAGGTCTGACTCTCAGTAAACAATATGCCTTTCTTGGGCACTGATGCTCATTTGCCACCTTTTATTCATGCTGGTTATCAAACTTCAGCAGGCTTTGGGGGATATTGTCCCACTCCTCTCTCAAGGCAGTTTTTCAGTTGTAGCATGTTTCGAAGAGGTAATGTTCGTTGAGAAACAAATCTGCCAAGAACATCCCTAAGAGGCGCTGTAGGGGTTTAAGTCTGGGGAGTACACAGGCAATTCTATATGTTCAATACCTTGACTTTCCAGTGTGCCCCACACCTCTACGGCCCTCTGTGGGTGGGCATTGTTGTCCATAAACAGAAAGTCAGGACCTACTGCACACTTAAACAAATCCGTAAACATGACCCAGAATAATCTCCCTGCAATACTGCTGTTCTGTAACATTACCTCGCACAAAAATATATGCCATTGTTTGGCTGTTGTTCATAATGTCTGCCCACATCATACTGCCTAGGCCATACCGTTGATGTTCATTAACATTCTGTGGTGTGTAATATCTTCCGCCTCCCTCTCTCCACACTGATGTCGAGAATAACTTTCCACGATGAAATTGGATTCGTCAGAGGATATCATTCTAGATCACTGTTGCTGACCCCAATCAGCATGCTGCCTACACCAACAAACTCTTTCTCAGCAATAGCATAGTTGAATTGGGATGCATTTGAGAGGCTTCCGAGTATAACAACGAGCATGATTTAATCACAATGACATGGTTCTGGCAGAGACGCATATACCAGTAGTGGTTGAAAGAGCTGCAGTGATCAGTCTAGGAGTGAGATGTCTGTTTCTTTTCGTCACTAGGGCTACGTATCAATCCTCTTGAAGCTTGGTGGTCCATCTACGATCACCAGTACGTTTTCACATAGCATTTCCACCTTCAGCCTTTTCCATGATCTTAAGCATTCAAATGATGTCATGTAGACATATAGCTGTACCAGACATGATGTTGCACTAATCGGTTCCACAACATCCTTTGTCAGACACTGTAGTGCATGAACTGTCAGATGCCCACAGAGCTTCTCTACAGTGACCACATCCCACCTTCCAAATGTCTTTTTATTACCATTGGTCAGTTGTTCCACAGCAATTGTCAGTTGTACCGTAGCACTTGGCAGTTGTTCCTCAGCAAACGTCAGTTGTTACTTAGGCATTGTCAAACCGTGTATAATTCAGTATACTAGTACCTAAGAAGCCATGGGTATGTCAACCTTAAATACACTGAAGTGCCAAAGAAACTGGTATAGGCATGCATATTCAAATAAAGAATATGGCGCTGCAATTTGCAATGCCTAAATAAGACATTAGTTATGAACTGTTGATTAAAACTGAAGAAACTGCAAAAAGGTGGAAATTTAAGGAGATGGGACCTGGATAAACTGACTAATCCAGAGGTTGTACAGAGTTTCAGGGAGAGCATACGGCAACAATTGACAGGAATGGGGGAAAGAAATACAGTAGAAGAAGAATGGGTAGCTCTGAGGGATGAAGTAGGGAAGGCAGCAGAGGATCAAGTAGGTAAAAAGGCGAGGGCTAATAGAAATCCTTGGGTAGCAGAAGAAATATTGAATTTAATTGATGAAAGAAGAAAATATAAAAATTCAGTAAATGAAGCAGGCAAAAAAGAATACAGACATCTCAAAAATGAGATCGACAGGAAGTGCAAAATGGCTAAGCAGGGATGGATAGAGGACAAATCTAAGGATGTAGAGGCTTACTTCACTAGGGGCAAGATAGATACTACCTACAGGAAAATTAAAGAGACCTTTGGAGAAAAGAGAGCCATTTGTATGAATATCAAGAGCTCAGATGGAAACCCAGTACTAAGCAAAGGAGGGAAATCAGAAAGGTGAAAGGAGTATATAGAGGCTCTATACAAGGACGATGTACTTGAGGACAATATTATGGAAATGGAAGAGGATGTAGATGAAGATGAAATGGGAGATATGATACTGCGTGAAGAGTGTGACAGAGCACTGAGAGACCTGCATCGAAACAAGGCCCCAGGAGTAGACAACATTCCATTAGAACTACTGACGGCATTGGGAGAGCCAGTCCTGACAAAACTCTACCATCTGGTGAGCAAGATGTATGAGACAGGTGAAATACTCTCAGACTTCAAGAAGAATATAATAATTCAAATCCCAAAGAAAGCAGGTGTTGACAGATGTGAAAATTACCGAACTATCAGTTTAATAAGTCACAGTTGCAAAATACTAACGCGAATTCTTTACAGACGAATGGAAAAACTGGTAGAAGCCGATCAGGGAAGATCAGTTTGGATTCCATAGAAACGTTGGAACACGTGAGGCAATACTGACCTTACGACTAATCTTAGAAGAAAGATTAAGGAAGGGCACACCTACGTTTCTAGCATTTGTAGATTTAGAGAAAGCTTTTGACAGTGTTGACTGGAATACTTGCTTTCAAATTCTGAAGGTGGCAGAGGTAAAATACAGGGAGCGAAAGGCTATTTACAATTTGTACAGAAACCAGATGGCTGTTATAAGAGTCGAGGGGCATCGAAGGGAAGCAGTGGTTGGGAAGGGAGTGAGACAGGGTTGTAGCCTCTCCCTGATGTTATTCAATCTGTATATTGAGCAAGCAGTAAAGGAAACAAAAGAAGAATTCGGAGTAGGTATTAAAATCCAAGGAGAAGAAATAAAAACTGAGGTCCGCCGATGACATTGTAATTCTGTCAGAGACAGCAAAGGACTTGGAAGAGCAGTTGAATGGAATGGACAGTGTCTTGAAAGGGGGATATAAGATGAACATCAAAAAAAGCAAAACGAGGATAATGGAATGTAGTCGAATTAAGTCGGGTGATGCTGAGGGTATTAGATTAGGAAATGAGACACTTAAAGTTGTAAAGGAGTTTTGCTATCTGAGGTGCAAAATAACTGATGATGGTCGAAGTAGAGAGGATATAAAGTGTAGAATGGCAATGGCAAGGAAAGCGTTTCTGAAGAAGAGAAATTTGTTAACGTCGAGTATTGATTTAAATGCCAGGAAGTCGTTTCTGAAAGTATTTGTATGGAGTGTAGCCATGTATGGAAGTGAAACATGGATGATAAATAGTTTGGACAAGAAGAGAATAGAAGCTTTCGAAATGTGGTGCTACAGAAGAATGCTGAAGATTAGATGGGTAGATCACATCACTAATGAGGAGGTATTGAATAGAATTGGGGAGAAGAGGAGTTTGTGGCACAACTTGACAAGAAGAAGGGACCGGTTGGTAGGACATATTCTGAGGCATCAGGGGATCACAAATTTAGCATTGGAGGGCAGTGTGGAGGGTAAAAATCGTAGAGGGATACCAAGAGATGAATACACTAAGCAGATTTAGAAGGATGTAGGTTGCAGTAAGTACTGGGAGAGGAAGAAGCTTGCACAGGAGAGAGTAGCATGGAGAGCTGCATCAAACCAGTCTCAGGACTGAAGACCACAACAACAACAATAGGAGACAACAAGTGTCTGAAGCAGTTGTTAAATTGGTTACTGCTGCTACAGTGGCAGGTTATCAAGTTTTAAGTGAGTTTGAATGTGGTGTTATAGATGGCGCACAAGCAGTGGGGCACAGTATCTCTGGGGTAGCAATGAAGTGGGGATTTTCCCGTATGAACGTTTCATGAGCGTACCGTGAATATCAGGAATCTGGTCAAACATAAAATCTCTGACATTTTTGCAGCCGGAAAAAGATCCTCCAAGAACAGGACCAATGACGACTGAAGAGAATCGTTCAACATGACAGAAGTGCAATCCTTCCGCAAGTTGCTGCATATTTCGATGCTGAGCCATCAACAAGTGTCAGCCTGCAAACCATTCAATGAAACATCATCAATATGGTCTTTCAGAACCGAAGGCCCACTCATATATCCTTCATGACTGCACGACACAAAGCTTTACGCCTCCCCTTAGCCCGTCAACACTGACATTGGACTGTCAATGACTGGTAACCTGTTGCCTGGTTGGACAAGTCTCTCTTAAAATTGCATAGAACGGATGGACATATACAGGTATGGAGACAACCTCATGAATCCATCGACCCTGTATGCCAGCAGGGGACTGTTCAAGCTGGTGGACTCTATGCAATGGCGTGGGGCGTGTGCAGTTGGATTGTTATGGGACCCTTGATACATCTAGATACGACTCTGACAGGTGATATGTACAGACCCCACATACCCAGAATTGCTACAGAGTGGCTCCAGGAACACTCTTCTGAGTGTAAACAGTTCCGCTGCTCGCCAAACTCCCCAGACATGAACATTATTGAGCAAATCTGGGATGCCTTGCAACATGCTGTTCAAAAGAGATCTCCACCCCCTCGTACTCTTACAGATTTATGGACAGCCCTGCGTGATTCATGGAGTCAGTTCCTGCCAGCACTACTTCAGACATTAGTCGAGTCCATGCCAGGTTGTGTTGCGGCACTTCTGGGCGTTCACAGGGGCCCTGCACGGTATTGGGCAGGTGTACCAGTTTTTTTTGGCTCTTCAGTGTACATCCAGACTCACTAGATGGTGAAGTAGTGCAAAAGATGTAAGTTTGATGTATGTTCCCTGGCTGCAAAGGTGACTAAGTCCAAATCACCCCTACAGAATACAAAATACTGCATAATGTGAAGAGTCTATTGCTTACATGAAGTCCATGTTTGGCAAAAATTCCAGAGTCCAGCAAGCGTGCCTGATGCTCTAAGTCTAACTATGAGACTACATGGCAATCAAATTATATATATAGCATGATCTTTTTTCAATGGGTCAGAAGGCTCTGTGTTAGAATACTCACCTAACATGTAGGAGGACTGGGCTCAATTCCTGGCAATGGTAAGTTCTTAAACAAAGGCGCATGGTCCATGAGCATTTCCATGAAGCGTAAAAGTGTAAGATGAAGTGAAGTAAATTTGTACTTCTCTTTTTAAAATTAAACAGTCTTTATTAACTCTCTCTTACAAAAGATCAGTAATTAAGGATTTATATTTGCACTGAAAACTGGATTTTTGTGTGAAATATGTAATCAGAAATAAGATGATCAGCATTTTTCCTAAAAATGTAATTAGAAATGTGTTAATTATCATAAACTTCTAAGTCCAGTGGTGACGCAAAAATGTCTAAGTCCAACTATGCTGTGATCTGTTCAAAAATGGAGTTCTGCTTCCTGTCTCACACTGCAATTTTACAAAGTCCTGAGGTCGAATCTGTACTTCTACCCACACGTTGTGTCCTCCTTTAACAGCGAAAATGATTAGACCCTCAGGTGCTTGACACACTACCTTAAATATAATCTTGCTTCCTCCCCACTACTGACTTGCATCAACTGACCAGTGTAAAATTTAGAGATAGGCCATTTCTTACACTTAGGTAATCATTATTGCAACAGTTTTTTCATCTTTTCGTGCTGATTATTTTGTGATTTCACAATTGGTTCTATATCTGCTACTCTCTCAGTCAAAAATGGTGAATGTAGCAGTTTATCAAAAATGCATCAAAGAAAACATATCTAAATATTACTCTATTCATTAATATGACAAGCCACTTTGAAGTGGATTTTTATACATTTTTCATTGGTACTGTCAGACTCTGCCTATTCCACACCATTAGTGAATTCAAGTCAATATTTTTAATCACCATTTCAATTAAATGATAATCCTATAACTACAATTCATCTTCATAGGAAGATAGGTAATGTGTATGTTTACATCATGCTGTCATCTTACTATGTGTATATGTCTGAGTTACGACATTATTGCTGAAGTTGCATTTTTATTACTTTTAATTCATGTTGTAGCATCTAGCATCTGAATCGTGCAACCGCTGAGATATTTTGGTTGTATGTAGCTGCTGAAAGTAGTTATAGCTTGACATAGTCCGTGTCTTTGTATCTATAGGGATGTAACCACAATTAAAGTTTTATTAATTAGTATAATGTTGCAGTCATTGTAAAGACTGTTGAAAAGTGTTGGTGAGCTTAAGTTCATTGATACAAATAAAAATACATGCTTAGATTTTTCATAGCATTAATGGATCATACATAAGTTGATTCTTCAAACAATGGAAAATCTGGGATGGAGTAACAGAAATATGGAAAGGATATAGTGCTACTCACCAATTAGAGGAGGCAGTGAGACACAGAACGGCACAGTGAAAAAGACACACACACACGCGCACACACACAAACACACACACACACACACACACACACACACACACACACACACACACACACACACACACACACACACACGGCCACTATCATCTCAGGGTGCAGACGTTCAACAGTAGGGACTAGTGAAAGTTGATGCCAGAGGGGGTTATGAGAATGAAAGGTATGTTTCAGGAAGTGTTCCCACCTGTGCAATTCGGAAAAGCTGGTGCTGGTGGAAGAAATTCAGTTTGCACAGGCTTTGAAGCAGTTGTTAAAGTGATAGACTTATTGGGTGACATTCTCAGCAACTGGGTGGTCCATCTGTCTCTTGGCCACATCATTGTGGTGGTCATTCATGCAGACAGACAACCTGTTAATTGTCATGCCCACATAGAATGTGCACAGTGGTTGCAGCTAAGTTGGTTTATTACATGGCTGCTTTCACAGATATCCTGTGATGGGGTAGGAGATGCCTATGGCAAGTTTGGAGTAGGTAGTGATTGGAAAATGTATGGGACAGGCTTTGCATCAAGGTATACAAGGTGTATGAGAAAATCAATGAGACTGATTTTTATCTATCAAAGTTTTTATTTTTTTCAGATAACGATATTGTCCCCTTCAAAATAGTTCACTTCGGCAGCTGTACATCAGTGAAGTTATCGTTCCCAGTTTTGGTAGGAGCACTGAAAGGCTTTCATCTGGTAGGGCTTTTGACATGTCATTCACATTCTCTTGAATGTTCTCCAGAGTCCCAAAATGGCGCCCTTTTGAGACATTTGTCAATTTCGAGAAAAAGAAAAAAAATCACATGGACTCAGATCAGGTGAGTAGGACAACTTGACCCTTTCAAGGACATCTTTGTAAAACACTTGGTTGACAATTTGTCCTGGAGGAAAAATTTCTTTATGCACGACACACATTCGACATTTTTGTCAGTTTCTGGAATTAACGGTCTCCTTGAATGAGGTTTATCTTCAGTGTGTTATTGGCATTCCAAACATGAATTGTGCCAGGAAAAATCTTGTGCTCATGATAAGGAATGTTCCCCATAATCCTGTCTCAACTTTTCAGAGGTCACACTCATGGGTTCCCCAAGTTGAACACAAAACTTGATGGCATAATGCTGCTGTACAATTTTTATAACACACAACAAAATCACAACTTCACTAATGGCACCCTCAAAAATCATGTGATGGCCATACAAAGCTGAAATTCAGACTGAGTATCTAAAAGGGATGAAGACACTGGTGTACACAAGTAAAACAACAGAGCTTTGCCAGATTGCTCACAGTGTTGTTAGTCTCATTACTTTCTTACACACCTCATATAGCAGTATATGAGGAAAGGTGTTGCGAGTAGACACAGACAAGGATATGGCATAGTTGGTTGTATGCGAGAATACTACTGTGGGTGAGGTAAAGAGGATTTCTCATTTCAGAGCATGACGAGAAGCAGTCGAGAACTTGGTAGAGAATGTGTATCACGTATTCCAGTCCAGGGTGGTACTGAGTCTTGAGGTGGGTGCTGTTTTGGCACTGGACAGTAGGACAGCGGGTATTTGGGGGGATAGTGACTGATGGGGAGGGGGGGGGGGGGGGGTCGACAGGGCCATGCAGATCAGTTTCCAGACAGGGTGGGGTGATAATTTCAGTCTTTGAAGTCCTCAGTGAGACCCTTGGTATTTTGGAAAAGGACTGCTCATCACTACAGATGTGACAACCACTGTTGGCTAAACTGTATGGGAGGGACTTCTAATGTGGAAAGGGTGACAGCTGTTGAAGTGTGGTGGTACTGTTGGTGGATGGAGGTGCTGATGTAGCTGTCCTTGAGGTGGAGGTCTACATCGAGGAAAGTGGCTTGTTGACGTGATGCCTAAGCCTAATTTACCTTTATATAATGGTCAGTGTGCAATTATTTGTCAACAGAATGTTAAACTGTAACCTTTTTTCATTCCTTATTCATCTATCATGATCTGCAACTAAATACTACTGTTATATACTGTTTTATAATTTGTAGTGAGATAGATTTCTACAACAATTACTTTACTTCTTGAAAGTGTCTATTAAAGATCTGTGTATTGTTTGATTATAATACAGTTGCATAAAAGATGATGGAAGGAGGTGTGGGACACATTTTAAACTTACTTATGGTAATGCATATCATTGCAGTAATATATGCAAGGTGAAACATGTAAATTACACAGCTCAAACATTTTGTAAATGATTTTGGATATCAAAACAAAGTTTTCGGCGAATGATACTATGTGAAATGGCAAATAATGTACTGTATTGGTAACACTTAAATATTTTTTATTTACTGATATAGTAAATAAACAATAGTTATATAAAAACTGTACCCTATGTATTTTTAAACATAATTCGACACCTCTTTAAAGGAAGAATTTTATAAAAAAAGATTTGGAGTGAAATCATAACAAGCTCGGTCATTATCTAAATACTAATGCAAGGCTGATAGCAGGATGCTGTCTCTCCTTTCTGAATGTATAAAAGTCATTAAGAATTCATCATTTCCTGCTTCGGAAGGAGCCGCTTTCAGCATTGTTGTTCACGTTTACTGGAGGAGTGACAGCATCTTGCCACCAGCCTTGGCACTTTTATTTAAACAATTACTATTAAAAAATTGCTTCAGTATCACAGTAGGGAAAAAGGAGCAAGTGTTAACAATACAGCAAGTTACTTTCCCCCTCTGAGTGCTATCATTTTCTGGAATCTGTGTTCAGTTCATGAAATATTCAGAGCATGTAAGTTATATGGTGCACCGTGTATATGTGTTCCAGTACACCATATCCTATGCATGAAATCTAGCACTTAGTCTTAACCCACAATATACACTTCTTGCTTGATTTTTGTTCATGTATTGTATCTCCTGGAGGAGAAATGAAAAAATGAAAGTATATTACCAAGTAGAATTTATAGTATGTGATTTTATCTTTAATTCTGTCATGTTTCAAAGTCTGAAATTAGATACAGAAACTTTCATGAATCTGTTAGCACTGATGGTTCCTGGTTTGACAGGAAAACAGCTCAGTGGAGAAGAAGCTCCTTTAGAAAGCCAACTTCAGGTGTGGTTGGAGGCACATCCAGGCTGGGAAGCTGTGCCACAAGATGATGATGAGGAGGATGAAGAAGATGGAGATGAAGAAGATGATGATGACGAAGACAACTCTGATGATTCAGATGATGAAGACCAAGAATTTTCTGGTGAGTTTCATGAAAGACAAATATTTTTTAAACATTCCACTTAACAGTAAGGTGTCCATACCATGATTTTGCAACTAAAACTGTAAAAAAATCTCCTTTTAGCCAACAGTAAAGATGACAGTTCTGATCCTACTAAATCAGATGCAGATAAAGCAAGGGAAGTAATAAAGAAAGCTAAAGTTGAGGATGATGAATACAAATCATCAACAGAAGAACAGACTTACTACAGGTGAGACATTTAGCACTTCAAAATTTTTGTATTTCTAATCATTTTTTGTGATCATTTTCATTTAAAAGTCTTACCAGTAGTAATGACAAGTTTCTAGTACACCATGCAGAAAGAATATCTATCTGTCTCTTGTACGTCAAATATAATATTAATCTTAAACTGACCGCATTTTAGGACATTTATGAACTGTGTTTCAGCATTGCCCACACCATCAATGAAATTGTGACTGAACAGGCAACTATTTTAGTTAATGGAAAACTGAAGGAATATCAGATAAAAGTGAGTACTGTTGCAAAAGATACAAATTTATAATTTTCTTGTTATCTTTGTTTCTTTCTAGAAGTTATTTCTAGAAGTTCCTAACACAATAGTATCTTTGTTTTGGCATAAAATGTCAATCTCACAACATTTTTGCAGAAAATAGCCAAATTTTTCCTGTAATATATTAACTAGAGTATAATCTGTATAGCAAAAAGTAGGAATAATTATAGATAGTATTCCCTGTAAGACATACACAATTTAATAATTACATTGCTAGTTTTTAAGATATGTTAGCTGGTTTAAGCATTTTCCCTAAACCCCAGATGGATTTTTAATCATTTATAAATGAAAGATCTTTAATATCAATGTACTTCACAAATTTTTGCTTTAACTTAATGCAACATCATAGAATGACATGTAAAATGCTGGAATTATGATCTCAGTAACAAACTGTAGTCTTTTCAATTCATGGTTATAGCATTATCACATCAAATAAAAGTCTGTGTAAAAATTGATCCAACCTGCACATAATGTCCAAAATTTTAACCTTTCTTTGTATTTTTAAGGACTTTGTATTTTTACAGTTGTAAGGGTAAAAATATAGTCATCATTTGCTAATTATTTTGAGTTGACATCAAGCACTTCATTAGATGATTCAAAATCAAAATGTCATAAAATAGCTTGTCAGTACTTTGTCTTTCTGATGACAGTGTTACACAGTCCTTTAATGTTTTTTCATACTCACCAGGGACTGGAGTGGCTGGTGTCTCTGTACAACAACAATTTGAATGGAATTCTTGCAGATGAGATGGGTCTTGGAAAAACTATTCAGACAATTGCACTTATCACCTACCTAATGGAACGCAAGAAAGTCAATGGGCCATTTTTGATTATTGTCCCGTTGTCGTAAGTTGTTTTAAACTTGTTCCTCCTTAATAATGAGTTCTCAAAGTGTCATTTATTAAGCAATAATTTTACATTGATTTGCTGCTGAAAAAGTGTAAACTTCTATTACAATTCTTTATAAACATTTTAGTGTAAGGTTTTTCAGTGTTAGAAGAGGGGTTGATAAAGCTTAAAATTCCATTACTCTTGATAGAAGATGCTCTACGTTGATTGTGTAAACAAGCTAAAACTTTATGCCATTCAAGGTTTAACTTTGGATACTTCCTTTTCCCTGACAGTACCATATCAGTTGAGCCATCCAAACACTGGTTAACGCAGAAATCCAACTTATCACTGACTGTTTCCCATTTCTCTAATGTTTATCAACAACTTAGACTCCTGGTTGGCACACAGTTTTAATTTGTCGAAATAAGCAATCACATGGACAAATTCATGGAACAAACAAATATTCATTGAGAAAGGAAGTAAACTCAATTAATTATTAGTGTGACATTATTTCAGGAATCCCTAAATTAGTTTAATGGGATTGAAGTTTTTTGTGATGATGTCCATTTTAAAACATTTTTGCTATTGTTGCCATGTCAGATTAGAATAAAATGACTGACAGAATGCCCATGGGCTCTTCACTATCTCGAGATGTATCTAACTTCTTTATGAATAATGTTGAAGAACACACCTTGAATTTTGGTTGTATTCGTCCATCTTCATATGATCCTGAAGTAATGCTCTCTGGCACCCAGTTCACTATCAGGCTGGAGGCAAAAGGAAAACCAGTTGGACAGCTTTGTCACTTTGTATATCACAAGGTGACACACATTCACTTAAATCTTGATGTGCAGAGCTTGTATCACCCAATCCAGAAGAGAGGGGTTTTAAATACATGAAATAGATTGATGCACAGAGCTACAACTATTCATGACAAGGACTGCCACAATAACTTGCTGCTAGAAGGGGAGCAAGTTCTCTCTCTCAGGATCTGATGCAGTCAAGTTCCCGTTCACTATTGAATGGGTTTAGTTGATTTTCTATTCTTCAATCACACATCTCAGTATCTGCAATTTTGGCATTCATATGATTGTCAAAAGGAGGAATCATATTACAGTACCAACTGAGAAACTCAGCAGTGCCTAGGTATTGACCATGTTTACCCAAGATGAGGTTTTACCCAAAGTTCATCATTTGAAAAACACGAGGTTGTCTTATATTCACAAATTAAACTATTGCTGCTGAGGGATGAGTCCTATGTTGCTTAGTAGGTTGATACAGTGGCCATCTGAAACTGGGCCGAGATGCTGGAGTTGGCGCTCACGTGTGCATGAGGTGTGCATGCTTGTGTATATGAATGGTGTATGTTTCTCTTTTGCTGATGAAGGCTGTGGCTAAAAGCATTATGGAAGTGTCTTTTAATCGTGCATGTCTGCAACTTAACATGTCTTCTTTATGGTAAGTAACAATGTGTCTTTTCCTACATTGTTGATGTTCGTACCTGGAGTTTTCATCGTTTTGTCTTGGTATATCCTTTGACACTACTTGGAGACATAGTATTCTCGTGCAGCTCGCAATTGCGGCTTTCGTGGCATGGCCACACCCTATCTTCATACAATCTTTCCTACCTCGGCAATTTGTTAGATCACACGTTGGTTCCATGCTCTCAACTTGTTTTGAACAAGAGAATGGTGTCCCTCAGGGCAGTGTTTTAGGTGTTAGCCCCTTTGCCATAGCCATAAACAGTATCATGTCTACAGTACAGAGTCCCTTAGAATTCTGCTTATTTGTGGATGGCTTTGCTGTTTGTTTCTTTCTCCTCCAATCTTCTAAAAACAGCTCGTCATTTGCAACTTACTGTGCAGGGTTAGAGGAGTGTGCTACAAAGATGGGTTTTCAGTTTTCCGCAGACAAAGTGTTAAGAGTGTGTGTGTGTGTGGGGGGGGGGGGCCCTCCCTCACACACACACACACACACACACACACACACACACACACACTCTTAACACTTTATCTGCGGAAAATAATTCTTCATTGAAGACAGTCAAGTCTTGAGGCGCTTGGAACTTGAGGTCACAATCAGGGAAAACAACAGTGCAACCAACGGAGTCCTCAGTTTCAGAGGTCCTCAGGTTCCCCAGACTTAGCACAGAGTTTGGAGTCAAAAATGAGACCCAGAAACCACACCGAGTCTTTACAATGTAGAATGGTATCCCTCTCCTGCAAGTCCAGTAAAGTAGAAATATGACAAGAATGATTAAAATGAACACACACGCTTACGCTTGTTTTGAACAAAAGAATGGTGTCCCTCAGGGCACGCACACATGTGCACACACACACACACACACACACACACACACACACACACACACACACACACACATACACTCTTAACACTTTATCTGCGGAAAACTGAAAACCCATCTTTGTAGCACACTCCTGTAACCCTGCACAGTAAGTTGCAAATGACGAGCTGTTGTTAGAAGATTGGAGGAGAAAGGAAAAAACAGCAAAGCCATCCACAAATAAGTAGAATTGTAAGGGACTCTGTACTGTAGACATGATACTGTTTATGGCTATGGCAAAGGGGCTAACACCTAAAACACTGCCCTGAGGGACACCATTCTCTTGTTAAAAACAAGCGTGAGCGTGTGTGTTCATTTTAATCATTTTTGTCATATTTTTAATTTACTGGACTTGCAGGTGAGGGATACCATTCTACATTGTAAAGACTCGGTGAGGTTTCTGGGTCTCATTTTTGACTCCAAACTCTGTGCTAAGTCTGGGGAACCCCTGCTTACCATCTGATGGAAGCTCCTCATGCTGCATCAGACATGTAAGTTCCTCACAGCTCTGAATTCATGTGCATACCATACTGGTGCTCATCCACCTCTGAAACTGGGGACTCCGTTGGTTCCACTGTTGTTTTCCCTGATTGTGACCTCAAGTTCCAAGCACCTCAAGACTTGACTGCCTTCGATGAAGTTACTACACCTGAGAGACGTGAAAGCCAGAACCCAGAAGGCACTTAATATTGTGAAGTGCTTTACTGAATATTGTGAAGTGCTTTAGCCACAGATCTTGGGTAGCAGACAGGATGCATTTGCTCCAGTTTTATAAAGCTCTCATGTGTTCGCGGCTAAACTATGGGTGCACAGTGTATAGATTAGTGAGGCCTTTCTACCTGAGGCTTATTGACACTATCCAGCTGGCCACTGGTGCATACAGGATCAGCCCCATACCCAGTCTCTGTGCTAAGGCTGGGGAATCGCTGCTTGCCATCTGATGGAAGCTCCTCATGCTGCATCGGACATGTAAGTTCCTCACAGCTCCGAATTCATGTACATACCATACTGGTGCTTGTCCACCTCTGAAACTGAGGACTCCGTTGGTTGCACTGTTGTTTTCCCTGATTGTGACCTCAAGTTCCAAGCGCCTCAAGACTTGACTGTCTTCGATGAAGAATTATATGCAATCTTGCAGGCACTGGAGCATATGAGATGTGCTTCGAGTGCAAAATTCCTTGTTTGTTCTGATTCTCTGAGTGCCATTCACTCTCTCTCTCTCTCTCTATAACACTTGTACCCAGCAGATAAAGTGGTCCAAATATCCAGGATGTGCTTCTCTAACTACAACGGCTGGGGAAGGAAGCAGTTTTTTGCTGGGTACCAGGGCACATGTGTATTGCAGGGAATGAAAGGAGGGATGTAGCAGATAAGGAGGCATGTCATGATCCTCAGTTATTTCAGTGTGCAATCACCCTGCATGCTATCATCTTGCTGTTTAGGTATAGAGTCATGCATCGATGGGAAGACAAGTGGCTGGAATTGACAGATAATAATCTGTGTCTAGTAAAGCACACTGTGTGGTCATGATGTACCTCCTTTCAGTCACAAACACAGGATGAGGTCGTCCTTACTTGCCTTTGCACAGGCCACAGTTCTCTGACACATGGCTTCTTGCTCCAGTGAGATGACCCTTCAGCATGTGGTGCTTGTGGCAGAAGGTCGCTGTGGCCACTTTCAATAGGCTGTGTTTTGTTTTCAGACTAGAGGGCAGTGGCAGATCTGGCAGATTTGGCAGCAGATCTGCTCTCTATTTTAAGTAGCATTGAAATGAATGTGGTTAGAGTTTGAAGGTTTTGAAGTTTTATAATCTTGGGTCCAAAAGTTTTGGGAAATGTTCTTAATTTGTTAACAGGGTGACTTACTCACCCATAGTTTTTTTGTAAATGATCAATCAGTCACATATCCTGGTGCTCTTGTTTTAGCTCCTCTGTCATTTTACTTCTGTTTTCATCCCAGGTGTAGCACCTTTTCACTATATCTCCTTTATTTTATTGTGTGTGATATAGAGCGATTGTGTGGATCAATGCAAGTGAGGTAAGAGTCAGTGAGTGAGTGAGTGCGTGAGTGTGCCAATGTTTTTAGCACTTTTACTCACATTTTTATCTTTTAATAATTGTAAGGTTGCTGATAACCTTGCCATTCAGTGCCTGTACATCCCCATAGCAAAACAACAACAACAATCTCCTTACGTTTATCAACTATGCGTTGACCTCACTTAAATCTGTAATGAAGCTTTTTATCCTCAGAGCTGACTATTTTATGTTTGCTATTCAGTACTCCGCAGTGTTTTTCCTGTTACTATAACAACATCTTTTATATTAACTGATTTGAAAGTATTGGCCCTGTTAGTGGCTTGATCTTCAACATTGCCCACACGAGTAAGTTCCTAACTGTCTGCTCAAAGTAATTTTCAGACAAGACATTCAGAACAGTACCACATGGACCTCCACCTCTTCTGACAGTTTTAATCTCATGACGCTCCCATTACACAACTGGCAAATTGAAGCTTCCTCCTATTACAATAATGTGATAAGAAAATTTACTAGTAATATTCTCCAAGTTTTCTTTGAAGTGCTCTGCTGCTAAGCCTATTGAGGCAAGCAGTCTACAAAAACATCAAATTACCATGTTTGATCCATATGCAATTCTTACCTTTACCCAAATTATTTCAGTTGTAATTATGTTATAATCTTAGTAGATATCAGTGAGTTCTTTATGGTAATAAGTACACCTCCAATCCTTGTGATATACAGATCAATTCAAAATTCATGTCCAATAGGACAAATAGGGTGAACCAGAACTCCAAAGACTAACTTTAGTAGCTGGTAGGATGGACCAAAACAAGAAAAAAAAAAAAAAAAAAAAAAAGCCCAGTAAACATGGGCTCTAAAATGTGTAACGTACAAGCTATGAGCACTGCTTCATCTGTGCCACTGTGAAACACATCCCATCTACTGAACAAGTGCTCATAGCTCTTAAGGTATGCACTTTAGAGCCCATGTTTACTAGACTTCTGTTCTTGTTTTGGTCCAAACTGAAAGTTTGTTGATGGAGTTGTGGTTCACCCTATTTGTCCTATGGTACATGACTTTTGAGTCACCCTTTATATTCCACTCTGAATTTAGTATATTGTTTATATTTCAGCCAATTTTCTCTTCCTATTACTTTGTGGGAATCATTCCCTTTCATAAGCAATACTAATTCTGGAGCTTTACTATGGATGCTCCTGCAGTTTAATGAGGCCACATTAATCATTACTTTTTCTGTTCTGCAAGAATGTAAGTTCTCCTTCAGTAGTAATGTGGACAATCTTTTTCCAATTACAGTATATAATTCAACATTGACCATATTGAGGGTTTCTAGCCATAGCAAAATAGGGTCCTGGGAAGAAAAGGCAGAGGACCTATTTTGTGACTGCTTAAGAAGATAAAAGAGATGTTGTACCAGGTGTACACTAAAATTGCAATACTTTTAACAGTATATACCTAAAACTGCAGCAGCAGTCAAATTGTCCACAGTGGCAGAGCTGCCCTTTTTTTCATTTTAACACATTGACAAGTACAAAAGCAAACTTTTTTAATGAGAACATTCAAACCGATGTTGTAAATTATTTTCATTCTTAGTAATCATCTTTATTTGTGATTGAACTGATTTTGGGATAAGTGTATAATAGAAATTAAAGTAAGTTTTCTTGTTCTCACATTTCAACACTGCATTGTTGTCTTGCTGTTATGTCATAATTATTTGACCCATTGCTGGTTGCAGGAAATACTCTTTGGCACCTATTTTTCATATGGGTTGTCTTAGTTTCTGATGAGATGCTGCAGATACTGCCCATGACTGATGACTTTCCCTGTAACTGATCTGTAAAGAAATCATGCATTTATTCTGACAAAATCATGTTTATTGTATAACACTTACACTTACCATCTCTGCAGAGGCACTTTCACTGAATATTTTATGGCCACATCATCTAGTACATCCACTCAATATTTCATATAGTTGTGGCATTCTACAGTTTATGGAAGAAATTTCAAATTGCTATGTATGTGTACACTTGAATGAAGTGTACTGAGAATGAGAACATTTCTGTTTTTCTTGTCTTGATACACTGACAAGGTTTTGTCCTGGTGACACATCACAGTTGTTTTATAGTGCTGCTTTTGGGACTCTTATTGATTTTGGTATCACTCTTCTCAAATGGTTCTCTGTACCCACTAGGCTTGTACCATTACTCTTCAGTATTTCACTGAATAAGGTGGCACAGTGATTAGGATGGTGGACTTGCAATTGGAAGTGCAATAGTTCAAATCCCCATCCAGCCATACAGATTTAGGTTTTCCATGATTTCCCTAACTTGTTCAAGGCAAACGTTGGATGGTTTCTTTGAAAGGACATGGCCAATTTGCTTTCCCATTCTTCCCTAATCCGAGCTTGTGCTCCATCTCCATTGACCTCGTAGTCGATGGGATGTTAAATACTCATTTTTCTTCTTTCCTTCTTCAGTATTTGAGTCAGGTGCATAGATATGAAAAAATTGTCTCTTGTCAAATTCCTGGTGTTTAAGGAATGGTGCCACAATTTTCATTACAATGTATGTGGAAAGGGTTTGATTCTCTGGTTGATGTTAATCCTTTCCTATGTATGAAGATCCATTGAACAGATATTAGGAATCTACCTCTGGTGCTAACCAAAATTTAATGTAAAATTTATATATCTTACTAACCAAGCATTGTGTGACTCTGCATCTATCCTTTGTGGGAAAGAGTTGTTCATCAGTTGTGATGTGTTGTCCTGAACTGTAAACCAAGGAACAATGAAATAATTCAAAATATGTGACACCAAAGCAAACTTGTCTGTTTTGAGTCTTATTGGCATTTGTTCCCTGATATCAAAGCATAAAAAATTCATATTGTCTCTAAAACTGTCGCGTGATATTGTGTTGTGAAAGAACTATGGTCATCAGTTTTCTGATCACAAGCTATCAATTTTGATTCCTGTGGTACAAAAAACATCCATTAATAAATCTTCTCAAAAAGAGAAACACACCCTTTGGTGTTTAGTGGGCTTCTGTCTGTGTGTGCAGTTTAGTGTGTTTTAAAATCATATCATCTATTAGCAGCCACCAAGAACTGACAGCACCTTGAACTGATGTTTTCCTTCACAAGTGGAACTGGTCCTTCTGTATGATGTGAAATGTTTTACTTTTATGGTTTTGCAGATGCATTCAAGATGATTTCCAAAATTTCCCATTCTGCCTTGTCTTCTCTGAATTCTGAACAACCCACAAAAAAGAAAGAAAGAAAGAAATATGATGAAGGTAACTGGCATCTACCTTCTCCTCCTTTGCCTTTTTGTATTGTATCAAATGTCATGCCTTTGATGGAGGAGTTTATCTTGCCACTGTAACAATTATTGATGTAACTTGTCCAGACACTGCTTTTACTGCATTCGACATTGTCTGGAATATACTCATCACTGCTATTTCTGTGTGTCTTTTAATTTCACCATCTTACTATTCATACTCTGAAACTTGCTGCAAATGTTCTAAATATTTAATTACTTCCTTGTCTAACTACTTATGAGCCAGTGTCAGTATCTCTCGTCATGGCTTACACACAACAGGCGTTTTAGGCATGGTGCAACACAATGATAAACTCAGAAGCTACAGCATACATTGTAACATCAAGTTGCAGCTATGTGCAATGCAACTGAGCATTTGCAGTACTCTCAGGGAATATCGGCATGTAAAGAAATATTAAGCCATCAAAATGATTGTTCCTACAGTGTTAGTAGTACAGTGTATAACACTGTTTGCACAGTCTAACTCTCCAAATTTAAAAATAGTTCAAGAAAGGGGAAATATTGTTGTTATGGGTAGACTTTTTCAAAATTGTCATTTTGATGTTTCCATAGTTCTAGTGTAAAGAATGTCTTGCCTTTAGGGTCGATGGAATTTACATGATTTCTCATTAGCGCAGAAGCAACTATATTCATCAATCAATCCCTACAGTTTCTGAAAATTATACAGAACACTAGTGGCACATTAAAAATTGTTATTTTCAAAAAAATCAGCAGTTACTGAGCATTGTGGTTCTAGTTTAAAGAAAGTCTTGGCCTTAGAATCCTTTCAAGGTACACTGTATCTTGTCAATGCAAAAGCAACCATATTGATCAGTGAGTCTCTACAGTTTCTCAATACTGTGAAGGAGACCAGTGACACATTAATAATTGTAATTTCAAAAAATATGTGCTGTTCTGAACACAACTTCACAAATAAACATAAAATTATGTGTCATGAAACAAAACATCTTGTTCCATGCTTAAACCTACCGAGCCTCAGCCATTAACGAGGTCATAGAGATCAGAATATGTGGCAGTAACATAAGCCAGGACAGTGGCTACGCATTGGTGTTGCGTGGAAGCAGGCTCCAATGATGATAGTCTCCAGAGGAATTTGCCAAGTTGTTTACTTTACAAAAGACACCACTAGCATCTGAGACATTGACACAATCTATGGGAGCATGACAACAGTTCCTGATTAAGACTATGGGGATTATCATCGAGAGCTAGAATTTTTATTGTTTTTTTGTGATGTCCTGAATTGTCATTTTCCATGATGTCCCACATTGTCATTTAATGAACAAAATATGAGCTTACAAAATATTGAACCAGATTTATAATTGGGCTCAACAGTTCCCAACTGATAAAACTCGTTACAATATTCTTAATGCGGTGAAACCTACAGATGTCAAAGTAATTTTGGGAGGACCACAAGGAAATGCTGTAAGTTTGTTACTACACACACAAAATTGTCTAAGGAACAAACTACTTTTCTAGTAACGAAAAATCATAGGAAATCTACCCGGTACAAGGTCTGTTCAAAAAATTCCGGAAATTTGTCCACAAAATTTTTGTACACTTATCTTTTACTTATTGTGCATGGTCTCCTTCTAAATACTCTCCTCCACAATTGATACACCGCTCCCAACACCATTTCCACTTCTGGAAGCAGTCTTGGTACACGTCTTGCTGGAATGCTCGAAATGCTGTCTGCAAATTTTCTTTTATCTCATCTATTGTTGCAAATCTTTGTTCTTCCAACATAGATTCAACTTTGGAAATAAAAAAAAAAAATCTGCAGGGCCAGGTCTGGAGGATATGGAGAATAAAACAGCACAGTTATTTCGTTTTTTTGTGCAATAGTCATGCTCCAACAGAGATGAATGTGCGGGTGCATTATTGTGATGCAAGAGCCATGAATTGTCTAGCCACATTTCGGGCCATTTCCTTCTCACATTTTCTTGCAGGCGTCGCAGCGTGTCCCAATAGTACCATTGAGTAACAGTTTGCTTGTGTTGCCAAATTCATTATGAACTAATGCTTTAAAGTCAAAGAAAACTATCAGCATGGCTTTGACATTTGACCTGAACTGACACAAGCGCACTCCCCCCCACCTTTTGTGTGTGTGTGTGTGTGTGTGTGTGTGTGTGTGTGTGTGTGTGTGTCTTGGAGAACATTTCCTAACCAATTGTGAAGATTGGACCTTGGTCTCAACATAATAACCATAGACCCATGTCTCATCACTAGTTATGATTCTTTTGAAGAACATCTCATTCTCATTTGTGCGATTCAAGAGCTCTTCACAGATTGCGAGGCGATGGTCTTTCTGAGCCGAGGATCAAACTTGCCGGCAACATGGTGCATTCCAAGATTCTGTGTCAGGATATGACATGATCCAACTGAAATGCTACATTCTTCAGCAATCTCTGGGACAGTCAGTCTTTGAGTGGCTTACACAGTTTCATTGATGTGCCTGACGTGATTGTCATCGGTAGATGCTGCAGGGGGTCCTGATCAAGGGTCATCTTTAACTTTTTAAACCTTGTGAACCATTCATAACACTAAGTATGGCTTAAGCACTCATCACTGTCGACTTCCTGAGTTTTACGCTAAATTTGAAGCAGACGCATTGCTGCTCTAACTCGGACATATTGAAATTTGCAAACTGTGCAACACAATGTTCTATTCAGTACAGTACTGAACAATAACTAACAGACACACAGCATTGCAACTTCTGGCAGCTACACATTATACACACTCATGTGCAGGGATGCCAACTGTATTCTGCTCTAACACACCATTGATGCAAAATTATGAATGTTCTCAAATTTGTGGAAGAGACCTTGTGTATACGTACAACATTAATGGAAATTCATGGATAGAAAAATGAGTAAAATAAATGAAAGGCAACTAATTATCTGTTGAGAACTAATGTGTGGCACACAGAAGCTCTCAATACAAAACTGGTAACACTAGCTTTCAAGTTCTTGTTGTTTTTCTAGTAAGAGTACACACATTCACACACACAACCTGACAGCCAAATGCACGCTTACTAGAAAAAGAGCAAGAGCTTGAAAGCTAGTGTTAACTGTCTTTTGTTGCATATTTCTGTGTACCATGCACCAGTCCTCTATACGAAGTAGTACACACATATGATACATATGTAACTATTCATATATACATATCAGTACGTAACTTTGTAACGATACTCAATCATCTCACTACGTAACTTTGTGACAATATTCAACCATTTCATTACATAACTTTGTAACTGATCTTAACATTTTTTCAGAAGAAACAGTGCTGCACGAGAATTGTAAAGAATCTGTCATAAAATTGTGAAGTTCTTAAAACCTTATCACTGTCAATTGTCAGTACTTTTTGGGCATCAGTAAATGCTAGCACTTTCTCTTGGGTTATGTGCAACTCAGCACCTCCTAGTCACTGATAAAAAGAGATGAGTAATCCCATCTTAAGCACTGATCTGTCAGTGACATCTAAGCTGAGCGCAACTGATCCAGGCACTGGACATTGTCTACATTATCTCAAACTTTTCTGTGAAAGTTATCCCAAAGATGCTTTATTGGGTTGAGTTCAGGAGACTGAGCATGTCACTGTTGTACTTAAACATTGTGTCTTTCAAGCCACTGAAAACGGCTCCAGCAACTTGTGATCTGGCAATATGATACGACGAATTCAGGCCCACACTCTTCAGCAGTCGGAAACACCAAAGTTTGCAAAATGTTTTGAATTTAAAGATTTGCCTGTTACTTTCCTCTTACAAAAACAAAATCCATTTTTCAAGTGACCGTTATTTCTCCCCACACTGTGATAGAAGTTCTTTGAAATTTGTGGATCTCATGTATGTTAATAAGACTTTGTGCATCACCTAGTTGCTTCTGTATGAACACTCATCTTGACTCTGGGTGCAAATCAAAGCATTGTTTATCTGTAAAGATGACTTTCCCTCATTGATCCACTGTCCAATTTCGATGTTGTAGGCACCACAAAACATTATTTCCTTGACAAATAGCTGGAAGCTTTAAAGGTCGATAGGCATGAAGGCCTTTTTCATGCAGTTTGTTTCTGACAGCTTGGGTTGAAACAATTATGTTACCTACATTTTGCAAGGCACTTCTTAACATTCTGGCAGTTGAAGTTCTTACTCTAAGGGTTCTAAGGCATAGAAATCTGCCTTGTCCTGCACTAATCCCTTGGTTTTCTTCAGTGCTTTTCTTCTGAACTGCCAAATTGTTTATAATGACTCCACATTCTTGAAATCACACCTTTGCCTTTGTTTGGAGCACTTACAGCATCAGTTTGTTTTCCGCCATTTTCAGTTATGGCAGTTGCCGTAAACATTCCATCGCGGTTTAAATGATGACATTCTGCCATCATTAAATCTATTCTTAACTGTTAATTATGATTTTACACAGTTATTAGTTATTTGTGTCCCCCTGTTTAAAACATACTTAATTCTTTTCAATACAACAATATAAAATAACAACTTTCCTTAATACAGTAATGACAAATGACTAGTACTTTAATATTTATTTCCATTCATTTTTCTACTTCAGTCAGTTTTTTTTAATGTTTCTATTTTTTTAGTTATTCCTTAGGCAATTTTGGTGTGTGTATATAAATGATCTAAGTGATAATATTGAAAGCTCATTTGTGGACAGTGATGTTACCTGTAGGGAGGTAGCAATGCTAGAAGACTGTAGAAAATTCAGGAAGATCTCTTGAGGATTGATGATTGGCGCAGGGTATGGCAGTTGACCCAGAACGGTAATATATGCAATTTATTTTGCATAAGTAGATGAAGAAGTTAATTACTGTTTCAGTACACTATTGGCAGTAAACCACTGGATATAGTAAGAGCTATAAAATGTTTAGGAGTAACATGATGTAGAATGCCCACATAAAACTAGTTGTAGGAATAGCAGGTGCCCGTCTTAGTGTCATTGGAAGAATCTTAAGGAAATGTTACACATCTGTAAAAGAAGTGCCTTACAAAATACTTATTCAATCAGATTTTGAGTATTTATTATTTGTCTGTGACCCTTACCAGGTCGAATTGATGGGGGAGGGGAGATAATTCATATCAAAGAAACAGTGACATATTATGTCACAGGTTCAGTTCGAAAGTGCAAGAGTGTTATGGAAATGCTTTCTGATTCTAGTAACAGACACTACAAGGGGAACCTGTGCATTTTGTAGAGATTTACTTTCAACATTCTGATAATATACATTCTGAGCATAGTCAAGCAACATTTTACTTCCCACCACATACATCTCACAAAAATCACAGAAATAAGACCTTTTACAAAGTAGTAATGGCAGTTGTTCTTCCACATACCACTTGCAAATGAAGTAGGAAACATGGAAAATGAATTATCCTCTACCACAGGCCATAAGTTGGAGTACAGAGTCTAGATGTAGATGTATAAGAATACTAAGAACATCCTACACAAGTTGCTACATAATTTGTCTTTGTCAGCTAAACAGAAACTGTATGATAATCGAAAGTATGAAAACTTTGGATAGTTGAGGAGGTGCATGGCTACACTTCCTTCTAGTTGACACATGGCTACAACTGTGACTGGAGTTACATATTGTAGTTGGAAGTTTGTGTGTGTGTGTGTGTGTGTGTGTGTGTGTGTGTGTGTGTGCGCGCGCGCGTGCATGCGTGCTCGCGCACGCGTGGGCGCGTGCGCATGTGCATGCTTGCAAATGTGGGTTGCATGCAAACTAATATTTGTTGTGGATTTAAGTTTTATATGGTTATGGTTGTATTTTATCATACTTTTTTCTTTTTATTTAAAGGACGTTATCAAACTGGGTGCTGGAGTTCGAGAAGTGGGCACCCTCTGTTATTGTTGTTGCCTATAAAGGTTCTCCTGCTATGCGTCGTCAGATCCAGAGCCAGATGCGGTCAACAAAGTTTAACGTGCTACTCACGACTTACGAATATGTCATCAAAGATAAGGGGATGCTTGCAAAAGTTAGTTAATAGTATTTCTGTCCAAACTGTTATTTGTTTTCAGACATTTGGTTCTAGAAGTTTTACATTTTTATTAACTGAAATTATTTTGAAACATAATGAAATTCTTGTAGTTAATTTGTAGAATTGCAGGCTGTTTGAAAAACCAGAAAAGTTGTTACATCTCGTATTTATGGGATATGCAAAGTAACAGAGAATATTTCTAGTAAAGTTTCTGTTTAAGTGTGCCTGGTTACATGCTTAATTTTTAAAGTTCTGTACTAGTGGACCAATGTATGTGTATCAGGTGCCTTTAATATGGAAGAAAATGTTGGTTAAGCTTTTTAGAGAAAAAAGAGGGTAACAACATATAAAATAATAATAAGATGGGCTAATAAACATGTAGCACAACTGTTGCTTACTATAGATAGTTACCAGTAAAATTGAAACTTTAAATTTGACTCTCTGGTTCTTTAGTGAAATAGGCTTACAAAATAAATTAGTTCCAACCAGAAGCTTTATTTTTAACTTTGTTATAAAAGACAGTTACTGTTTCCCATTTGAAAATTATTTCAGAGTGCATTGTCTCCTTAGCTTTTCCTCCATAATGTTGTTGCTAAATAAGAAGTAGAACTTTTGTTTGAGATTTTAGTGGGATTTCTCCACTGTCATTCTTTCAAATGGCCAAGTAAGTGATTTTCATACATCGTTGATTGTTCCTTGACCAGTAATGTTGTATTGGTTGGTTTTTGACTGATAACGTGCTTAAATTTCTGTGTCATATTTGAGTAAATGAGAGTGCAGCAGATTTATGTATGTATTTGGCTGGCATTCCAGCCCAAGGTGCTGGAGTTAGCTGTCATGTGTGTTTTGCTGATGAAGGCTGTGGCTTTGAAGCTTCATATGTAAGTGTCTTTTAATTGTGCCTGTCTACAACTTACCATGTCTTCTTTACAGTAAGTAGCGATCTGTCTTTTCCTACATTGCTCATATTTGTGCCTGGAATTTAGATAGTTTGATATTTGGCTGTAAGGATTTAAATACCTCTTTCAACCAATATAACCCCCTGCGGGTTCGGGGGTAAGAATCGGCCCGCGGTATTCCTGCCTGTCGTAAGAGGCGACTAAAAGGAGTCTCCAACGTTTCGGCCTTATGTGATGGTCCCCTGTCGGGTTTGACCTCCATATCTCAAATTTTTTCCGAAGAGCGAGCCAATTGGGGAAGGGCGCCTTACTTGGTGCATTGTGTCCATCTTGCGTTGAGAACTTTCGCCAGCTTTTTCGTCGTTGCGTTGCAGTCCTGCCCACTCTACATCTCATGGGCATGGATACGCTCCTGCGTGCACTTTCTGCCAAGCGATGTGCAGGGCCACTTTCTGCACTGACGGCGACCATGGACCACATGTCACCTAACATCCAGCACGGTAGCCAGTCCGTTGTGGTGGGGCCGCCATGTACCCTCTTGGTTGTAGCCCCCTGACAACACAGGGATCGCTCTACTGATGCCTGCGCCGTTAACTCCCCACGTATGCCAAGGAGTAGATGCCCATCTCCCTGGGGCATCGGGACTCCCGGCAATGGCCATCCTGCCAGGTGGCCTTTGCTGTGGCTGGGTGGCGCCCGTGGGGAGGTCCCTTGGTCGGAGTAGGTGGCATCAGGGTGGATGACACGCAATGAAGCATGGCACATCTTCTCTTGCTGGTGGCCAGCCACCAGCAGTCTCTAAGCGTTCGAGGGCCCATTTTAAAGGTAACGTTTATGACCCCAAATTGTTCCCCTCCCTCGCCACACCATGGGAGGAACGAAAGGCTATGAATGAGAGCGACAGGTATTCGCCCCGGTATCTCGTCTGTACCAGAGCTGACGGGGAATCGTTTGTGTCTGTGAAGCCTCAGTTCTTTGTCGAACATTTAGAGGACAAGTTCGGGGAGGTGGAGGGCTTGTCCAAGATGCGGTCAGGGTCAGTCTTAATAAAAACGGCATCCTCTGCCCAGTCACGAGCCTTGCTCGCTTGTACGAAGTTGGGGGATGTTTCTGTTACTATCACCCCCCATAAAAGCTTAAATATGGTCCAGGGAATTATTTTTCACCGCGATCTCCTTTTACAGTCCGATGACGAGCTGCGCGCCAACTTATAGCGACGGGGTGTACATTTCGTCCGGCGTGTTCATCGGGGTCCGAGGGACAATCAGGTAGCTACCGGTGCCTTCATCTTGGCCTTCGAAGGTGATATCTTACCAGAGAAGGTCAAGGTGATGGTCTACCGGTGTGACGTCAAACCCTATATCCCTCCCCCGATGCGGTGCTTTAAGTGCTGGAAGTTCGGTCACATGTCCTCTCGCTGTACTTCTAGCCTCACATGTCGAGATTGTGGACGCCCATCTCATCCCGATACTCCATGTGCTCTGCCTCCCGTCTGTGTCAACTGTGGAGAGCCTCATTCCCCTTGCTCGCCGGACTGCAGTGTCTTACAGAAAGAACGCAAAATCATGGAATATAAGACCCTGGACCGACTGACTTACACTGAGGCTAAGCGGAAATTTGAACGGCTACATCCCGTGCGCATGATGTCATCTTATGCCTCCACTGTCACTCCTGCTCCAGCTCCTTCAGCTGCAAGATATACAGTCAGCTCTCAGAATCAGAGGACCTCACCTGCCCCCTTGACAATGGGGGCCCCTTCTCTCGCTGTTGCTCCCACACCATCTACTTCGGGAGCAGCACCCACTAAACCATCGGGGACACCAGTCCCCACTTCTAAGCCGGAGAAGCGTAAGTCTTCTTTGGCTTCTCTCGCTCGGAAGGGATCCCTTGGGTCACTCCCTTCCCAGGTTCCGACCAGCGGCACAGCAGACACCAGCCAGTGGCTGAAGAAGCCACAGGTCGCTGGTTGACGGGCTTCGCGATCCTCTTCGGTCCCAGAGACTGACTCCAATAAGCCCTCTCACCAACGGCAACCAAAGGAACAGCGAGAGAAAACGACTTTGAAGAACCGTAAGTCCAAGACACCTGCGGTGGCACCTACTCCACCACTACCTAAAAGCTCTGCATCTGAGGATGAGGTGGAGATCCTTGCGTCCGCTGAGGACCTCTATCTCGCCGATCCCTCAGACGCAATGGATAGCACTTGCACGGGTGCTCCATCGGATGCGGCAGGTGACCCAGCGGCGTAATCTGCCTTCCCAGTCCCGTCACGCCTTTCTCCGCAATGGACAATACCATCCTCCAGTGGAACTGCAGCGGTTTCTTCCACCATCTAGCTGAGCTCCGCCAACTTATCAGCCTTCACCCTTTCTTCTGCATTGCTCTCCAGGAAACTTGGTTTCCAGCAATGCGAACCCCTGCCCTCCGTGGCTATCGGGGTTATTATAAGAACCGAGCAGCTTATGAAAGGGTGTCTGGTGGCGTCTGCATATATGTCCTTCACACTTTGCACAGCGAGTCTGTCCCTCTCCAGACACCTTTACAGGCTGTCGCTGTACGGGTGTGGACGCCACAGGCTGTTACCGTCTGCAGTCTTTACCTTCCACCGGATGGTGATGTCTCGCAGCATGTCCTGGCTGCACTGGTAGCCCAATTGCCACCTCCTTTCTTGCTATTGGGCGACTTCAACGCCCATAACCCTCTGTGGGGTGGGTCAGTGGCATCAAGTCGAGGCGCCATCGTTGAGCATTTATTGTCGCAGCTCGATCTCTCGCTGTTAAATGATGGTGCCTACACACACTTCAGTGTGGCGCATGGCACCTACTCCGCCATTGACCTTTCAATCTGTAGCCCTAGCCTCTTACCGTCTGTCCAATGGAGTGTGCATGACGACCTGTGTGGTAGTGACCACTTTCCAATCTTTCTGTCACTACCACAGCGTCACTCTTCTTGGCGCCCTAGCAGATGGGCTATGAATAAGGCTGACTGGGACTTGTTCTCCTCCACTGCCGCTCTTGAGCCTCTCTGTAATGATGACATTGATGCGGTGGTTCAATCGGTCACCACCGGCATCGTTACTGCCGCCGAATCTGCCATTCCCCGTTCCTCTGGGTCCCCTCGGCGGAGGGCTGTGCCTTGGTGGTCGCCTGAGATCGCTGCAGCGATTAAAGATCACCGGCGGGCGCTACAGCGTCACAAGCGACATCCCTGCATTGAACACCTGATCACCTTCAAACGGCTGCGTGCGCGGGCCCGCCTCCTTATCCGCCAAAGCAAGCAGGAGTGCTGGGAGCGGTATGTGTCCACCATTGGCCTCCATGTCACTCCATCGCAGGTCTGGGCCAAGATTTGACGCGTCTACGGCTATCGGACACCTGTCAGCGTCCCTGCGCTCTCACTGAATGGAGCAGTTTGTACTGACTCCGACGTCATTGCAAACCACTTAGCAGAGCATTTTGCTATGAGTTCCGCTTCTGCGAATTACCCCCAGGCTTCCGCTCCATTAAAGAGTGGATGGAACGTCGGAGCCTTTCTTTTCGCACCCACACTTCTGAATCCTACAACGCTCCATTCAGTGAGTGGGAATTTCACAGTGCCCTTGCCGCTTGCCCTGATACCGCTCCCGGGCCAGATAGCATCCACTGTCAGATGCTGAAACACCTTTCAGTGGACTGCAAGCGACGCCTCCTCGACCTGTACAACCGTCTCTGGGTCGAGGGTGAGTTTCCGTCGCAATGGCGGGAGAGCATTGTCATCACCGTTTTGAAACTGTGCAAGAGCCCTTTGGAGGTGGACAGCTACCGCCCCATTAGCCTCACCAACGTTCTTTGCAAGCTTCTCGAACGGATGGTGAGCCGGCGCTTGCATTGGGTACTGGAGTCTCAGGGCCTTCTGGCTCCGTCTCATGGTGGGTTCCGTAAAGGCCGCTCCGCCGCCGACAATCTGGTGAGCCTGGAGTCGGCCATCCGTACTGCCTTTGCCCGCCGTCAGCACCTGGTCGCTGTCTTTTTCGACATGCGGAAGGCGTACGATACGACATGGCGTCATCACATCCTTTCTACGCTTCATGGATGGGGTCTACGGGGCCCTCTGCCGATCTTTATCTGCAATTTCCTGTCGTATCGTACCTTCCGCGTGCAAGTCGCAGCCTCATATAGTTCCTCCCACGTCCAGGAGAACGGCGTGCCACAGGATTCTGTTTTAAGTGTCTGCCTGTTTTTAATAGCCATTAACGGCCTCGCTGCGGCCGTGGGAAATTCTGTCTCCGCTTCCCTGTATGCTGACGACTTCTGCCTTTACTACAGCTCTATTGGCATTGCAGCTGCAGAACGTCAGCTACAGGGCGCTATCCGCAAGGCGCAGTCTTGGGCTGCAGCGCATGGTTTTCAGTTTTCGGCTGCCAAGACCCGCGTTATGCATTTCTGCCGGCGCCGAACGGTCCATCCTGAGCCGCGGCTTTCTCTTGACAACGAACTTCTTGCTGTGGTGGAGACCCACAGGTTTTTGGGGGTGGTTTTCGATGCCCGGTTGACTTGGCTGCCTCATATCCGGCAGCTTAAACAGACGTGTTGGCGGCATCTAAATGCTCTGCGATGCCTTAGCCACACCAGGTGGGGCGCCGACCGATCTACTCTCCTACGGCTCTACCAGGCGTTAATCCAGTCCCATCTGGATTATGGGAGCCTGGCTTATGGCTCAGCATCCCCATCTGTGCTGCGGGTACTGGACCCAATCCTACACAGCGGCATACGGCTTGCCACTGGTGCTTTCCGCACCAGCCCTGTGGACAGCATGCTAGTGGAGGCAGGTGTCCCTCCCCTGCGGTTACGGCGTCAACGTTTGCTAGCCGCTTATGCTGCCCATGTTTTAAGCTTGCCCGGGCATCCACACTATCGTCTCCTGTTCCCGCGATCGGTTGTCCATCTGCCCGAATGTCGGACCCGGTCTGGTTGTACAATCGCGGTCCGCGTCAAAGAGCTTCTCTCTGGGCTTCGGGTTTTCACTGTTCCACCTCCTTTCCGGGCCACTTTGCATACACCCCCATGGTGTGTTCCTCGCCCTTGCCTTCGACTCGACTTGGCACAGGACCCGAAGGACTCAGTCCCTCCAGAGGCCTTCCGCCGCCGCTTTTATTCCATCCTGGCCACGTATCAGGGCTCTGGCATTGTTTACACCGACGGTTCGATGGTTGCTGGTCGTGTCGGGTATGCGCTCACTCTAGGGGACCGTTCCGAACAACGTTCCTTGCAGGATGGCTGCAGCGTTTACACTGCTGAGCTGGTCGCCATCTTTTGTGCCCTAGAGTATATCCGCTCCTGCTCAGGTGAGTCCTTCGTTATCTGTAGCGATTCCCTGAGCGGTTTACGAGCTCTCGACCAGTGTTTCCCTCGTTCTCGTCTGGTGATGGCTATCCAAGAGTCTCTGCATACTCTTGCCCGTTGCGGCCGCTCTGTGGTCTTTGTGTGGACCCCCGGTCATGTCGGTATCCCGGGTAATGAACATGTTGACCGCCTGGCGAAAGAGGCCACCAGTAAGCCATCTCTGGACGTTGGCCTCCCAGAGACTGATTTGCGGGCAGTCTTCCGCCGCAAAATTTTGGCGCTATGGGACGATGAATGGCGCGAACTGACAACGCGCAATAAACTCCGTGCTGTCAAGGAGACGACGGCTGTGTGGCGGTCATCCCTGCGAGCCACTCGCAGGGTCTCAGTAGTTCTTTGCCGGCTCCGCATTGGCCACTCCCGGCTGACACACAGTTATTTACTGCGCCGGGAGGACCCTCCTCTATATCGCTGTGGGGCGGCTTTGACAGTGGCCCACATTTTGATGGCCTGCCCCCTTTTAGCTGTGGTCAGGCAGACATTTGCGCTGCCTGATACGCTCCCTGCCCTTTTAACAGACGACTCCACTATGGCTGACTTAGTTTTACGTTTTATTCGGGCAGGGGGATTTTATCATTTAATCTGAGTGTTTCTGTTTTATTTTATTGTTTTGTGTTGATTCTGGCCTTTGGCCTATGATTTTAAACTGATTTTTTTAATGTGTTTCTAAGTGGTTGGCTTTTCCTTTTTTATTTCTATGGTCGGCCAACCAGCGTCACACTCTGTGTGGTTTTAGTTCGTTTTGTATTGTCTTTGTCTCAGTTTCTCTTGTTCTGTATCATCTGTGATCTATTCTGTTCCTCGTTTTTATTCTCTGTGGGTGTTCTTTGTATTTGGAAAAAGGGACCGATGACCGTAGCAGTCTGGTCCCTTTAATCCCCCAAACCAACCAACCAACCAATATAATGATAGATTTGCTGTTAAACAGTCAGAATAGTTAACAGCGTACTACCTTGAAAATATTTCTGGCTGGAACTGTGTAGCATCTACCAACTCTCATTGTTCTCTTCTTCTTCTTCTTCTTCTTCTTTTTTTTTTTGGGGGGGGGGGGGGGGATATTAATAGTATTGCAGTCTTATATGACAGAGTACTATATGAGGAAGACAACCACTGCCTGTTTAGAGTAGGTATGGGTAACAAATGCTGACCCATGGTGTGTGTGTGTGTGTGTGTGTGTGTGTGTGTGTGTAATTTTTTTATTTATTTTTTATTATTATTTTTGTCCTTGACGTTAATGGTTAGGAGTAACGCACAGATATAAGTGGCACCCCTTTTCCGATATGCCACGCCAATGAAATATGCCTCGAAATATGCATTTTTGAGAGTACATTTATTTTATGTTTACCGCTTCGTCAGATGTTAAATTTAGTTGTGTGTTGTGAACATTGTATCTTTGCGTATGACGTTTTACAGTAGCTGTCTGACGTTTTACAGTAGCTCTCTTAAAGCTTCCATTGCAGAATTCTGCAATGCTGTTACCGTATTTTACGGACTATAAGATGCACCTTAATTTTTAAGCAATTTTTTAAAAAAATAACATTTTTGCAATTTTTATTATTAGATTGCAAAGCCAGACTACAAGAGGTATTCGTGTATAAAACCAAACTGACCTTTCAAATCCCTGAAAACTGTCATCTGAACTTTCTTCTTCTTCTTCCTCCTCCTCTTCCTCCTCCTCCTCCTCCTCCTCCTCCTCCTCCTCTTCATTGTAATTGTTGTCCTCTTCATATATATAAGTTGGTCTTCACTGCCATAGAGAGTGTTACTTATGCTGCACTTCTTGAAAGATTTAACAATAATGTCCTCTCTTAGTCTAGATAACTGTTTTATCCACTGACACACTCGTCTGATTGTAGATCATTTTAAAGCTCCCTTCAGTGTGAATTCATTTTGGATTTCATCCATTTGTTTCATTCCTCTCTCATACACATTTAAATGGTTTATTTATCACGACATCAAGAGGTTGCATTTGTGAAGTAAGTATTCTTGTAATAACAGAAATATCTGGTTTTCACTGTCTCAGTGTCTCTTTTACAGAATTTTTCAGATGACTACTAAACTGATCTAGCACAAGAAGAGAACTGTTCTTCAGTAAAGCACCTTTCCTTTCCTCCCATACTTGGACTTGGTTAACCCATAATTTCATACCAGCCTCATCCATTCAACTCTTGTCATGTATGTGAACAACAGCACTGGTGGTATTTCAGGAGGTTTTGGCATTGTTTTGCATTTGAAAATGATCATTAGCATAACACGAAAGGACAACAGTGTAGTGCATTTTTTCATGTCCATTTGTTTTTAGAGTTACAGTTTCAGCACCTTTCATGACAACAGTTTTGTTATGTGGCACCTTGAGTGCCAGAGGAGTTTTATCCATATTTGCTAATTGGCTTAGTTCCAGTCTAGTTTTCTTTCAGTGTTGAATAATAAAGCAATGGAAAGATAACATTTTCTCTTCATACTCTTGTGGCATTCTCAGATATTTTGGTTTTGGTTCTCATTCTAAGTCCATGATGCTTCATGAACCTATAGCATGAACCAACTCCACCGTTAAAGTCTGTTAAGTTCCACTGTAGCACTAGCTTACAAATGTGTATTTAAATGATTTTGGACTAATTCCAATGCCATTTTGATGGTGTCCTTCAATCTATTTCAGTACCTCATTTTCTAGTATTGGCCATTTTGCATTCAGTCCTCTATTTGCACATTTAGTCTTCATCATTTTTTTCAGTTCTTCTTTACTACCCAGCAATTGCGAATGCGTTTTTTCTGTTGGTGGAGGGCTGAAATGCCACTCAGATGCTATGTTTCTGTGTTCTTCTGCCTATGCTATTACTTTCAATCTATAGCCTGCATCATATGAATATCTTTTATCTTTTCGCCATTACGAAACTAGCTACTAAAAAAACTATTGTACTGTTACTGATAACACAAATGACTTTCAGTTCAAGTTCACTGGCACCATAGACTGCAATGACACATCATAGGCTAGACAGTGTTCTGGGTTTGTGATGGCAGGGCAGGAGCAAGACAGTGTTAGCAAGCTTATGAATCCCAGCAACTCATGTTTGTTGCATAGGTGCACTGCTGCTGCCACTTGAATCCCATGTTGCCAGATAGAGATAGGTTTCCCCCAATATCAAATAGATGGCCTTTTTAAGACTGGTGGGAATTTAACTCAAAGATTCAACATTTTTGTATTAATGTCGAGTATAGGAAGTCCCTGAATTTTGGAGGCAAATTTTTCTAAGAAAGATGTGTGCCTTATAGTCCATAAAATATGGTGCTAAAGAAAATATGTTTGTGATGTATAAATAAAAGTAAACAACTGAAGATGGGTTCCCAGGCACCTTTAAATGAAAAATAAATGTCTGTAAAAGCAGCCGATTGCAGATAATTCATTATAAATTCAGTTCCCATAGACTGTGCCTTCTAATGATTTTTATTCGTGTATTTGCGCATTACCAACAAAACAAAGGTAGGATTCAATAGTTGTAATGTTCTAATGAGTCCATAGTGGATAAGAATTATTTACCAATATTAATACAAGGAAGAATAGAAAAACAAAATATGGCAATGAGATAGACACTCACAGTCGACAGACAATTAGGAGTAACATTGCAAATTTCTTTTGTGGCATGATTGAAACCCATTGTGGGCCATCAGTTGTCCAACCACGGTGTAGAGGATAGGTGGAATAATAGAAAGGCACATAAAGAAGCAGGTGAACATTGTAACTCAGTTTTGGGTTCGGTCAAACATGGCCACAGTTTACTGGTAGCCTTCTTACAGATGGACATCCTTTGATTGGGTAGAATGTTCCAATGACTGGAATGGGATGTGATGGGTAATTATATAAGTATTCCAGCCACATTTTCTGTAATATCTACAGATTTGATGGCACAGTTTGTAAACTGTGCAAATGAACTTTTGTATTGTACTGTTCTCAATGTTCTTACTTTTTGTTTTCAAAGCTCATAATTTTCCCTCTGTCAAACTTGCAGCAGTGCACACATAGCCAGATATTTAATGTGTGCTGGGATGTGAGACTCTCTGGTTCCTTTATAGTTTCTGGAAAAGAAAGAAAAAACTGATAGCTACATATGCCTATGCACCCTGAAATCCATTTCAGTGATATTGTCTGTCTTCTTCATATCTAGAAAGTAGACTACTGCATGAAGGTCAACAATCTTTGTGCAACAGTAATTATTCATTTTTTATCTGTTGATCTTGTTGCTTGATTTGCTCTTCAGTCTGAAGAATGGTTTGATGTGTGTTTCCACTGTAGTCATCCTGTTCAGGCCTCTTCATATCTGCAGATCTAGCACTACCAACATCAATTCAATCCTACTTACTGTTATCAGGTCGTGGTCTCCGCCTACAGTTTTTACCCCCCACACTTCCCTCCATTACATCCCTTGATTGGCATTCTTAACCCATTTACAGTGAAAATGTGTGTTTTTTAAGGTCTGACTGCTTGCATGATTTTCCATGTCATTTGCTACTACTACTACTACTACTACTACTAATTATTATTATTATTATTATTATTATTATTATTATTATTATTATATTACTATTTCTGTTGTTCTTGTTGTTCATTATGGATTACTTTTACAGTTACATTGGAAATACATGGTCATTGATGAAGGCCATCGCATGAAAAATCATCACTGCAAGTTAACACAGGTTTTGAACACTCATTATGTTGCCACTCACCGTCTGCTCCTTACTGGTACACCTCTTCAGAACAAGTTGCCTGAACTTTGGGCATTGCTGAACTTTTTACTTCCCTCTATATTCAAATCCTGCAGTACATTTGAACAGTGGTTCAATGCACCATTTGCTACAACTGGAGAAAAGGTAAATTGCACCACATATTTTTTGGCTGTCCATTCCTCTTTCCTTTACAATTTTTAGTCGTAGTGTAATGTACCATCTTTATTTTATTAAAATTCATTCATTTGTGCTTATTAATAAATTTGTTACTGAGTACATTAATTTGCAAATATTGTTATTATAGTGCCTCTGAATTGTCTGGTGTTTACATCAAGTATTTCTGCATTAACACACTAGAAGAAAATTGTTAATAGCATTGACAATGTGAAAAGAGTGATTCTTCGTTTTACACGCTTGTCATATGTTGCCATATACTAGTGAAAAATAAAAAATTCTTAAGACATTTGCATAGGGAACTGAAAGAGCACGTATAGGTAGAGCATCATCCTGTGTACAAAATATAGAAACCACAAACTGCACATTAAAACAATTGAACCCATAACACTTATCTTTTTGAAAATTTGGTTTTTTGTTTTGGGCATCATACTTGACAGGTAAACACTGTAGACATACTAGGTCAGAGTTGTCAAACACAATTTTCGTAATTAACTCAATTCATCACTATATTTGGTCTACAACTTCCCTTCTGCCATACTACAATAGATGGCAGTAGCGACAAGTGATGGTTCAGGTGGTGGGTCATGAGTGGGTCACGCAACCAGCTTAGGCATTTGTAAACATAGCCCCGTCAAAATATTGGTCGATTTGTGATTCATCATGAAGTTATTCTTGATTGAATATGTCAACTTATGAGCCCAATTGTCATCATTTGGGGGAAGTTTTAATTTTCTGTTTTAACATGAAGAAATCTGTGGTCAAGGCTCATAAAATGCTGGGTACGACCTGTGACAAAGCACTTATTAGTGAAAGAATTTGCAGAGAATGATTTCAACACTTCAAGGACAGTTTTTTTTTACACTTAATGCTGTCTTGGTGGTGGAAGAGAGAAGGTTATCGAAGCTACTGAAACTGATGGAAACAATCACACAAGATCATTATCGAAAGCAGTTGATGTGAGCTGAGCACTGAAAGACAAGTGACCACAATACAGTGATAGACATTAAAAGGTGATTTTGGCATGACAATGCTCAATCCCATGTTACAAAACCTGTCATAACATACTTGGAAAGACTGAAAATTAGAAGCCTTACCCTACCCACTGTGTTCTCCAGACATTGTCAGATTCACAATTAGACTCATAAGAAATCATTAATGTTCATAGCACAAATTAGGAATGATGTTGCATTCACACTGTAATCTAGAGCTGTCATCAACCATTTGCTGGAAGCTGAGCTACCATCAAGGTTGCAGATTGCCAGGCTTGCTTTCAAACTTATAAATGTGTCATGTGCCTCTGATGCTGTAGGAAAAGACGCAACTGGTGGGATGAATGATCCAAAGTTGTTGTTGATGGTGATGGTGAAGATGAAGATAACACACTGTGCTTTTGTGTCAGGGATCGTCATTTACAAGTGTGATATAAACCAGGAGTGTGACAATTATATGAATGAATCAGGCAGTGTTATATAGTCATCTCTGGGCATTGTTGTGTTGGGAGCTACAATATACTTTGGCCATACAATTTTGCTTTGTTGGGTGAATGCTAAACAGTCCAGGATATAATTCAGCCCATTCTGTTGCCATTCCATAAACATAAAGGAGAAGTGCTCTTCCAGCAGAATGATGCAATTGCATATACACTTTCTGAATTACTCAGTGTGTTCTCTGAGGTGAATATGAATATGAGACTGAACATGTCTGGGACAAGATGGGGTTGTATCTTGCTCATTCTACATTACTTTTAACATCCCTTAACCAGTTATGACAATGGATGGATGTATCAGTGGTCACTATCTCCCAAAATGAGATTTCTTGCTTTTATGATTGTCTCCATGTGCAGTTGAAGAACTGCTAGTGGAGGCTATACAAGGTAGTGAAATTGCTGTTAAAGTTAAATTTGTCCATATGAACATGACCAAGTAGCTGTAGTAATATTGCATGTACGCTCTATGTAGTTAGTTAGTTATTTTCATGTTCCACGGATCATTTATGTGATAAGTCGTAACGATGTGGAATGAGTAATTTTATATTCATGTCACAAATTATTTTGTAAATATGCCTCCATGCTGGTATCATTTACAAGGTTTTTTTATTTATTTAATTTTTAAGAAAACATACAGATGCACGTTTGAAATTGCTATCCACAACCTTTTACACATTACAGTAACAGAAATTCTTCTAGAGAACAGGAATTGTAAAAGAGAAACTTTTTCAGTTTATTTTCAAATTTTACTTTGCTCTCTGTCAGACATTGTATGCCTGTCACTGGGTAAGCGATAAAACTTTTGGTTGCAGCATTGTGTACCCCTTTTTGTGCCAAAGACAACCTTAATGTGGTGTAATGAATGTAATTTTTTCCTTCTGGTTTTGTACTTATGTACATCACTGTTCCTTTTGAACTGCAGTGAATTATTTACAACAAACTTCATAAGAAAATAAATATACCGTGAAGCAGTAGTCAGAATCCCAACTCCTTAAACAGATGTCTACAAGATGATCGTTAGTCAGCACCATATATTATTTTTACAGCACGTTTCGAGCAGTGAAGAATTTCTTTCCGCAGAATGTTATTTGTATGGCATTATTGAATGAAAATTTACAGAATATGTCAACTTACTGACTTGTCTCTCCCCAAGATTTGCAATGATTCTAAGAGCAAATGTGGCTGAACTAAATTGTTTTACAAGTTCCAAAACGTGCTTTTTCCATTTTAAATTCTCATCAGTATAGACACCCAAGAATTTTTAATTTTACACCCAGTTCCTTCACCATGTGTCACACTTAACATTGGTGTAGTACTCATCAATGTGCAGAACTGAATATATTTGTGTCTTCTTAAAGTTGAGGGTGAGACCATTCACAGAATACCAGTTAGTGATGCTTTTAAGAACATTGTTTACCATATCTTCTGTTGCATATGTGTCCTTAGATTGATTACAATACTAGTGTCGTGTGAAAAGAATTTATTCTGCTTGTTGTGTATTATACAGCAGATCATTTACATATTTTATGAATAATAGTGGACCTAAGATTGACCCATGGGGAACCTCATATGTGATTTCTCCCCAGTCATAATAATATCCCTGGACTACATTGGTTGAATTTCTAAGTACAAATTTCTGCATGGTTTGGGTTAGATATGACAGTGTCCCTGGTTGGCTATACCATTAGTCCCATAAAAGCTCAGTTTATCTAGGAGAATATTGTGATTCACACAGACAAATGGCTTATATAAGTCACAGAAACTACCTACCAGTGTTATTTTGTTATTTAATTCTTGTAAAATTTGGTGAGTGAACATGTAAATGGCACTTTCAGCAGAGCAATTCTTCTGAAATTCAAACTGTGATTTACTGAGGATACTATTCTAGTGTACATCACCTTCTCAAAAATTTTGGAAAATTAAGTTAGTGGTGAAACAGATCGGTAGCTACTGACCCACTGGACTCGCATTCGGGAGGACGACGGTTCAATCCCGCGTCCGGCCATCTTGATTTAGGTTTTCCGTGATTTCCCTAAATCGCTCCAGGCAAATGCCGGGATGGTTCCTTTCAAAGGGCACGGCCGACTTCCTTCCCCATCCTTCCCTAATCCGATGAGACCGATGACCTCGCTGTCTGGTCTCCTTCCCCAAACCAACCAACCAACCAACCAGCTACTGACATATCTCCTATTGATTAGATTAGATTTACTTTCGTTCCAATTGATCCTTAATGAGGAGGTCCCCCAGGATGTGGAACATGTCAGAAAACAATAATACATGACAAATATTTTCAACTAAAACAGATAAGCTTTTTTTTTAATGAACACTATATGAAAGGATCATTTAAGAACTCTCATTTACTGAGATCGCATTAATGCACTGAATTAAACATATAATAGAACTACTACAATACTTCTTTACAATGAACATATTACTGTACTGAAATGGTGCATAAGTTAGACTCTCTCTCTCTCTCTCTCTCTCTCTCTCTCTCTCTCTCTCTCTCACACACACACACACACACACACACATTTTCAGATACGACAGGACTTATTATTTAGGAACAAATCTTTAGTACTTTCTTGGAGACCCCGTCCCCATCAAATCTATATGACCTTTATTGTTGAGAGAATATATAATTTTATTAATTTTAAAAGTGTTGCTTTTCTAACACACTGCTGTGATATTTCTCTTGAACTATTTGTCCACATATTTTCTGCTGTGTTTAAGAAATGATTATTAATCATATCTGCTACCTGTGACTGATCATTTATAGCCCTTCCATTTATGTTACTACTGATGCTATCCTGTTCTGTGGTTTATTGTTCTATCTCTTGTGTTACTGCACTCCATACAGCCTTAAGTGCTTTGTCAGGATTCCTGATTTCTGACATAATTGCATGTTGCGTGATTTTTAATAACTTTTCTTAGTAATTTTAGCAGTTTTTGTAGTGTACATCTGCTGCAGACTCTCTACTTGTTCTTGCCAACGTTTACGTTTCCCTTTTCCTGTCACAAGATACTTTAATGCCTGTAGTGATCCATGTTTCTTTACATAGCTTTCTAATGTTGTTTCTGCTTAGCTTGTGCGGAAGTCTATTTTCAAATAATCATATGTGTTTGTTGTGGAATAGATTAAATTTTTTATCAGAATTTGGTTCATTAAAATATTTCATCCTAGGTTGTCTCTTGTAAACAGTTCTTAAAAATATTTGTTCTGGAGTCTTTGATTATTCTGACTGATGTTTACTGAGGAGTATCAGTACTGTAAGCCACTGTCTTATTCATCATAACTAACTCTCCGTCATGATCAGTGAGAGCTTTGTTTACTGGACGTACAGTTATGAGGTTTGGAACTTAAATAGTGTGGCAATTATTTATTCACAACCGATACAAGAGAGTTACATGTTTTTACCTGTTTCTGTCTTTCAAAGTAGTCACCAGCGTTTTGTAGAACCGGTTGCCAGCGATGTGGAAGGCGTAGCGTACCATTAGCAGAACCTGTTCTGTTGATGGTGTGAATGGAGCAGTCTACAGCCTGTCGAATCTCTGAAACAGTTCTGAAGCGAATGCCCCTGGCGAAAGACAGTACCTTCGTCAGAAATTGCTGAGGCCATTAAAGAGCGTAGGTGGGCTCTACAGTATCATAAGCTGCACCCCTCTCTGGAGCACATAATAGCTTCTAAACGGCTCCGTGCCTGCATTCGCCAGCTTATAAAAAGACAGAAACAAGAGTGTTGGAAGAGGTACATGGCGACCATTGGATGCCATACGTCACCCTCTCAAGTCTGGACAAAGATCAGACATGTTTTTGGGTACCAGACCCCAGCAGGTGTCTCTGGCGTTACCATCAATGATGTGTTATCTACCGATACAAATGTGATTCCCAAGTGCATTGCTGAGCACTATGCTCGAGCCTCTGTATCGGAGAATTACCCTCCAGCCTTTCGCACTCTCAAACGGTGGATGGAAGGGAAAGTACTCACATTCACTACACACCACAGTGGACCCTATAACGCCCCATTTACAGAGCGGGAGCTCCTCAGTGCCCTTGCACATTGCCCCAACACAGCTCCTGAGCCAGTTCGGATCCAGTCAGATGATTAAACATCTCTCATCCAACTTAAAGTGACATCTCCTCGTCATCTTCAACCGAATCTGGTGCGATGACGTCTTTCCATCTCATTGGCGGCAGAGCGCCATCATACCAGTGCTCAAACCCAGTAAAAAACCCACTTGATGTATGGTGTGATGACGTCTTTCCATCGCAATGCCAGGAGAGCACCATCATACCGGTGCTCAAGCCCGGTAAAATCCCACTTGATGTGGATAGCTACCAGCCCATCGGCCTCACCAACATTCTTTGTAGGCTGTTAGATCGTATCGTCAGTCGGCAGTTATGTTGGCTCCTGGAGTCACGAGGCCTACTGGCTCCATGCCAGGGCGATTCCTGCCAGGGTCGCTCTACCACTGATATTCTTGTATCCCTCGAGTCTACAATCCGAAGGGCATTTTCCAGACGCCAACACCTTGTTGCTGTCTTTTTTTATTTACAAAAAGCTTAAGACACGAGCTGGCGACATCATATCATTGCCACATTGTATGAGTGGTGTCTCTGTAGCCTGCTCCTAATTTTTATCTGAAATTTCCTGTCGCTCCGTATTTTCTGTGCCCAGGTTGGTGCCTCCCATAGTTCCCCCCATATCCAGAAGAATGGGGTCCCGCAGGGCTCTGTATTGAGTGTATCTCTATTTTTAGTGGCCATTAATGGCCTAGCAGCAGCTGTAGGGCCGTCCGTCTCACCATCTCCATATGCAGACGACTTCTGCATTTTGTACTGCTGCTCCAGTACTGGTGTTTCTGAGCGGCGCCTACACGGAGCCATCCATAAGGTGCAGCCCTGGGCCCTAGCCCACGGCTTCCAGTTTTCAGCCACAAAGTCGTGTGTCATGCACTTCTATCAGTGTCATAATGTTCTTCCAGAGTCAGAACTTTACCTTAATGATGATCCACTCACTGTAGGGGAGACATATCGATTCTTAGGACTGGTTTTCGACACCCAATTGACTTGGCTTCCTCACCTTCATGAGCTTAAGTGGATGTGCTGGCAGCACCTCAATGCCCTCCGCTCCCTGAGCAACACCAATTGGGGTGCAGATTGCTCTACGCTGCTGCAGCTCTACAGAGCCCTTGTTCAATCCTGCCTTGACTGTGGGAGTCAGGTTTATGGTTCGGCGGCACCCTCGGCGTTGCGTTTACTCGACCCAGTGCACCATTGCGGCTTTCAACTAGTGACATCTACATCTACATCTACATTTATACTCCGCAAGCCTCCCAACGGTGTGTGGCGGAGGGCACTTTACGTGCCACTGTCATTACCTCCCTTTCCTGTTCCAGTCGCGTATGGTTCGCGGGAAGAACGACTGTCTGAAAGCCTCCGTGCGCGGTCTAATCTCTCTAATTTTACATTCGTGATCTCCTCGGGATGTATAAGTAGGGGGAAGCAATATATTCGATACCTCATCCAGAAACGCACCCTCTCGAAACCTGGCGAGCAAGCTACACCGCGATGCAGAGCGCCTCTCTTGCAGAGTCTGCCACTTGAGTTTATTAAACATCTCCGTAATGCTATCACGGTTACCAAATAATGCTGTGACGAAACACGCCGCTCTTCTTTGGATCTTCTCTACCTCCTCCGTCAACCCGATCTGGTACGGATCCCAAACTGACGGGAGCTTTTAGGACGAGTCCAGTGACCAGTGTCCTTAGTGGAGGCCAGAGTCCCTCCATTGAAGGTTAGGCGTGCACAACTGCTTGCCAGTTATGTTGCACGCATTCGTAGTTCTCCCGTGCATCCAAATTACAGTCTCTTTTTCCCAACCATGCGGTTCATCTCCCACATCGGCGGCCCAGGTCAGGGCTCACGATTGCGGTTCACATCCGATCACTTATATCTGAACTGGAGCCCTTCCCTTTACAATCTTCACTCTAAGTCCATTCACGTACACCTCCATGGTGTAAACGTTGTCCGAAGCTTCGCCTGGACCTTTCACATTGCCCTAAGGACTCAATTACTCCAGCGGCTCTCCGCTGCCACTTCCTCTCAGTTCTTGACGTGTTCCAAGGCTCTGAAGTTGTTTACACCAACGGCTTGATGGCTGATGGTCACATTCGCTTTGCCTACATTCACAGAAGCCATATTGAACAGCATTCCTTACCCAATGGCTGCAGTGTTTTCACTGCAGAGCTGGTGGCTATATCTCGTGCTCTTGAGCGCATCCATTCATGCCCTGGGGAGTCATTTCTTTTGTATACTGACTCCTTGAGCAGCCTACAAGCTGTTGACCAGTGCTACCCTCTCGTCATCCTTTGGTAGCGACCATCCAGGAGTCCATCTATGCTCTGGAATGGTCCAGTTGTTCAGTGATGTTTGTCTGGACCCCAGGTCATGTTGGAATGCCCAGCATTGAACTTGCCGACAGGCTACACTGAAACCGCTTCTGGAGATCGGTATCTCTGAAACTGACCTGCATTCAATATTACGCCTCAAGGTTTTTGAGCTTTGGTAGATGGAATGGCATAACAGTACACACAACAAACTGGGTATCATTAAGGAGACTACGAATGTGTGAAAGTCTTCATGCGGGCCTCTTGCAGGGACTCTGTGGTTCTCTGTTGGCTCCGCATTGGCCATGCTTGGCTGACCCATGACTATCTCCTGCGCCGTGAAGACTCGCCTCAGTGTTGGTGCGACGTCCTGTTGACAGTGGCCCATATATTGTTGAGCTGTCCTCCTTTGGCTGGCCTGTGACAAAATATTCAATTACCGGAATCATTACTGTTAATTTTATCTGACAATGCGTCATTGGCTACTTTACCATATTTACTCAAATCTAAGCCGCACTTTTTTTCCGGTTTTTGTAATCCAAAAAACCGCCTGCGGCTTAGAATCAAGTGCAAAGCAAGTGGAAATTGTGAAAAATGTTGGTAGGTGCTGCCACAACTAACTTCTGCCATCGAATATATGTAGCGCTACGCAGGGATGCTTTGTAGGCACAAAGATAAATACTGGCGCCAAAACCTCTGCGTCAGTAAATAAATTTTTTAAAAAAAGGTGGAAGACGAGCTTTTTTTCTCCGCCCCGAGTTTCGACAACTACATTTTCATACATTAGCCAATGAAGTAAATACAAATTCCGTTTTGTTCATCTTCGAATGTAGCAGAATTTCAATGTACTACGAAAATCCGACTGGCAAGACTGTTTGGGATGTTTGTCAATATGGCCAACTCTACGTTCTGAATTTTTTCCTACCTGTGAGAAGGGATGGTTGCTAATAGGAACCTGATGAAATGTGAATCACATGAAGTATTCTCTTCACCTTAAGAATTATTCGAATATAAACATTTTGCCATGTATTCTTTCGTGTTTGCTACTGTCTCATTTAAATCCTGTCTGCCTAATAAAGTACGAAACTAGAGTGAGACAACAGCAAACGCGGAAGAATATACGTATCGTGTCATGTTTATATTCGTATTATTCTTATGCCTAATAGTGATACAGTCAGAAATGAAGCATGGCAACTGACTAGATTTTTAAATCTAAGATGACTAATTTCTGTGCAGAATTTGATGTACTATAGAAGCAGCCACAAAGATTTTTAAACGGAGAAAAGTTTTCGCCCAACTCTCGTTCAGAACATGTTCTACCATATGCAGTCTATTATTTGGTTCTTGTTGATCATTATCAAAGGAAGCAGCAGTGTAAGTAACAACAAATAGCTATCAATCAAACGCTTTTAATTTAACAAATAGCAGTCTCTTGCCATTGTTTCGCTAATGAGACGATTCCTCTCTCTGTACCTTTTTTTTTTTTTTTTTAAAAAAAAGCGGTGGTAGCGCGCACAAAAGCAAGCCATGCCGCGAGCGGCGACAGGCCGTAAACAAACAATGCGACAAACAATGCATGACACAATACAGTAATGCATTTTCAGCTTAGAGTGACGTAAACAAAGAAAACGGCACTTATCAGATCAAAGTAAAAAAAGCAATCAATTCAAACCAGACGAAGCATGTGAAAAAGGAAGGGTACCCGCATAAATACGGACGGAGCGCCTGATGCATAGCAATGGCTACCTGGTAAAGCTTAACTGCTAAGCTTACGACTCGAACCAAACTACTGTGGCTGTATCATCGTTCATTGGACCTAAATTGTGTCTCATATTACAATGGACCAACTTTGTTTCGATTTGGAGGTGCGGCCTAAAACTTTTCTCCCCCCTTGAATCTCGAGTCTCAAATTTCAGGTGCGGCTTAGATTCGGGAAATTTTTTTCCCTTTATTTCAAGTCTCATTTTTCAGGTGCGGCTTAGATTCGAGTGCGGCTTGGATTCGAGTAAATACGGTAGTTTTTCGTTTTATACGTGATGGTGGGTTTTATCATTCTATATAAGTTTTAGTGCATGTCCCTTGTCCCTCTATGTTCTCCGCCCTAGTGCTTTTAGGCTGGAGGTTTTAATGTGTCACAGAATGGCTGACTTATCCGTTTTCTTCTCGTGATCAGCCAGCCATGGTCATCTCCTCTCTTGCTTTAATTTCTTCTACTTGTTTCTTGCGTCTCTCTGTGGTTTTATTGTTAATTTTGTCCATTTTAGTGTTTGTTGCCCTTCTGTGGTCTTGTGGTCTTTCCTTTCTTCCATCTTTGTGTTGTATGTCTTGTTTGTTTCCCTTTCTCCCTTGTGGAATTATTTTAATCAGAACAAGGGACTGATGACCTAGCAATTTGGTCCCTTTCCCCCGCTCTTTTAAACCAACCAACCAATCAACCATGTAACATATTTAACCCTGTGGTTATGTGGTGTTCAGACAGGCACAAGATGTCTGTCTTTTCAGAACTCTCTGAATTTTCCAACAGACAAGAAGCTGTTTTACCTTATTATTCAGTCCTCTAATATTCTTGTGAAGTAAGTTAACCTTACTTTTCTGACCATTCTTAGGCATTTTGTAGGGCTCTTCTGTTATTAATGTGTATAATGTTTAATTCCTGTGGGACCATTCTTTCATGGTGTTCATATTTAGTCATATTTAATCTCATGCTAGTGTATGTCTCCCAACAGTTCTTGATATTTCATGAGCAATGACTCAATAGTTGGTGCCATTTGCTCCAAATTTAATTTTTTGTAAACTAAAAGATTAATATGAAGCCATCAGACTTTTCACATTGAAAATATCAAGGTATAATTCTTTTAAGACTATGTAATATTTAGTAATGCTCCATTTGTATCTGAAAATGAATTGGTGCTGACTGTGAAAGGAGAAACATTTGTCATCAGAACAGTTAAAAAGAACCTAAAACAGTTGAAGTAATTTTTTAAATTGGTTAAAAAATAGAACCCTTGTGGTGAATATATTTGTAGTATATTTAAGGCAGTGTAGTGTCCTCCATTTCACTTTACATCATTGAAGTAATGAATCAGCATACCTGAATTCAATGTGTTCTGTTATACACAAGTAATTAACACAAAAGCTGGCCTGGGTGGCCAGGCGGTTCTAGGCGCTACAGTCTGGAACAGTGTGACCGCTACAATCGCAGGTTCGAATCCTGCCTCGGGCATCGACGTGTGTGATGTCCTTAGGTTAGTTAGGTTTAAGTAGTTCTAAGTTCTAGGGGACTGATGACCTCAGTAGTTAAGTACCATAGTGCTCAGAGCCATTGGAACCATTTTTGAATTAACACAACAGTCAAGTCATGAATAAACACTCATCTGTCAAAACTGTAATGTCAAAGAGTTAACATAATACTCTAATGTGTATCTGCTGTACAAAGCACAATCAAATACACTTTGCATGTTATTCTGAAGTTAGTCAATGCTTTCCACACAGCCCCCCCTTCCCCTCCCCCCTCCCACACCCCTGCCCCACATGGTAGGGTGGAGTTCTTGGAATGTGTAGGTACTTGTACCGCTCACATCAGCATGCCCTGATTTAGACTGCTGGTGTCTCCGGCGTTTCTTCTATATATTCTTGTTAAGCCAAGGGTAATACTGTGGTTGTTTGCCCAGTGTCTCCACTGGTCTGCTTCAGAGTCATGGGCATGGCTTTCTGATTTTTCTCATGAACTATAGCAGTGTCCGATGTAAGCAGATATGCTGACTTGTTTTAGTGACACTATTTGTGGCTTGTCAATATATTGTATGTTTGCTGTGTTTTAAAACCATAAATGCACCAGGGTGTGGTTGTTGTAACAGCAGATGCACTGCATCTGTTCTTAACATTACATGCGAGCATGTTTTCAGATCACTGTATATGAAAATCTTCTGATCTCTGTAGCGTGATGCGGGTGAATGGAAGAGCTTGAATATGTGGGCCTTCATTTGCTGTAGCAGGTACAGCAGTTCTGTCTCCCTCAGTATTTGTTGAATTGAAAAAAACTGCGATAGTAGGGGTTACGTCTCATCATAGATCATCACCTTTGTCAATGCCCCCATGTCTGGCTTACGTTCAGTGTGGAGCCCATATAAAGCCAGTGGCAGAGCAGACTTCCAACTATCTTCGTGACCCATAAGTGCGGCTTTCAATGTCTTGCCAGCCCTCTACCATCCCAGTGCTTGCTGGGTGGCAGTTGGTTGTATGGTGGTGTTGGAACCAAATGACTTGGAAAGCTTCAGGAATGTGGTCAATTTGGACTGTCATCCCTGACCCATAGTAATGTGTGACAGACAGCCGAACTATGATATCCATGCCATTAAAAAAAATTCTTGCTATTGTATTTACTGAAGTGTCACTGATTGGGACTGCCTCAGTCCACTGAGTGTATATGTCGATGGTGGTAAATATGTAGCAATATCCTTCTGATGATCTGTATGTACGTGGGAGAACCGACCTGTTCCCTCTGGAAACACCCTCACCAGTTGGCATACATGTCTGCCCACTTTCCATTGCTGACACACTATGCATGTTCTCGCCCACTGGCGAAAATCTTTTCTTTATTCTTGAAAAGGATAGACTGCTACTCACCATAAAGGTGACACATTGAGTTGCAGACAGGCAGAACAAAACATCTGTAACAATTAAGCTTCCAGCCAAAGCCTTCTTCAGCAAAGAAAACACATTCATTCACTCAAGGAAGCACACATGACCGCCGTCGCCGGCAGCTCAGACCAGAATATGGCATTCCATGTCTAGCTGCTGGAGATGGCGGTCATGTATACATGATGTGTGCTTGCTTGTGAGTGAATATATATATATATATACAGGGTGTTTCAAAAATGACCGGTATATTTGAAACGGCAATAAAAACTAAACGAGCAGCGATAGAAATACACCGTTTGTTGCAATATGCTTGGGACAACAGTACATTTTCAGGCGGACAAACTTTCGAAATTACAGTAGTTACAATTTTCAACAACAGATGGCGCTGCAAGTGATGTGAAAGATATAGAAGAGAACGCAGTCTGTGGGTGCGCCATTCTGTACGTCGTCTTTCTGCTGTAAGCGTGTGCTGTTCACAACGTGCAAGTGTGCTGTAGACAACATGGTTTATTCCTTAGAACAGAGGATTTTTCTGGTGTTGGAATTCCACCGCCTAGAACACAGTGTTGTTGCAACAAGACGAAGTTTTCAACGGAGGTTTAATGTAACCAAAGGACCGAAAAGCGATACAATAAAGGATCTGTTTGAAAAATTTCAACGGACTGGGAACGTGACGGATGAACGTGCTGGAAAGGTAGGGCGACCGCGTACAGCAACCACAGAGGGCAACGCGCAGCTAGTGAAGCAGGTGATCCAACAGCGGCCTCGGGTTTCCGTTCGCCGTGTTGCAGCTGCGGTCCAAATGACGCCAACGTCCACGTATCGTCTCATGCGCCAGAGTTTACACCTCTATCCATACAAAATTCAAACACGGCAACCCCTCAGCGCCGCTACCATTGCTGCACGAGAGACATTCGCTAACGATATAGTGCACAGGATTGATGACGGCGATATGCATGTGGGCAGCATTTGGTTTACTGACGAAGCTTATTTTTACCTGGACGGCTTCGTCAATAAACAGAACTGGCGCATATGGGGAACCGAAAAGCCCCATGTTGCAGTCCCATCGTCCCTGCATCCTCAAAAAGTACTGGTCTGGGCCGCCATTTCTTCCAAAGGAATCATTGGCCCATTTTTCAGATCCGAAACGATTACTGCATCACGCTATCTGGACATTCTTCGTGAATTTGTGGCGGCACAAACTGCCTTAGACGACACTGCGAACACCTCGTGGTTTATACAAGATGGTGACCGGCCACATCGCACGGCCGACGTCTTTAATTTCCTGAATGAATATTTCGATGATCGTGTGATTGCTTTGGGCTATCCGAAACATACAGGAGGCGGCGTGGATTGGCCTCCCTATTCGCCAGACATGAACCCCTGTGACTTCTTTCTGTGGGGACACTTGAAAGACCAGGTGTACCGCCAGAATCCAGAAACAATTGAACAGCTGAAGCAGTACATCTCATCTGCATGTGAAGCCATTCCGCCAGACACGTTGTCAAAGGTTTCTGGTAATTTCATTCAGAGACTACGCCATATTATTGCTACGCATGGTGGATATGTGGAAAATATGGTACTATAGAGTTTCCCAGACCGCAGCGCCATCTGTTGTTGAAAATTGTAACTACTGTAATTTCGAAAGTTTGTCTGCCTGAAAATGTACTGTTGTCCCAAGCATATTGCAACAAACGGTGTATTTCTATCACTGCTCGTTTAGTTTTTATTGCCGTTTCAAATATACCGGTCATTTTTGAAACACCCTGTATGTGTGTGTGTGTGTGTGTGTGTGTGTGTGTGTGTGTGTTTCTTCCTTTTTTTGGGTGAAGGCTTTGGCTGAAAGCTTAATTGTAACAGTTTTTTGTTGTGCCTGTCTGCAACTCAATATGTCACCTTTATAGTGAGAAGCGATCTATCCTTTTTCTTGTGTTGATGATACTCCAACCTGGAGTTTCCATTCTTTGATCTTCTTCATGCTGGGCCACACGAAACGTTCTGTCAACAGTTCAATGCTGGTTTCTGTGGTGGGTCGGTTAGGTTATGAATACTGTCAGAAAATACTTTGCATAACTTTTCCAGCACAAATGATCTGGGGCTGGTTTTGGAAATATCACACCAAATCATATACTTAGCCCCTAACAGCTGCACCTGTTTAAGCTGTAGCTCTGCTGAACTGCTGTGTAAATATTCCTACAGCTGTCTATTGGCAGTCTGTGCTATGCAGAGTTGCTTGTAATCAACTGTGTGTGAGATATATTTAATTTGTGGAGGGGGGGGGGGGGGGGAGGAGGGAAGCTATTATGTTCTCTGCTTCTTTTGTGTGCCTTATGTCTGTGGTGAAATGGCTGACAAACTCAAGCTGGTGGAATTGTCATGGTGAACAGCTATCCTTGCATTTGCTCTAGGCAAACATGATAGGTTTGTGGTCCATAAAGATTACAAAAGACCTAGCCTCCACATAGGGGCAAAAGTGTCACATGGCTTTATAAATGGTTAATAGCTCCCAGTTGTATACATTACACTTGGTTTGAGCCTTCATAGATTTACAAGATAAAAAACCCCAGCTAACATCCACCATTATCACTAAGGTCACATCTTGAACTGGATGGGTCAAAAGAAATGCTTTTTCCAACCTTCTCGAGAGCCCGTTGCATTTCCAGTGTCCATGGGGAAGGGCCTTGGCCCATTGCGTCATTACCCAACAATGTTACCATCAGTGTTGCTTGAATCCCTGCTGCTCCCGGTAGGTGTCACCAACTAAAATTCATGGTTCCCGGGAATCTTCTTAATCGTTGAAAATCTGTTGTGCATGGTGTGGCCTGATGGTGTCAATTTGTCTTTAAACGGATGAGCTCTGGCCAACGGATGAGCAAACTTTCAATCGAATCTGCCATCACAACTAAGTCATCCGCATGTGCAAGACTGCTTATTTTGTGTTCACATATCTTAATCTCACACAGCCAGTCTATTGTTTTCAACATATGATCCATAAATAATATGAACAACAGTGGAGACAGGTTGCAACCTTGTCTTACCCCTGAAACTATTCTGAACCATGAACTCAATTTACCGTCAACTCTAACTGCTGCCTGACTATCCATGTAAAGACCTTTAATTGCTTGCAAAAGTTTGCCTCCTATTCCATAATCTCGTAGAACAGACAATAACTTCCTCCTAGGAACCCGGTCATATGCCTTTTCTGGATCTATAAAGCATAGATACAATTCCCTGTTCCACTCATAACACTTCTCCATTATTTGCCGTAAGCTAAAGATCTGGTCCTGACAACCTCTAAGAGGCCTAAACCCACACTGATTTTCATCCAATTGGTCCTCAACTAATACCCGCACTTTCCTTTCAACAATAGCTGAGAAGATTTTACCCACAACGCTGATTAAAGAGATACCGCTGTAGTTGTTACAATCTTTTCTGTTTCCATGTTTAAAGATTGGTGTGATTACTGCTTTTGTCCAGTCTGATGGAACCTGTCCCGACTCCCAGGCCATTTCAATTATCCTGTGTAGCCATTTAAGACCTGACATTCCACTGTATTTGATGAGTTCCGACTTAATTTCATCCACCCCAGCTGCTTTATTGCACTGCAATCTATTGACCATTTTCTCCACTTCCTCAAATGTGATCCTATTTCCATCATCATTCCTATCCCATTCTACTTCGAAATCTGAAACATTACTGTTCGTATTTTCACCTACTTGAGCAACTCTTCAAAATATTCCCTCCATCTGCCCAAGGCATCCACAGGATTCACCAGCAGTTTTCCTGACCTGTCCAAAATACTTGTCATTTCCTTCTTACCTCCCTTTTGAAGACTGCTAATTACACTCCAGAATGGTTTTCCAGCAGCTTGACCCATAGTCTCCAACCTGTTTCCAAAGTCTTCCCAAGATTTCTTCTTGGATGCTGCAATTATCTGTTTGGCTTTGTTTCTTTCTTCAACATAACTTTCTCTGTCTACCTGAGTTCTAGTATGTAGCCGTTTTTGATACGCCTTCTTTTTCCTTTTACAGACTGCCTTGACTGTGCCATTCCACCAAGCTGTTTGCTTCATCCTACATTTACACACTACTGTTCCAAGACATTCTTTAGCCACTTCTAGTACTGTGTCCCTGTACCTTGTCCATTCCTTTTCCAATGACTGTAATTGACTACATTCAACTAACTGGTACCTTTCTGAGATCGCTGCTATGTACTTGTGCCTGATTTCCTTATAATGAAGTTTCTCCACTCTTATCCTCCTACATATGGACCTGACCTCCTGCACTTTCGGCCTCACAATCCCAATTTCACTGCAGATTAAATAATGATCAGTGTCATCAAAGAATCCGCTGAATAGTTTTTAACTGTGTAAAGTTAATGTTTATTTGAAATGAAATGAGTGAAAAACAAATATTGAATATGTGTACTGTGTTTAAGTGCCATGTACTATGTTAAGGATAAATTGTGTTCTAGCACTGTAAAAGGGTGGAAAGTTGAGGGGGTAGGTGGGTTAGAAGCACAAGGGACGGTAGGTCGCCATATTGTGGTCATGTACTTTCCTCATTCATAGGTCTGCAAACTAAAGGTCAGGCATGTTATTCTCCACTCTGTCTACCCCACTACATGACACAAAAGCAACTACCTGGTGTTCACAAAGCTATACAGATTCTCCAAAGCACACGTTATGAATCACTGGTGACACAGTGTGCAGACGTGCCCAGTGAGTATTTATTTTGCGCAAAATGCATTAACACCACATGGAATGCAGATATGAGTTACTAATAACACTAACATAACAAATGAATACGGACAGAATCTGCAAAAATTTGTGCACACTGTTCACTACTAAAACGGAAACTAATTTTTAGTCATCCTGTATGGCAGCTGTAGTTAGTGTACTTTCAGGAAAGGCAGCATCCGCCATCACGAGCACTGCTCTCCTTTCAGTTTGCAGGCAGACTATACTTTCTCAGCATTTCCTGTCCAGTTTTCTTATGTGAGTAAACAAAATATCATCAGTGAGCTTGTTTTTATATAGGAGAGTTATTTTTAGTTTATTAAATGAATGCTTATTTGCAGTTTTTAAGTGAGCTATTAAGTAAAAATAGGGAACAACTGGAGATGTGAACTGTCTACCACACTGAAGAGCCTTTCACAGGTGTAACACATTGTCAGTAAATATCCAACAGTGTTGATTTTATTGTCTCCATTATCACTGGCTGGAATACTTCTCACAACATGACGGTTATCAAATGTATCACACCAACCTTGGTTCTCCCATCATGTGAAAAGTCCCAGAGGCTTAAATTGGCTTCCTCTGCAACAGAATTAGGTTACTTAGGTGTTACAGAAATTCAGATATCTCACCTTAAATGCAGATTAGTGTTCTAGACTTGAACATGATCGCTACTATATTGTAGTGCCTGCATTGTTCAGAAGTACGATGCAGTGTTCCATGAGACATGTATGCAAGTCTGAAGGAACAGGCACTGTGGCGACTATATCCATCATGAAATACATGAAATGTATTCTCAGGTGCAAATATGGAAACCATCAGCTGTAGTGGAGGGAGGGAGGGGGGGGGGGGGTCGTACAGTGGAATGATGACCATCAAATTTGTGCCAGACTGAGACTCAAACCCGGATTTCCCACTTACAATTAAGCTATCTGAGCATGTTTCACAGCCAGACCCAAACTTCCATATGTCGTCAACCATGTGTCTACAACCTGCACTCATACATCCATTATGTATATTCCTATCAAGCATGTCCAAAGGAACATCGCATCATGCTTCGGAACAGCACAGACACTACAATATTGTCTATATCCGCTGGCACTGGGCAAGCAACATTCAATTAAAATGTGCCCTTGTATTGGAATATACATAGTAGATATATGAGTGCAGATTGTAGGCTCATGTTTGACGACGTATGGAAGTTTGGGTCTGGTCATGAAGCATGTTGGGATAGTCTAATGGTAAGGTGACCACTCTCAATTTGCAGGAACGCCGGGTTTGAGTCCCGGTTCGGCACAAATTTTCGTTGCTGTCATTCCATTATACAGCTGATGGTTGTCCATGTTCGCAGCTGTGAATATATTTCAGATATTTCATAATGGCTACAGCCGTCGCATTGCATCATACTTCTGAACAATGCAGGCACTACAATATCATATTTATGAGAAAAAGTGCCACCACCGCTGCATCTTGAGAATATCTTTATTCTATCAAACGACTAGTTTTGACAGGACACTACCACCATCCTCAGGCCCCACCACTGCCAAAAGAGCATTTGATTTCCTTGGTGTGTTTACTGTGGGATCCTTGTTACTAGCACACAAGAGCTAGTAACAAGGATCCCACAATAAACGTGTCAAGGAAATCAAATACTCTTTGGGCAGTGTTGGGCCTGAGGGTGGTGGTAATCTGCCACCAAAACTAGTCGTGTAGTAGAATAAGGACATTCTCAAGATACAGCTGTGATGGTACTTTCTCTCATATATATCATCAGATGAAGTCCCTTGTCAATGCAGTAAGGTGGACATAATAAATATCGTATTTATCAGCCGGCACTGGGCAAGCGATTTTCAATTTAAATGTCTCCCCTGTATGGGAACATATATAATGAATGTACGAGTGCAGGCTGAGGACATATGAAAGTTTGATTCTGACTGTAAAGCATTCTCGGATAGCCTACTGGTAAGGCGACCACTCATGATAAGCAGTAAATCCAGGTTTGAGTCCTGCTCCAGCACACATTTTCATTGTCGTCAAACCATTATACTGCTGATGGTTGTCCGTATTCGCAACTGCAAATGCACTCATGTGAACATGATCTCAGTCCCATCCCACCAGACATATTCACACACAGCTTGGAAGATACACTATGGATGTGTGATAAGTAGCTGCACTCATTGCAGCCCATTCTACATATTCCAGCAATTCATGAATGGAAAAGATTTATGCAATCTATCAGTAACACAATAAGTGCATTACCTTTTTATCATTCATTAATTCACCACCACATGGCTAAAACACATTCACATGGCTTTACAATTCACTGTTAATGATAGACAGCAACAAGGTGCCACATTTAACAATCCAGTCCCTTTGCCACCAACATTACATAGATGACTGAAAACATCACACATACAAATTAAACACACAGGAACATGTTGTTGTTGTGGTCTTCAGTCCTGAGACTGGTTTGATGCAGCTCTCCATGCTACTCTATCCTGTGCAAGCTTCTTCATCTCCTAGTACCTACTGCAACCTACATCCTTCTGAATCTGCTTAGTGTATTCATCTCTTGGTCTCCCTCTACGATTTTCACCCTCCACGCTGCCCTCCAATGCTAAATTTGTGATCCCTTGATGCCTCAAAACATGTCCTACCAACCGATCCCTTCTTCTAGTCAAGTTGTGCCACAAACTTCTCTTCTCCCCAATCCTATACAATACCTCCTCATTAGTTATGTGATCTACCCACCTTATCTTCAGCATTCTTCTGTAGCACCACATTTCGAAAGCTTCTATTCTCTTCTTGTCCATACTAGTTATCGTCCATGTTTCACTTCCATACATGCCTACACTCCATACAAATACTTTCAGAAACGACTTCCTGACACTTAAATCTATACTCGATGTTAACAAATTTTTCTTCTTCAGAAACGATTTCCTTGCCATTGCCAGTCTACATTTTATATCCTCTCTACTTCGACCATCATCGGTTATTTTACTCCCTAAATAGCAAAACTCCTTTACTACTTTAAGGGTCTCATTTCCTAATCTAATTCCCTCAGCATCACCTGATTTAATTTGACTACATTCCATTATCCTCGTTTTGCTTTTGTTGATGTTCATCTTATATCCTCCTCTCAAGACACTGTCCATTCCGTTCAACTGCTCTTCCAAGTCCTTTGCTGTCTCTGACAGAATTACAATGTCATCGGCGAATCTCAAAGTTTTTACTTCTTCTCCATGAATTTTAATACCTACTCCGAATTTTTCTTTTGTTTCCTTTACTGCTTGCTCAATATACAGATTGAATAACATCGGGGAGAGGCTACAACCCTGTCTCACTCCCTTCCCAACCACTGCTTCCCTTTCATGCCCCTCGACTCTTATAACTGCCATCTGGTTTCTGTACAAATTGTAAATAGCCTTTTGCTCCCTGTATTTTACCCCTGCCACCTTTAGAATGTGAAAGAGAGTATTCCAGTCAACATTGTCAAAAGCTTTCTCTAAGTCTACAAATGCTAGAAATGTAGGTTTGCCTTTTCTTAATCTTTCTTCTAAGATAAGTCGTAAGGTTAGTATTGCCTCACGTGTTCCAACATTTCTACGGAATCCAAACTGATCTTCCCCGAGGTCCGCTTCTACCAGTTTTTCCATTCATCTGTAAAGAATTCGCGTTAGTATTTTGCAGCTGTGACTTATTAAACTGATAGTTCGGTAATTTTCACATCTGTCAACACCTGCTTTCTTTGGGATTTGAATTATTATATTCTTCTTGAAGTCTGAGGGTATTGCACCTGTCTCATACATCTTGCTCACCAGATGGTAGAGTTTTGTCAGGACTGGTTCTCCCAAGGCCATCAGTAGTTCTAATGGAATGTTGTCTACTCCCGGGGCCTTGTTTCGTACCTTCAAACTCTTCACGCAGTATCGTATCTCCCATTTCCATAATATTGTCCTCAAGTACATCGCCCTTGTATAGAGCCTCTATATACTCCTTCCACCTTTCTGCCTTCCCTTCTTTGCTTAGAACTGGGTTGCCATCTGAGCTCTTGATATTCATACAAGTGGTTTTCTTCTCTCCAAAGGTCTCTTTAATTTTCCTGTAGGCAGTATCTATCTTACCCCTAGTGAGACAAGCCTCTACATCCTTACATTTGTCCTCTAGCCATCCCTGCTTAGCCATTTTGCACTTCCTGTCAATCTCATTTTTGAGACGTTTGTATTCCCTTTTGCCTGCTTC